>NW_004443986.1:9431753-9453643 GCF_000243295.1 Trichechus manatus latirostris
TCCTCATGTGTCTGTTGGCCATTTGAATGTCTTCTTTGGTGAAGTGTCTGTTCATTTCCTTTGCCCATTTTTTAATAGGATTATTTTTCTTCTTGTTGTAGAGGTATTGGATTTTCTTGTAGATTATGGAGATTAGACCTTTGTCTGACTTGTCTTGTTACTTTTTAACTGAGGAAAGAATGCCTCCTGAGCCTGTCATATTATTATCTATACTCAGCTTATTTTGGTCATATGTTAATTAATTAAGTTCCTGCTTTCCCTTCCATGCCCTACAACCTAGAACAACTGAGGGTATGTTGGGTATATGAATTTCCCCAGTGTTTCTCAATCTTTAGCATGCATCAAAACAACTAGAAGACTTGTTAAAACACAGATTTGGGACCCCAAACCCAGAGATTCAGATTCAGTAGGTTTGGAAGAAAACCTAAGACTTTCTAACAAGTTTCCAGATGATAATGATGCTGCTGGCCAAGGAACCATAATTTGAGAATCACTGCTTTTACCTAGTGCTAGAGGCAGGTCAGGGTGAGCTGGGAAGCAGAAAACACAGAGCATCCCACTCTCTCTACCCATTTTTCCACTGGACATCCATCCAGTCCCTGGCCCACACACTCCTGGCCTTCCAGATGCTTTGATTTTTCCAGGACTCATTCAGGCTTTTGCTTACACAAAAGGAACTCTTATAAACTATGTCCAAGAGACTCTGTTCATTTTATTTTCTCTTGAGAGCCTTCTTCTAACAATGGCATTATTACTCTTCCCCTATTCTGTTGGGTCTGTGCTGACTGCTCATTTTTTCATGTATACTTCCCATTGCCGTCGAGTCAATTCTGATTCATAGCGACCGTATAGGACAGAATAGAAGTTCCCCATCAGGTTTCCAAGGAGCAGCTGGTGGATTTGAACTGCCAACCTTTTGGTTAGCAGTCAAGCTCTTAACCACTAAGCCACCAGGACTCCCATGTATGCTTAGGCATACATATATACACGAGTGATTTTTTTAAAAACTGTTTTTAAGCAAGGATATTATTAACACAAAAGTCAGCAAACAGTTACCACCAGGAGAAGGATGGTGTGATCAGGGAAGAGCACATAGAGGATTTCTAAGATACTGGAATGTTCTATTTGTTAACCCAGGTGGTGAATATATGGATGTTCATTTTATTGTTAGTCTTCAAATGCCAGTAAGACATATGTCTTATTTATTCTTCTGTATAAATTATACTGCTCATAATTTTAAAATAAGAAGAAATAACACCTTCCTATTAAACAGTCCCTCCAGCAAAAAAAAAGGGGGGGAGGAAGGGGGCAGAGAAGACAGCTGAGGGAAGATGTTCCTCCAGGACAAAAACAATAACAGGTTTAGTGAGAGGCTGTTGGAGACAATAAATCCAACTCCAGGATCAGACTGCCCCAGTTCACTACCCCACCCACTCTCCTCATCTGGTGACCAGGCCATTCAGAGATGTGTAATAAGCAGATGGCAACTGATGCAGGATCTAGTCATAAAAACTGTAAGAACAACAAAAAAGGAAAAGAGAAACGTAAGCAAAGAATTAACAAATAACAGACATCACAAGAGGAACTACCTAAAGACTGCTGTTCTGGGTTGACAAAGTAGAATTTCTGACACTGACAGAACTTCTCAAAAATCATTTATCAAGAGTCCAGGGGTAGGGGCAGGAACCCATTTAATTTCCCCAAACAAAGTATAGAACAGAAAATTTACCAAGGCCTCTAAAGGTAAGAAGAAAATAGCTCAAAGGTGAAATGCCCTGGGATGGTTGCCTGTCTCGCTTCACCAAGAGCTGCCAGGCAGTGTAGGTTGTGTTATCTGCACTACAGGACCCTGCCCCCCGGCCATAGCTAATTGGTCCAAGGATGGACTCAAACAATGACTCAAGCTAGGCTTGTCCAATTCTTCAAGAATTTTAGGATCTTAAACTGAGACCCACACAGACTAGAGTTTGCTGGAGCAGAGCACACTGATAGCAAGTTCCACAAACTCCTCCTACTGAGGTCTATGGACCCTCAGCTCCTACTCCTCCCAGGGTTTGGCTGGTCAGCGATTTCTTGGATGAGTGACATAATCCTGTATCTGTCTAATACATTTCCTTTCTATTTAAGGTAGCCGAAGCCTATTTCTGTTACTTATAACATTTAAAAAAAAAAAATTTTTTTTTGCCCATTGAGTCAACTCCAAATAAGGCAACCCCATAAGTGTCAGAGTAGAACTGTGCTCCATAGGGTGTTTTTTTTCTTCCTTTCCTCCTTGCTTTTGTAATTTGTTATTTTATTGTTGATGTTGCAAATATTTACAGCAAAACATACACTAATTCAAAAATTTCTACATGTACAACTGGGTGACGTTGATTACATTGTTCGAGTTGTGCACCCATTCTCACTCTCCTTTTCCAAATTGTTGCTCTCCGTTAACATAAACTCACTGCCCCCCAAAATTCCTACCTAACCTTTCAGGTTGCTATTGTTATTTGATCCTGTGTAGACAGTTCTTAAAAGAGCACAATGCTCAAGGCAGACATTCTTTGCTAATTACGCTAAACTGTTCTTTGGTTTAAAGAAGACATTGGGATATTATCAGTTTAAGGTTTAAAGATTATCTCAGGGCAATAATTTCGGAGGTTCATCCAGCCTCAGTGGATCCAGAAAGTATGGATTCCATAAGAATTTGAAATCATGCTCTGCATTTCCCCGTTTTGATCAGGATTACTCCACAGAATCTGTAAAAATGGCTTGAGGGCAGCATCTGCCTTCCTCTAACTTCACAAAGGGGAAGGAGAATCAAGATCAACAGCCCAAGGCTGATTCCTACCAGGTGGAGGTCAGACATGCCTCCTCCCTCCACCATCTTTAGCAATTCTATCACCAACCATTCCTCCCATGCCACTGTCTACTTCTCTGTTGGGTTTGATAATTCATTACAATGGCCACACAGAACTCACAGACAATACTCATGATTATGGGGTTTATTAGGGAAGTAACAGGTTACAATTCAGGCCCAGGAACACTCAGGATACAGTTCTTCCATCAGGACAGCCTCTTCTCAGCCTTGCCCCAGACAGGCCTCTCTCTGGCCCTCGGCGTCTGCCCTGCTCAAGGCAAGTGTTACAAAGCTCTTTTAGCTCTGCTGATAAGGGCCCAGAGGCACCCCACTCAGCCAGTAAGCCTTGGCCCGAAAGAACTCAGCTCTAGCTCCGTGGGTCGGCAAACCTAGCTCCACCAAGTGCCCAGAGGCACCCTACTCCAGCAGCAAGCCTCCTGCCCAAAGACAATTAACTCTTTCACTCCGTGGGCCAGGAAGAACGTTGTACTGTCTCCTGCCAGTCTCTCCTGCCACAGTTTCTCTGCCACCACTTCTCACCATCTTCAATGTTACAGCTCTCTCTCCCTCCCTCTCTGTCTCTGTCTCAGTCTCTGTCTCTCTCTCTCTCGGTATCCTGGTTCCAGTTCTCAGTGCAGGGATGCTGGGTCCAAAGTACATGCTTCACTGCTGGTTGTTCTTCCTTGGTGGTGGTGAGAGCTTCTCTTTCCAGCCTCTAGGATGGCTCATTTCAAGCCCAGTGGGATGACAAAACTGACCAATCCCCTTGGAGGGCCACAATTACCCTATTTGCACAGTCCCACACAATCACTTGGGTGGGAGTTACAAGACTACAGGGAGAAAGTCCACACAAAAGCGATCCATTGCACTGCAAATCTTTAATCAAAACATTCGGTAACGGTAGCCAGGTACCATCAAGTTCTTCTGGTCTTTTGGCAAAGGTGACAGTTGTTCATGGAAGCAATTAGACACATATTCCATTTCCTCCTCCTATTCTTGACTCTCCTTCTTCCTCTGTTGCTCCAAGCAAATAGAGACCAATTGTTGTACCTTGGATGGCCACTTGCAAGCTTTTAAGACACCAGGCACTACAACGAACTGGGAGGTAGAACAGAAGCACTAAGCACGATATTAGGCCCAACTGGGATGTCCCATGAAACCATGACCCTAAACTTCCAAACCAAGAAACCAAATCCCATGAGGTGTTTTGTTGTACATAAGCAGCCTCAGCAGCTGCTCTTTTGTTGTTGTTGTAAATCTATCTATCACACATTTGCCAATTCAACTTTTTATATGTATACAACTCATTGACATTAATTACATTAATCAACTGTGCAACCCTAGCCTTAATCAATGTGATTTTTTCATGACTGTAAACCAAAACTCAGTGCTCCATAAACAATAACCCTCCTTTTCCCACTCCTTCCCACTGCGATAACCACTAATAAACTTTGGTCTCTATACATTTGCCTTTTCTTGTCTTTTTATGTAAGTGAGGTCATACAATATTTGTCCTTTTGTGATTGATGTATTTCACTCAGCATAACGTCTTCAAGCTCCATCCATGTTGTAGCATATATCACGACTTCGTTTTTCCTCCATAGGGTTTTCAATGGCTGATTTTTCAGAAGCAGATCACCAAGCCTTTCTTCAAAGGCACTTCTGAGTGAACTCAAACCTCCAACCTTGCAGTTAGCAGCTGAGCACATTAACTGTTTGTACCATCCAGGGACTCCACCTACAACATAAAGAACCTTAATTCATGAAGCTTTGTAACCATTTTCAGGAGGAAACTTTACAGAATCTGGTTTCCAAATACTTGTGTTAATTTATTTAAAAAAATAAATAAAATAAGCCAAACACTTGAGATTCCTGAAAGCTGTATGACATCCTGATCTATTTATAATTCTATTTATAATGAACTCATTTCTCTTCAAGAGAAAGCAAGTCAGCTGCAGAGCAGGCCTCACTGGTAATGGCCTGACACCCCAGCATGGGTGAACATGCTAATAATATCTGACCACCTGGATAACTCAGATGCATATGAGGAATGGCATCTAGACAGGTATCCTCAGCCACATGATGAAAACGCTCCCTGAGACTCGGTGAACCACCCAATTCAACTTGCTTGTTTTTGTCAGTTTTATCTTTACAATCAATATTTTTTTTTCATTATAAGTAATGAAATGGATTATATAACATTTAATAGTGTTTATAATCTAGCTGGTTTAATATTTAGATGTTATACTGTATTGATATATTTACATAACACACTGTTGAGCACAAATTTGTTGTTTTTGTTAGCTGCCCTTGAGCCGGCCCCCTACTCGTGGCACCCCCAAGCACGATGAAACTAAATGCTGCCTGGTCTTGTGCCATCTCTATAAACTACTTTGGATTAGACTATTGTGCTCCATAGGGTTTTCATTGGCCGATTTTCAGAAGTAGATCATCAGGCCTTTTTTCCTAGTCCATCTAGTCTGGAAGTTCTGCTGAAACCTGTTCAGCATCATAGCAACACTCAAGCCTCCTCTGACAGATGGGTGGTGTCTGCACAAGAGGTACATTGGCCAAGAATCAAACTGGGATTTCCTGCATGGAAGGAGAATTCTACCACTGAACTACCACTGCCTCATAAACCAGTTGCTGAGGAGTCGATTTCAATTCATGGCAACCTCCTATATGTCAGAGTAGAACTGTGCTCCATACGGTTTTCAATGGCTAGTTTTTCATAAGTAGATCACCAAGCCTTTCTTCCAAGGAGCCTTTCAGTTAGCAGCTGAGAGCATTAACAGTTTGCACTACCTAGGGACTCTGAGCACAAATTAACCATACCTAAATAATAAGTGAAATTTGATGGTTTATGGAGTAGTCTTCAGTAATTCAGCATTTGAACACAGTTTAGATGTCCTGACGTAAGAAACACTCTCCCAAAACCCTGAAGTCTCTAACTCACTTTGACCAGTGAGTACGATATATTAAATCCACACCCTCCAACACACACATACACATACACACACACACACACACACACACCTTTTCCTACAAGAATTTAAGGACACTTCAAATGTAGACCAGGCTTATGGATCAAACATACCTGGAGGGGGAAAGTACAAATACACACACATAAATCACACTAGGAGCTTACTCTTGTAAGTAAGTATCTGCGTCTCTAAATGGGGCCCATAAGAGAAAGCAGAAGACAACAAAGGCTTCAGTATTGTTAACAGATGATGTTTATTGAGTACTCATTCAGACTTCACCACTATGCTAAGCATTTAAAGAAGTTCAGTTACTCATCCAAGGTCACTGAACCTCAAGCTCAGGTCCCACAACTAGTAAGTCACAGAACTAGAATTCTGTCTGGCTTTGTCCAGGAGCAAGAAGAGCTCCTAGTTCCTAATTTTCTGCCATAGGATTAACCACTCCCAGGAAGACAAAGAGAGAAGCACCAGTTTCCTTCAGAGAAAATGCCACCCTATCATCTCAACACCCATCCAAACCCCTTTCTTGTCTTTTAAGTTAAAAATCTTCATTCTTGATGTTAAAAAAAATTACAATAATGATTGTTCAGAAAAAATAGCAATTTTTAGATCTTTTTAAAAGATACAAAAATGTATGCACATGGAGGCTTCGGCCAGTTTCTCCAACCTCTTGTACTGAGTGGCCAGCTCAGCAACACTGACATGCTCAGAACTACTTTCTGGGGCTGATTTATGGCTCTGTCAGCATGTCTGGAGAGCCAGCAAACTGGCCAAATGTGAAGACCTAACATGCTGTTCATTTCCGGTGGAGAGACAATTTTCACCTCACAGATTTCTTTAAAAAATAAAAATTCTGTAACTTTTCACGTGGTTTTATAAAAATATTAATTCTGTAATTTATATAAAGAGAGAAAGAGAGATTTGGTGCATCCTCCCCAACTGAAACACCTCAGCAAGGGCACTTGTTCCTTGATGTTCAATGTAACACTGGTGTCTGAGAGCCTTGGGTTATTCCTGCTGCCAATCTAAATCAGACAGAAGCAAAGAGGACTTGAGGTTAATCTAATAAGTCAAGTGAAAGGTAATGGTGGCTTAGACCATGATCGTTGCTGTGGAAGAGCTGAGAAGTGGCTTAGTTCTGCATATATTTTTAAGGGCAAGTCATCTGTATTTGCTAACAAAGAAATGTGGAATATTGGAGAAAGAGAGAAGCTAAGGATGACTCCAAGGTTTTTGCATGAGTAACTGGAAGGATGAAGTTGCCATTGAATGAGATTATGACATGTCTTAGTCATCTAGTACTGCTCTAACAGAAATACCACAAGTGGATGGCTTTAACGAAGAGAAATTTATTCTCCCACCGTCCAGTAGACTATGTCCACATTCAGGGCATCACCTCCAGGAGAAGGCTTTCTCTGTCTGTCGGCTCTGGAGGAAGGTCCTTGTGATGCATCCATCTTCCCTTGGTCTGGGAGCATCTCAGTGCAGGAACCTCAGGTCCAAAGATACACCCTGCTCCCAGCACTGCTTTCTTGGTGGTGTGAGGTTCCCATGTGTCTCTGCTCACTTCTCTCTTTTCTATCTCAAAAGACATTGGATTAAGACACTATCTAATCTTGTATGCTTCATCAGTATAACTGCTGCTAATGCATCTTATTAGATCATAGTGATTGAATTTACAACACATAAGGAAATCATATCAGATTACAAAATGGTACACAATTATACAATACTGGGAATCATGACCCAGCCAAGTTGACAGATATTTTGGAGGACCCAATTCAATCTATGACAGGAAGCCTATAGGAGGAGTGTTTCAGGGGAAGATCAGGAATTCACTTTTGAACATTTGAGATGCCCAGTGATGATACTGAGGAGTCAACTGATATATAATCTGTGGTTTAGCACAGAGAAGCAAACTGAAGAAGTAAATGTGAACGTCGTAGTCCCCATAGATGGGAAATAAAGCAATGAGGCTGGAAGAGATCACCAACAGAGAGAAGCAAAGAGGACCAGGAACTGGGCTCCGGGGTTCTCCAAGATTAAGAAAGAGGAGAAAAGAAGGCATCAGCAAAGAAGCCTGAGATGAAGCAGCCAGTGAGGCAAGATGAAAGCACAGTGATGTCTAGAAGCCATCAGAAGAAAATGTTTCAAGAAGTGATAAACTATACCAAATGCTGCTGAAAGATCTAGCAGGAAATGGTTTGACTACTACGTTTAGCAATGTGGGGGCTTGGGAAGCACTCTCAAAGAAATATTCATAACTTTAAAACCTTTATTTTAAAGAAAAGTTGAAGACAAACATCCAGCGTAAGGAGTAAGAAAACTAACATATTAAACAAACAAGCAAAAAAAAAAAAAAAAGGAAGAAATTAATTATTTTTCTAAAACCTTAGATTAGCTAATCAAAAATTTTAAAAACCCTGTGACCCTAGAGTTGATAATGCCAGAAGATGGTTCCTTGACAAGACTAATAAACTAGTAAATAAACCTCTAGCAAGACTGAGCAAGAAACAGAAAACATATAAACACAAAATGAATATTGAGAAAGTCATATACAACTTTAGGCCAATAATACTTTTTTTTGGTAAAATGGATGCTATTTTAGGAAATTACATGTTATCAAAACTAACTCCAGGAAAAAGAAATAGCTCAACAACCATTAAATGATTAGAAAAGACCATTAAAGATGAATGTCTCTAAACCAATTTGATCTTACAGTGAAATTGTTTTGCTAACACTGAAAGAACAGATAGTTCCTAAATTACTGACTTTGTTTCAAAGAACAAAAAAGTCTGGGGGCTTCAAAAATCTTGATAGCAGAGCTTGACAAAGAATAGAGAGCATAAAGAAGAAAACTACAAAGTATTTTTACTTAAGAATAAAGATTAAACCTTAGCAAAATGATTTAGTAGATTATTAAAAATAGTACTACATTATGAACGAGTAGGATTTATTCCAGGAATGTAAAGATGATGAAATATTAGGAAACCTAGGTTAAAAAAATTTATATGATTATTTAATGAATTCCAAAAAGACTTTGATGAAATCCAATGTCCATTCCTGAAAAAAAAAAACTCTTAAGAAGATACAAATAGAAAAAATGTTATACTTAACTTTAATAGCATTTTTCACCTGGTATCAACATTTAAAACCCGCATACCAACAGAGAATGAAGAAAACCAAAGAGACAAGGGAAGGATTAGTCCAAAGGACTAATGGACCACAACTATCACAGTCTTCACCAGACTGAGTCCAGCACAACTAGATGGTGCCCGACTACCACCAACTGCTCTGACAGGGATCACAATAGACGGTCCCTGTCAGAGCTGGCGATAAACGTAGAACAAAATTCTAACTCACAAAAAAAGACCAGACTTACTGGTCTGACAGAGACTGCAGAAACCTTGAGAGTATCACCCCCAGACACCCTTTTAACTCAGTACTGAAGTCACTCCTGAGGTTCATCCTTCAGCCAAAGATTAGAAGGCCCATAAAACAAAACTAGACTAAATGGGCACACCAGCCCAGGGGCAAGGACGAGAAGGCAGGAGGGGACAGGAAAGCTGGTACGGGGGAACCTAAGGTCGAGAAGGGAAGAGTGTTGACACATCATGCCGTTAGCAACAAATAATACAAAACACTATGGGTATTAATTGTTTAATGAGAAACTAACTTGCTTTGTAAAGCTTCATCTAAAGCACAAAAAAAAAAAAAAAAAACCCACTGGCATACCATTTGATTGTCAAACCTATTACTATAGCCTTATTCTCCATTAATATTTACATGCATTTGCAAAGATATATATAAAAGGATATTCATGACAAACAGTCTTTACATTAGCAAAGCATGTCTACCAATTAGGGGAATGATTAAATAAATTACAGTGCATCTACTCAATGAAATGATATCTTATGTAGCCCTTAAAGAATGGGATAGCTCGCTATAGTCCTTACTTGGCCAGATGTCCAAAATGAGAGTAAGTGAAAAAGGCAAATTTCAGAGTAATAAGCATTGCATGATGCCAATTTTGCTTAAAATGTGTGTGTTCCTATCTGTATAGAAAAAAGAGTTTAAAGACTATATACCAAGTCATGAAGAGGGTTACTTTGAGGAATGGGGATGGATTTTTATGTATTTTCTCTATTTTATTAGCTTACTCAACAAATACTTATTGAAAGCATACCTTGGGCCACGAATGAGATAATTCTAAGTTATCTGATTTTTTTTTGGTATGCATTATTTAAGGCTGGAGGAAAGGATCTTATTTTGCTCATTTTTCGAAAAGTTACAAATGCACATGGTATAAAATTCAAGGCACAAAAGGGTAAAAGGTGAAGAGTCTCCTTCATATCAGGCCCAAGCCACTAATTCCTCCCACCCAGAGGTATCTGCTTTTGCCAGCTTCTTCCAAATCCTTCCAGAGATACTCCACACATACAGAAGCATGTAATGGATTCACAAGAGCATTCCCTTTATTTGGGGCAAGTCTGTCTTTTTTTTCTACACAGCAGTCTGTGAGGACCCGAAAGCCCTGCTGAGGCACTGAACAAGAAGCAGCATGTTTCATTCATCGAAACAGACTTTCTTCATTGTTTCATGATTCGGTCTCAGCCACACACCAGCATTATTGTGAAATCATTAATAAAAGTGATCTTTCCACAGATCCTCTTTACTCCCACAGATATGAGTGTCCAAACTCCTGCTGGAGAGGATGCGTCAGTGAGTGGGAGAGGGAACCTAGCTTTTCAAACAGCTCTTATCCTCTCCTCCTCCACCAAGCCACGCGAGAGCCGGAGGCACCTTGGTGTTGCCAGTTACTACCTGTGCACTTCAGGCATCTTACCAACTTTCCCCACTACCAGCTCAGGGTTGCACTGTCTTGAGTCACGTAATTCATTCATCACTCATCTATCTGCTTTCCAGCTTCCAAAATGTGGTTGCGGTTTTCTTCTTTCCTATTCTCCCTATCCCTGGTGGCGCAATGGCTAAGCGTTTGGCTGCGAACCTAAAGGTTGGCAGTTGAAACCAAGCAGCCACTGCGTGGGAGAAAGATGTGGCAGTCTGCTTCCATAAAGATTACGGCCTTGGAAAACCTATGGGGCAGTTCTACCCTGTCCTATAGGGTTGCTATGAGTCGGAATCCATTCGATGGCAACGGGTTTGGTTTGGTGGTTCTCCCTATTCCCTTTACTATAAACCTGATGAGGTTTTACGATGGAGAAAAATCAGGTAAATGTATTAAAACTGCCATCTTAACCCTGAAATTCACATCTTTTTTTAAAAAATAAAATAAAGCTATTTTGTAAACATGATACACACACTCCAAACACCAGAGCGATCAGCATGATGATGCTCTGTTAACTTTCTGGCAGTTACGGTTGAACAGAGACTTTAATTTCACCCCTTGCTGGAAATCTTCCTAAAACTTAAAGCCTCTCTTTCTTCTTTAATGACTCTAAATGGCTAGGAACCTTCAGCGGCATTCCGATGATCTGAGCACAAGCCAGTGGTAACCAGTTAGCTAGCAGCTCAGTCCGCCTGCAATTGGGTTTTGTTTGGTTTGCGCAGTTTCAAAATATTTTAATTTGCTGTCAACTTCTAAAAATAAAAAAATTCTAATAAAAACCTAGACCTCCAGCTTCTCTTAAAAATCAAAAGCTATAGTGGTTCTGGACTCAGGGTCCTGCACAGTCATGATGAGCTGAAGCTAAATGCCAGCAGCTGCCCAATTTAAATAGTGTGCTGGCGCGGCTATAGTCCCACCCGTCCTACTTCCCGGCCTGGGCCTTGAGGGCGTTTTATGAGGGAGATAAGGATAGCTCTGAAGGAATTCATCTATAAAGCTGCTGAAATATAGTAAGTAATCCTAGGATACCCATTTTTATCTTCTCTTTTTTATTTATGCAAATGAAGATGAAGTATATTTAATTTAAGCTTCTTGTACATTGAAAAGATTAGTAGAGATTTTATTTTTTGTATTACAAAAGTGATGGTTAATTTACTTTCTTAATGGTATATTAGGATAATAATAAATTCACAGAACAGTATTGATTCCAGGACTTTTTATATAAACACAAATAAAATAAACTCAAATCTATTTAGGAAATGAGTCCTTATTTTCAAAAAAGAATGCCTCATCCATCCAGAACTGAGTTGTCACAGCAAATAGCTGGGAAAAAGTAATAATTACATTACTTAGGTGATGTGTAGGTACTTACTTAGATAATGTGTAGGTACTTAACTTACAAATGGTAGATGAGACCGCATATTGGAGGCAGTAGAGATAATACCCAGGGATTTCACGTCTAGACTGCCGCTTCCTAGTTTTGGGAAATTTGACAGCAGAATGAGGATATTATCCATTTTGAGTTAGGCTGACAAGGAGGATCTGCATGTGACACTGTTCTGTGGGCTGTAATGCAGTGTTCAAATGGCAGCTGTTACATCTCCACAATGTTTTGTAGATCTGTAGTCTCCATCAGCTCAGCGCTACTCCAAGTGTGGTCTGTGAACTGATGCTGGTCTGTGGACTCTTTGTTACAAGATAAACATCAAAGCTGACTGAATAAACATTTCAAAACAGCAATTTTAAATCGCCCTAACGTCCAAGCATGGGATCAGTGAACTCCTCTCATTGAGCAAGGTGTAGACCAGTTCGATGTTGGTGAGCTCACAAGATGAGTCCACATGGCGACCTCAACTACATACAGTCACAGGACTACGGATTTTATAGTTTGTCAATTGAATCCCAAAGTGTATAAAAATCTGAAAAATGAAAGCTTTTTTAAAGGAAATGTTTTCCAATGTCTTTCTGCTTAGCAAATTTAAAATTCTTTAATTTTCAAGGTTATTTTCCAGTGTATCTGTTGTCAATTACGGCACTATTTTGTAACTTAATCTACGGCATTGTCCCAAGTCTATAAAAATCCAACATGTTATCTAATTACATTCCTAGGACTTCATACACTATTATTCTTATGATGGAATGCAGTCACTAAGTCCTAAGAACTTAATTAGACTGTTTACTGAAACTGAACTTCATGAAATCCTTCTCATTCCACTGAGGTTTCCCACATTCCAAATTATTGCCTGATTTTGTCTCAAACCTTACTTAAATCTTTTAAACAAAATTAAATCAATATTAACCATCCCTGCTTCCCTGTTTTTTTTTTAATTGTATTGTAAAAATACATATAACAAAAAATGCCATTTTAACCGTAGAATTCAGTGATACTAATCACATTCACCAAGTTGTATAACCATCATCGCTATCCATTTCCGAAGGTTTTTCATCACTCCAAACAGACACTTGGTACCCCTTAAGTAATACCTTCCCATTCTCTCCTCCCTACTCCCACAGCGCCTAGTAACCACTAATAAACTTTTGTCTCTATGCATTTGCCTATTCTAGATATTTCATGTAAGTGGGGTCAGACAATATTTGTCCTTTCATGTCTGACATATTTTACTCAGCATGTTTTCAAGGTTCATCCATGTCATAGCATGCATCAGAACTTCATTTTTCTTTATGGCTAAATAATATTCTATTGTATGCACCGCATACCACATTTTGTTTACCCAATCATCTGTTGATGAATACTTGGGTTGTTTCCATCTTTTGGTTACTGTGGATAATGTTTCAGAGAACACTGTTGTACCAGTATCTGTTTGAGTCGCAGCTTCCAAGTCTTTTGCATATATATCTAGGAGTGGAATTGCTGGATCATACGGCAATTCTCTGTTTAACTTTTTGAGGAACTACCAAAATGTTTTCCATAGTAGCTACACCATTTTACATTTCCACCAGCAATGTACAAGTGTTCCAGTTTCTCCACATCCTCGCCAACACTTATTTTCCTTTATTCTGATAATAGTCATCCTAGTGAAGGTGAAGTGGTATATCATTGTAGTTTTGATTGGCATATCCCTAATAATTCATAGGAGTCCTGGGTGGTGCAAATGGTTAACTCGCTTAGTGCTAACTGAAGGTTAGATGTTGGAGTTCACCCAGAGGTGCCTCGAAAGAAAGACCTGGCAATTGCCTTCCAAAAACTCAGCCATTGAAAACATGATGAAGCACAACTCTGTTTTGACACACATGGTGTTGCCATGAGTTGGAGTCAACTCAACAGCAACTTTTTTTTTTTTAATGACTAATGGTGGACCCCTTGGTGGCACAATGGTTAAGCGCTCAGCTGCTAACCAAAAGATTGGCAGTTTGAACCCACCAGTGGCTCCACAGGAAAAAAGACCTGGCGATGTGCTCCCATAAAGATTACAGTCTGGGAAACCCATGGAGCAGTTCTGCTCTGTCACATTGGGCCGCATCTAACAACAACAACACTGTCGGAGTTAGGTATCTTTTCATGTGCTCTTTGGCCATTTATATATCTTCTTTGAAGAAATGTCTATTCAAGTCCTTTGTCCATTTTTTAATTGGGTTGTTTGTCTTCTTATTGTTGAGTGGTAGACTTTCTTTTTTTTTTTTTTTTTATTGTACTTCAGGTGAAGGCTTACAGAACAAATAGTTTCTCATGAAACAGTAGTACACATATTGTTTTATGACATTGGTTAACAACAAACCCTACAACATGTCAACCCTCTCCCTTCTTGACCTTTTTTTTGGTGAAAATATACATAGCCAAAGATACACCATCTCAAAAATTTCCACATGCACAGTTGAGTGACATCGACTACGCTCTTCCAATTGTGCTGCTATTCTCACTTAAGATGAAGGCTTACAGAACAAAATAGTTTCTCATTTAACAGTTAGTACACCGGTTGCCCTATGACAATGGTTAACAACCTCACAACACATCAATACTATCCTTACTCAACCTTGGGTTCCCTATCACCAGCTTTCCTGTCCCCTTCTGCCTTCTGGCCCTTGTCCCTGGACTGCTGTACCTCATTAGTCCCGTTTGGTTTTATGGGGCTGTCCACTCCCCGGCGGAACAGTGAACCTCGGAAATGACTTCACCACTGAGCTAAAAGGGTGTCTGGGGGCCATACTCTCGGGGTTTCTCCAGTCTCCTTTAGGCCAGTAAATCTGGTCTTTCTTTTGTGAGTTAGAATTTTGTTCTATATCCTTCTCCAGCTCTGTCCAGAACCCTCTGCTGTGATCCTGGTCAGAGCATAGACTTTCTTTTTATATTCTGGATGGTAAGCCCTTATCAGATACATGGTTCCCAAATATTTTGTCCCATTTCGTAGGCTGTCTCTTCCCTTCTTTGATAAAGTCCTTTGATGCACAAAAGTTTTTAATTTTGATGAAATTCAATTTATCTATTTTTTTCTTTTGCTGCTTGTACTTTTGGGGTCATATAAAAGAAGCCATTGCCAAAAGCAAGGTCTTGAATGTTTACTCCTGTTTTCTTCTAAGAGTTGTAGTTCTTATATTTAGGACATGGATCCATTTTGAGTTAATTTTCATATATCATGTGAAGTATGGGTCCAGCTTGATTCCTTTGCATGTAGATACAGTTGCCCCATCACCATTTGTTGAAGAGACTATTCATTCCCCATTGAATGGATTTGACACCCTTGTCAAAAATCAACTGGCCATAATGTATGGGTTTATTTCTGTACTCTCAATTCTATTCCATTTATTTATATGTCTATCCTTATACCAGTACCACACTGTTTTGATTACTGTAGCTTTATGGTACATTTTTAAACTGGAAAATGTGAGTCCTCCTACTTTGTTGTTCTTTTTCAAGATTGTTTTGGCTATTTGGAGCCTCTTGAAATTCTATACAAATTCGAGTATCAGCTTTTCCATTTCTACAAAAAAAAAAGACAAGAAAAGCTTTTGGAATTTTGAAAGGGATTGCATTGAATTTGTAGATTGCTTTGGGAAATACTAACATCTTAACAATATTAAATCTCCCAATACTTGAACACAGATGTGTTTCCATTTATTTAGGTCTTCTTTAATTTCTTTCAGCAATGTTTTCTAGTTTTCCGTGTAAAAGTGTTTCACCTCCTCGGTTAAATTTATGCCAATGTATTTTATTCTTTTAGATGTTATTGTAAATGGAATTTTGTTGGTGGTGGTGGTGATGGTGAAAATACATATAGCAAAACATACATCATCAGTTCAACCATTTCTACATGTACAACTCAGTGACATTGATTACATTCTTCAAGTTGGGCAACCATTCTCATCACCTTTTCCAAATTATTCCTCTACCATTAACAAAAACTCATTGCCCCCTAAGTTTCTTATCTAACCTTTTGAGTTGCTGTTGCCAATTTGATCCCATATAGACAGTTCTTTAAAACAGCACAATGCTGATGGCAGACATTCTTAATTAATTAAGCTGTTGTTTGCTTTAAAGACTACAGGGAATATTTTTGTTTAAGGTTTAAGGATTATCTCAGGGCAATAGTTTCAGGGGTTCATCCAGCCTCAATGGTTCCAGAATGTCTGGATTCTACAAGAGTTTGAAATTCTGTTCCGCATTTCCCCCCTCCTTTTGATCAGATTCTTCCATAGAATCTTTGTTCAAAACATTCAGTAATGGTAGCCTGGCACCATCCAGTTCTTCTGGTCTCATGGCAAAAGAGGCAGTTGTTCATGGAGGTAAGTAGCCACACATTGTAAATGAAATTGTTTTCTTAATTTCCTTTTCAGAGTTTATGCAATTTAACAACGATTATCAGTTAAGAGGGTAATGATCTTAATATTTTACACCTGTGAAAATTTATTAACAAACACCTTATGTGATACATTTTGATTATTTTTCATCAAAACAATTCCATATATAAGAAATTTATGGATCCAGAAACCATTTCTTTCATCAAGATGTAAATCAAATTTAACAATAATTTTACAATATAAATTGCTGGAACTCGTTACCAATGAGAAATTTAAGATACATTTTGAAAAGGATGCATCCGTTGGTTCGTTGTGTTAAAAATGAATATGCTGAGTTTGCTGAAACTGTTTTAAAATCTCTTCTATTTCTGTCAACATACCTCTGAGACACTCTACTAAGGATGGTATTAAAACAAAACAAAGAAATCGTTTAGATATACATTATCTCCTGTAAAAAAAACCATTGCCATTGAGTCGATTTCGACTCATAGTGACCCTATAGGACAGAGTAGAATTGCCCCATAGGGTTTCCAAGGAGCAGCTGATGGATTCAAACTGCCAACATTTTGGTTAGCAGCCAAAGGTTTAACCACTGTGCCACAAGGACTCCTTCTCCCGAAGTAGCGCTATGTTATCAATCCAAACTGAATTTGTTAGTTAAAAATATTAATGTTGATATACATGTATATATTCAAAGTATCCACATAGGCATTTAATACAGGGAATCATTATTATTTACCTCATAACTTTGTTTAGTTACAATTGTAGGAAAACAAAAAGTTGAAGTGTTAAGCAATTCTCTGTATTAATCATCTATATGCATATTCAGTGAGCATATACAGTTTTTGTATTTCTTTTTTCCTTTATGATTTTGTTTTGGTTAATGTTGTTGAAAGCTAATTTTATGCCTGTGAATCTAAAAATAAAAGAAAAAAATGGGCTTGTATTTCATATGTCTTCTTTAATACACAGTTTTTGAGCTGAAAGGAATAAATCCTCAGTTTTCCAGAGAATTAATCTATTTGGGTAACTTTATTCCCAAGTATACTAAGGAATTTCCACATGGAAACACAGCACAAAATTGACAGAATTCAGATATTAGACCAAATGTTATTTAAGATAACACACAAACACACTCTGAGACCCAAAACACTGTGTATAACGTTAATCACAATCAGCAGTTTTCTTTCTATACAGATTCAGCTTCCAGAAAGATTTGAGTTATTAAATTAACAATACTGTAAATAATTGCCTTGGTAGGACCTGGTGGTGCAAACATTTAATGGGCTCAGCTGCTGACCAAAATGTTGGAGTTTTTAGTCCACCCAGAGGCTCCTCAGGAGAGGCAGTCTACTTCTAAAAACTAGCCATTGAAAACCCTATGGAGCACAGTCCTACTCTGACACACATGGGGTGACCATGAGTTATAATCAACATGACAGCAACTGGTAGGACCTAGTTAAGCCTGATTAAGATAGTCCTCATGTGTAAATGTCCATCCATTTATAGCCTCCTTATTATGTCCTTGATATGACAAGATGTGTGGGTGTAATTTTTATAATTGAAAAAGAATCTTATTGTGAGGGAGTCAGTCACATCCAAGCCCCTAAGCCAGTCATATAGTATCCACCTTCGGTGGCTAAACGGGAGCAGCTCCTCTACCAAAGTCCCAGCTAGATGGGCAAGTGCCACTGGCCCAGAGGCAGATCATTCCGGATGCGGCATAAGGAAGAATGGGATTAGATAGGGAGACAAGAGCAGAGGGGGGCAGATAGCAGTTAAATAAGAACAGAGATTATACTGTAGTAGTCTGAACTAAGGAAGAGGCATTAGTTTCCTAGGGCTGCCATACCACAAACTGGGTGGCTTAAAACAACAGAAATTTAATCTCACACAATTCTGGAGGCCAGAAATCTGAAATCAAGATGTTGGCAGGATTAACTCCTTCTGGAGGCTCTGAGGGAGAATCCATTCCATGCATCTTTCCTGGCTCCTGGCAATTTTTGGCGTTCCTTGGCTTGTAGACATAGTACTCCAATTTCTTCCTCGGACGTCACATGCCATCTTCCCTCTGTGTCTCTTCTCCTCTTCTTATAAGGAACCAGTCGTACTGGATTAGGGCCCACCCTACTCCACTATGGCTTCATGTTAATTTAACTAATTCCATCTGCAAAGAAGATGCTATTTCCAAACAAGGACACATTCACAGGTATCAGGGATTAGGACTCGAGCATCCCCTTTTGGGAAACACAAATCAACCCATACAGTAAGGAATGAATTTAGAGAGTCTTCAGGAGGTAAAACTATAAAACGTGATGATTGGATGAAAGAGAAAAAGAGCTAAGAATGACTCCCAAGTTTCTGGCTTGAGCAAATGGAAATATGGTGGGGGCATTTACTGAAACTTTGGAGGAAGAATCGGTTTAGGGAGGAAAATGTTTCATTTTTGACATGCTGTTTTTAGAATATACTTGTGACATGTCAAAATAAAGATAATCAGAATGGAGATGATTTTCTTATTTAAAAGAGATACAGAAATTCGAGGGGTGTTTAGAATTTCACTGTTTCACAGCTCACTTCTAAATTAGTTTTATTTAGTAGGAAGAGCTAGAATTCACATATCCTAGATTTTAGCACCAAATCTGCGACAAACTAGCTGTATGACTTTGGAGATATCACCCAACCTCCTGCGCTTCTGTTTCCTAATAGGAATAACAATATTTGCCCTACCTCCTTCATGGGATAAGTAATTGAACTATGGACATTTTGAAAATAGTAAAGAGGGAAAACAATGTCTGGTGTTACGCTTTTTGACAAAACACAAACATTAAATCACTTACACTCTTAGTTCCTATATCATTCCTAAAATGGAAGAGGCAAGATTAGAAGGGTTTTTCACTTTTAAAGCGAAGAATCTTAAAAAAAATTAAAAAAACCTAAAGTTTTAAAAGAGCAATTTTATTTGTAATCATTTTTAAAAGGACCCAACATCAATTTTAAGAAGTCCAATAAGTCATAGATTTTAAATGAAAAAAGAGGCCCCCCTGTTATGGATTGAATTGTGTCCCCAAAATATATATGTTGTAAATCCTAACCTCTATGCCTGTGGTTATAATCCCATTTGGGAATGGGTTGTCATTGTTATGTTAATGAGGCAGGATTAGTGTAGAGTGTGTCTTTTTTTTCTTTTTTTGATAGGGTGTGTCTTGAGTCAATCTTACAAAACATAAAGGAGCAGATTAAGCAAGCAGAGAGATCGGAGATAGATGCCAAGCCATATGGAGATCTCCAAGGAACGAGGAAACAGAAGCTGAAGAGACAAGGACCTTCCACCAGAGCCAACAGAGAGAAAAAGCCTTCCCCTAGAGCCGGCACCCTGAATTTAGACTTCTAAACTTTGAGAAAATTTATTTTTGTTTGTTAAAGCCACCTAAACTGTAAGAAAATTAATTTCTGTTTATTAAAGCCACCCATTTTTGGTATTTCTGTTATAGCTGTACTAGATAATTAAGGTACTTCCTGAGTTCTTATTTTATTAAAGTCTTTTATATTCTAAAGATAAACCCACTGTTCTCATGGACTCCAGACTTTCTGGAGCCATGAAAGCTGGATGAACCCCAAAACTATTGCCCCTGAGATAATCTTTAAACCTTAAACCAAAAGTATCCCCTAAAATCTTCTTAAAACCAAACAATAGTTTAGCTCAACTAGTAAAAATGTCTGCCTTGAGCACTATGCTCTATTAAGAACTATGTATATGGCCCAGCTACCATTACAGAACATTTTGATCAAAGATTCTATAGATGAATCCTGATCAAAAGGGGAAAATTTTAGAACAGAACTTCAAATTCTCATGGACTCCAGACTTTTTGGAGCCCTAGAGGCTGGATGAACCCCTGACACTATTGCCCTGAGATAAGCCTTAAACCTTAAACCAAAAATAACCCCTGAAGTCTTCTTAAAACCAAACAATAGTCTAGCTTAGTAAATAAAAAATGCCTGCCTTGAACATTATGCTCTTTTAAGAATTATCTACATGGGATCAAAAGGACAACAGCAACTCGAAAGGTAGGAACCTCAGGGGGCAGTGAGTTTATGTTAATGGTGGAGAAACAACTCAGAAAAGGAGAGTGAGACAAAAAAACACCAGATTTACTGGTCTGACAGAGACTGGAGAAATCTCAAGAGTGTGGCCCCCAGATACTCTTTTAACTCAGTACTGAAGTTACTCCTGAGGTTCACCCTTCAGCCATGGATTAGACAGGGCCATAAAACAAAACAAGATTAAATGGGCACACCAGCCCAGGGGCAAGGACGAGAAGGCAGGAGGGGACAGAAAAGCTGGTAATGGGGAATCCAAGGTTGAGAATAGGAAAGTGTTGGCTAACGTCGTGGTGTTGGCACAACCAATGTCACAAAACAATACGTGTATCAATTGTTTAATGAGAAACTAATTTGCTCTGTAGACCGTCATCTAAAGCACAATTAAAAAAAGAAAGAAAAGGAGGGTGACAATGGCTGCACAACTGGAATAATGTGATTAATGTCACTGAATTGTACGTGTAGCAACAGTTGAATTGGTTTATGTTTTGCTGTGTTTATTTTCAACAACAACAGTGATAAAATAAAAATAAAAGAATTAACCCACTCAGCATAGTTATTTCTGTTATCATTTTGCAGGATGTTGGAAACATTAAATATAAAAGCAGCAGTTTTAAAGAACATTCAGAAAATATTTTGTAACACAAAAAGAGAGGATAGCACAAGAGTTACGTGCATGTGCTTTTATGTCAGACGGACTGAGTTCCAATTCTGTCTCCACCAATTAATAGCTGCCTGGCCTTGGGCACATTATTTAAATATTCTGAACCCCAGTTTCCTAATCTGTAAAACGGAAATAATAATGACATTGTCCTCAGGGAGTGGTTATGGGGATTAAATAAGATAATAAATGCAAACCACTTAGCACTACACAAAATGGCTTAAGAAGTATTAGACAGACATGTCATGAAATTAGAATGAAAAATGGTTAAGAAATATATGTAAAACTGACCAGACTTGATAGTGATCAAATTAGCAGAGTTTTTTGTTCTGTTGTTAGTAACACTCAGTGAGGGCAAGGGCAGAGAAGGAAGCATTCCAATATTACTAGCACAAGACTAAATGGATAAAAATCTTTCTGGAAAACAATTGGGTGATATGATATCAAAAGCCTGAAAATGTCCATACCCTTTGTCTCATCATTCCATCTTTAAGAATCATTCCTTAAAACATAATCAGAATTATCTCAGGTGAAGGGAAGGACAGCACACACTACAGGGGAAGTCAGCACAACTAGACTAAACCAAAGCTAAGAAGTTTCCTGAATACAGTCAAACACTTTGAGGGACAGAGTAGCAGGGGTAGGGGTCTAGGGACCATGCTTTCAGGGGACATCTAGGTCAACTGGCATAACAAAGCT
>NW_004443986.1:9453834-9491185 GCF_000243295.1 Trichechus manatus latirostris
ATTTCCAAGGCCAACTCTTCAGACAGGGATTGGACTGGACTGTGGGACATAAAGTGATACTTGTGAGGAGTGCGCCTCTTAGCTCAAGTAGATACAAGAGGCTAAACAGGCAGCTTCTGTCGGAGATGAGACGGGAAGGCAGAGAGTGTTAGGAGCTGGTTGAATGGACATGGGGAATCAGGGGTGGAAAGGGAAGTGTGCTGTCACAGTATGGAGAGATCAATTAGGGTCACATAACAATGTATGTATAAATTTTTGTATGGGAGACTAACTTGAAATGTAAACTTCATTCAAACTACAACAATAAAAAAAAAGAACGGATAGTTGAAAGACTGAATTTAAAGATTGTTCAATTTAAAGGTTGTAGTTTTTAAAAATTAAACTATTTAAAATATTTAAAAAATCAGATACAGAGAAAATCTGTTATTCATATGTGCTCATTGCAGAATCATGTGTGAAAATCAGAAATTACTTAAATGTTCAACTGTCGATGAATGGCTTAATAAGTTATGGTCCATCATCTTCTGTAATGATGCAATGAGAAGGGCATGTCACTTCTGTGGTCTTCTTGCCAAAAATGCATAACCTGAATTTAATCACAAGAAATGTCAGACAACCCCACATTGAGGGACATTCTACAAAACAAGTCAAGGTACTGAAAGATAACGGACGGTGGAGGAACGATCCTAAATTGGAGGAGACTAAAGAGACATAGCAACTAAATGCCACGCATGATCCTGGACATCAGCAGAACAACTGGCAAAGTTTGAATAAGGTCTGTAGATTAGTTAATAGAATTTGTCATTGTTAATTCCTTGGTTTTCATCATTGCACAAGTACTACCATTACATAAGATGTTAACATTTGCAAAAACTGGATGAAAGTATACTGAAAAGCTTTCTGCTATTTTTGTAGGTCTGCAATTATTTCAAAATGAAGTTAAAAAAAATTTTAAATTCAAATGCTACGGTACATTCATATAGTGATTATGCAGCAATTAAAAATGTTTACAAATAATCTTAATGACATTAGAAAAATGTTCTGACCTTATAACATTGTGGAAAAAAAACACAATAGATTGTCAACTTGATTACAAAGTGTGAATTTGACTACTGAAATTATACAGTATAGATACAGAAAAACTAAAGTATAGAAAGAATTTACTAAAATGTTAAGAGTAGTCATCTCTAACCAGGAGACTATAAGTGATATTTTCTTTCTTTCTTTTTTACTTTTACATGTTTCCCAATTTTTTCGACAATGAGCATCTACCACTTTTAAAGTAAAAGATAATTTTATTTTTAACACACATCAACAATTTTACATCACAAAAAATTAAACATTTTTTCTGCTTTATATTAATTTTTTGTATTTTTTTCCTCAAACTTTAATCTTAAAAAACTATGACCAGAGGGTCAAAAGCAAACAGTGACAAGTTTGGCATAGGTGAGTTTCTTACTTTAGCATCATTAACCAAAAATGCTTAATGGTTTCACTATTTGGAGATGAATTCTTGGCATTATGTCCCCCTAAATCCTGCGGAACTCACATGTTGTAACAGTTACTTTATTTCCAGTAAATAACTGGACCTATTCCCTGGATCATCAGAGAAGCTCTAACCTATACCCGCTGAATCCCAGTCAAAACTAGAATAAACAGGAACTTATTCATTTTTTTCTCAGCCTGTTATAAATAAAAAGAGGAATGTGTTTGTGCTGCAGGCTGGGAAATGAAAAAGAAGACAAATCTTGCTGGGAGACAATTCAAGGTGCCCCCCAGGTGTCTTGGATTTCCCTGCTTCATATGACAGCCTCTGAGTCATCAGGATGTTTAGCAATACACAACTGAGGGGGCGTAAAGCATGGTTTCCTACACTAAAATACCTCCTATATGAGATAATGTATACGACACTTGTGTGCACTGGCCAAAAAAGCTTTATTCCCTTGGCTTTAGAAGAATGTTTAGTTTCTAAAATCTACTACCCTCCCCCAATCAAAGTACAAATGTGTCATCCACCAACACATCACTAAGCTGGAACTCCTCAATGAGATTTGCTGAGGGTCAACCAGAGGAAAAACGACATGGGGAGCTGAGATCCAGAAGGCACTAGAGAGGGGCAGCTTGAAGGCTCTTACAACACGTTATGCCAAGCCTTGGTGCTACCCTCCTCAGGTGTCTACTGCTACCTTCCTGGTCAGCATCAGCCTGCCTTCTCAGGTGATATGAGCAATTCGGCCTCCTCAATCCCATAAATATTCTCCTAACCCCACTCCAACAAGCTCAAAACCAGGCCCCAGGTTTCTCTCTCCAGACTTCCTACTCTACACGGTTCTGAGCTTGGTACACCTTTGCATCCCCACCCAGCTATTCTGTTTTCAACCTCAACGTCATCCCTGCCATCTCTGTTCTAGCCTCATCCATGCAAGTCAAACCCATCTACCAATGCCAGCTGCATGCTGGACCAATGGCTCAGTCATCCAGCCCATTGCTGCCCTCCTGGGTCCTCATGGCTTCTCATGGCCTGGCCCCTAAACTTCAGTGATGCTCCCGGGGCCCTCCTTCACCAGCTGATTTCTACACTCTGCCTGTGGGGTTGGGGGGAGGGCAGGAGGGAGGGACGGGGGCCATTTCCCCACACATTCCAGGAAAGGACTAGTCCATAGTCTCCTATTTTCTGATTTTATTTCTTTATGACTGCTTTATTCCAGAAAGTATTTCAGTTAACACCTACTGTCAGATGGGATTCTTAGCCCATGTGGCTTCTCACTCTATATGCCCTGTGAAGTGCAATGACATTTCTCTATGAAATCAATCCTGCCCCTTCTAAGAATAGGTCGACAGTAGTGGAGGAGGCAATCCTCTTACCAAAATGAAAACAAAGGAAAAGCATTGATCTTGAACTACAAACCAGAGGCCAAGTGAAATTCTAAAACAGCAAATGCAACAACACTGTGTCCTGTGTCAGGAGTGCAGACTTTTTACGGACAGATACTGCTCTCCCACTCCCCCTGCTGGACGGCTGGGTCCTGCTGAGATCTTCCAAGGTCCACAGCCCCAGGCTGATCTGACACCCAATTATGCTCAAAGTGCATAACCTAAACATTAAAGAGAAGTCACGTTTGCTAATCACATTTCATTAACTCCAATGCCATATTACAGAAAGAGAACTACCTCAGTAGAAAAAGGCCCGAACCGCTTGTCATACAGACCGGGGTTTGAGTCCCCTTTCTGTCACTTTCTAGTTATTTGATATCAGGAAATTTATTGAATGTTCCTGAGCCTTGGTTTCCTCATCTGTAAGAAGCAGGTGATAATAGCCACCCCCTGATTGTTGTGAGGATTAAATGAGATAGTGCCAGAACAGTGCCTGCCCTATGGCAGGCATTCAATTGTTGTCTCTCCCTTTCTCTCTGAATGGCACCTCACTTCTTGGTGACTCGGTGACTTTATCAATGAAATGATGATACCTACTCAGCCTACCTGTGAGAGAGTTGAGTGGACCAAATGAAGAATGGATGTGTGTCAAAGCACTTTGTAAACCATGAGGTGCCATCCTAATTAAGCTCATCAATGAAAACACCACCTGCTGGCACTGTGAAGAGACAAAGATGACAACAGTAGTTTCAATCCTATGGAGTTTTATAAATTTGTGGAGGAAATAAACATGCATGAGAATAACTATGCTTCACAGCAGAGATTAAGTGCCATATTAATTATAGAGAAAAAGAACAATGAGAGCAGAGAAAAGAAAAATGAATTTGTCTGAGGGATGGGGATGAGAATCACAGATGACTTCATGAGTATGTTACACTGGACCAGGTCCTAGAGGCAAGTTAGGATTTCGGTCAGCATAAATGAGGACAGGGCCTCCCAGAACCAGAAAAGAGTGAAAACATAGATACAGTATCTGTGCTTTTAAGCCACCTGATTTATGGTCATTTGTTACAACAGCCTGAGGAAACTAATACAATGTCTGAGGAAGTTTACTGAAGACAACGTGAAGGATGGTATGTGGTGGGGAGAATGAGGGCAAATACAGGCAGGACTCATGATTGCCAATGAGAGATGAGGGCCTGAAATGACTCAGCAAGGGCAGGGGGAAAGAGAAACAAATATAAAGTATAACAATCATATTATTAAAGACAGAGAACTACATGTTGTCACTCAGTTCTACAGGTACCAAATAAAAAATATCATGAAGGTTGTTGTGAGCGCACATTGGTCCTGTTCTTGGTAATCCACAAAAGACAGACAGAATGAAACACAAGTTATACAAGATGCTTCTCTGATCAATTTCCAGAATTAATGGGACAAAAGCGAAGGGTGGGGTGGAATTATGTATTGTTTGAGTAGGTAAGTTTTAGAAATAAATTGGAACAATACACATTCAGTCAACATATATTTGACATCTGCTCTTGACTAAAAGTTCAATGTTTTACAAATTACGCTATGCTTAAAACATGTTATGCTCCAGGAGGTGGAGATGATTGGAAGCCATTTTAGTAGCTGAGGAAGTTTACTGAAGACAATGTGAAGGAAATTGAGGGTATCGGACTAGTTTATTTTTAAGACTTTTAGGAAGCGCTTCTGCTTTTGCAGAAAAGGACGCATTCAGCAATAGCCTGATGGGCATTCATCAATCTTAATTTGTATTCAGGAAATTGTAAGCTCTGTGATTTTCAGTTACCTGCAAAGCTGTCAAAGTAATCTTAGAGTGTAGAACATTAAAAAGACTTACGGATCACCCCCAAATATACTAATTTGTTGCATTTTTAAATTTTTAAAAATTTGATATTAGGTCTATTACATTTGCCATCATTTTTAGATAAATGCATTTCCTAGGCAATCTCTGATCTCATCAGAAAGCAAAACCACGGTAATACACTTTCTTCCAATTGAGCTTAAAAAAAAACTAAAAAGAGATTGACATATGTTGAGTTTCCTACAGCTACAGTCTTTCAGAGGACTCTTGCTCTTTAAAAAAAATAAATCAAACTAATAGTTTTTTGGAGAACTTTTCAATGTAAAATAACTTGTGTGGGAGTTCTCTTCAAAGGATTTGAAAATTCTAATAATTTAGCTACCCACCCACACCAACACTGTTAATTAGAGCCTCTCTTTTTACTTCAAAGGAAGTATATCCAAAAAAAATCAAAAGAAAAATAAGATTAAGCTAACTCTACCTCTCATTGACAGCTGAGTCAAATAAAAACATACAGCTGTCTTGGACTTCCAGTTCCAGCCATGCCAGAGTAGCTGGTATTAGACTTAACCCTCCTGCCATGAACTGGATAAAATATATAAAACAACCATTTTTAGGGTGTGAACTGCAACAAAAACGGAAGTATGATCCTTGAAAGAACAGAAACAAGTGAGGTGACCTCCACATTCACTCCGCTTGAGAAACTGAGTCCAAGCAGAAAGTAGCACTCTCATAGGGCAGAGGAAACTGACGGAAGTTTGGGGCTGCCAGGTGGCTGGGATTTGGAGGTCAGGTGGTGGGGAGATAGAAATTGCACAGAGGGGAATTTCAGAGAAGGATCCCCAAAATCTTTAAATTCTTATCCTTGGCCCTAAGCCGTATGAGCATAGGGTGAAATTCCAGGAGACTTAGCAGAGAACAACATCTAGGATGCTAGAGAGCTGAGCAGAAATTTCAGAGACTGCACAGTGCTGGGAAGATCGTAGAGTTATAACTCACCTAGAGTAGATACTGGTGAATGCCTGAGCTTTTAGCTGAGACACATAAACGGCCATGCCCTAGGAATATAGATCATGCTCTATATAAGAACAAGGGCTACACCCTAGGAGTAAGATCAAAACTGAAATAATCTCATCATAACAACGGCTAAATCCAATTTTCATCAGAATTAAGGTGATCTGCCAGTAATTTATCTGCCAGCCAGAACAAAATCCAATACTCTTTAGAGGGAGATAACATAATCCAGAGCTTCTACAAAGTATTATCCACAGTGTCTGGCATACAATAAAAAATTACTAGATCAAAAGAATCAGTGGAAGGTAAGTAACAATCAATATATAAAAACATGTACAGATGACCCAGATACTAGTGTTAGCAGGGAAGACTTCAAAATGATTATAATGAATACATTAAAGAAAATAGAAGATTGACAATGTGGATGAAAAGATGGAGTATATCAACAGAAAATCAGAACTATTTTTTAAAAGAATCAAGTAGATATCCAATAACTGCAAAATACAATATCAGAAATTAAGAATTTATTGGATAGGTTCACAGCACAACAGAAAACAGGATTACTAAACTTGAAGACAGGTCAATAGAATATATCCAAAATGAATCACAGAAAGAAAAAAAAAGAATGGAAAAAATAGAATAAAAATCATCTTAAATCCATTATTCAGAAGGTACTCCCCTCATTTATCTTTTTCTTTGAAGAATTAAAAAAAAAAAATGACTCTCCTTTTTCTCTCAAGCGAGTTATTTTCTAATAAGAGAAAAGGTAAGGGAAGAGTGGGATTTAAAATAATACTTACCTGGTAAGGACATCTACACAATAATTTAGGATTAACCTTGCGCAGAAAAATTAAACAGAAAGAATGTCTGGACGATTCAAAACTCCCCTTTTGTAGATCCTCACCCTCTCCACATCTAGAGTCTGGAAACCAAACTACAGTGCTTCTTACTCAATAGTATTCCTCAAGCTTTGCATATTGAGCAATAGATATACTAATTAACAAAATGTAATTCATCTCTAATCCCTTATAGATAGGTTCTCATTTAACATAATAGTCCTGGAGCTATAACAGATAATGCAGAGAAATAAATTACCAAGGTTGGAATTTGGGACTCTAAGACATGTCAGTGAAGGGTGGCAATACTTTAGAAGAGTTTTACTTTAAATAATGATAACAATAATAGAGACAGATGATAGAGAGATAGAGAGCTAGAGAGAGATCCAAAACTCATTGCCATTGAATCGATTCCAACTAATAGCAACCCTATAAGACAAAGTAGAACTGCCCCATAGAGTTTCCAAGGCTGTAAATCTTTATGGAAGCAGACTGCCACATCTTTCTCCCATGAAGCAGCTCGTGGGTTCAAACCACCAACCTTTTGGTTAGCAGTCAAGTGCTTTAACCACTGTGCCACCAGGGCTCCGAAAGATTAGATAGACAGATTTCAATATCAATCAGGTGGATAAAAGTCTTTTTAAGAAAACTAAGGTGGGATCAGAAGAAGGCAAGACAGTGCTAGGGTTTACTACTTTAGACAAGGATCATGGAAGCCCTCTCTAATAAGGTGACATTTGGGCAGACTATAATAAAAAGAGGAAACCAGGCATAAGAATATCTGAGAGAAGAGAGTTCCAGGCAGAGAATAGCTAGCGTCTTAGTTACCTAGTACTCTATAACAGTAACTGCACAAGTGGGTGGCTTTAAAGAACAGAAATTTATTTTCTCACAGTTCAGAGGCTAGAAGTCCAAATTCAAGTCATGGCTCTAGAGTAAGGGACTTCTTTGTCTATTCCACCTTCTAGCAGCTGCCAACAATCCTTGGTATTCTTGGGCTTGTAGATGTCATCTGTCATCTATCCTCCTCTTCCCCCTATGTACGGCTATGTCTATTCTGCTCTTTTTGTAACTCAGAAGTGATTGGGTTTAGGACCCACTCTACACTGGTACGGCTGCATTAACATA
This sequence comes from Trichechus manatus latirostris, assembly GCF_000243295.1. NCBI lineage: Eukaryota > Metazoa > Chordata > Mammalia > Sirenia > Trichechidae > Trichechus > Trichechus manatus. The sequence goes on from NW_004443986.1 coordinate 9,461,515, forward strand.
ACGAAAGAAAACCTCTATTTCCAAATAGGGTCATATTTACAAGTACAGGGGTTAGGATTTCAACACATACTTTGGTGGGCATAATTCAATCTATAACAGCTAGTGCAAAGATTCTGAGGTGACAACAGACCTGGCCTCTTTGAAGGACAGAAAAAGACCAAAACAACTAGAGTACACATGTACGAGAGGAGTCTTAAGCGATGAAGAGACCACGGACCCATAAGGCTAGATTACACAGGTCCTTGTAGGTCACTATGGAGCACAATTCTACACTGACACACGTGGTCACCATGAGTCAAAGCTGACTCAACAGCAACTGGTTTGTAAGTCATGGAAAGTAAGGACTTGGGATTCTATCCCAAGTGAGATGGGAAGCCACTGGAAAGTTTTGACCGAGTTTTGACGTGACCTGACTTTTAAAAGGATCACTCTGGCTATCATGTGAACAGACTGTAGAGCATATGTGGAAACAGAAGGGCTACTGCAACAGTCCACAGTAGTGGTTCTCAAACCTCATCTGCATCAGAATAACCTGGAGGGCTTATTAAAACACAGACTGATCACACAAAAATCTATACATGCTCATTGCAGCTTTATGCATAACAGCTAACAATGGGGAACAATCCAGATGTCCTTTACGGATGTCGTACATCCATAACATGAACTACTACTCAGCAATAAAAAGAAATGAACTATGAAATGTATAGCAATCTGGACGAATCTCTAGAGAATTATGCTGAGAAAAAAAAAAGCCTATCCTAAAAGCTTACTGTATGGTTCCACTTGTGTTAAGATTTTTGCAATGACAAAATTATTAAAATGGAGAACCGTTCAATTAGTGGCTGCCAGGAGTTAGGGACAGGCGAAGGGGGTGGCATCTATAAAAGGGCAACATGAGGGATCTTTGTAGTCACACAAATGTTGTGTCTTGACTATTATCAGTTATCAATATTGTGATACTGTACTATAGTTTTGCAAGATGTTACCATTGAGGGAAACTGGGTAAAGGATACACAGGATCTTTCTGTATTATTTGTTACAGATTCATGTAATTCTACAATTATCTCAAAAAGTTTAATTTTAAAACTGGTTGAAGAAATTAAAAGCCAAAAACAGATTACTGGGTTCCACCTCCAGTTTCAGATTCAGATCTGGGGTGGGGCCTAAAAAGTTGCATTTTGTAACAAGTTTCCAAGAGATGCTAGTCTAGGACCAGCTAGGAGAAGCTGTGGTCTAGGGAATAACATCTTGGGGCAAGTATTATTATTCCTCTTTTATGGAAAAACTGAAGCCTAAAAAGTCTGACTTCTCCAGAGGGTACCAGGAACAAAATAGCAGGGCCAGGATGCAAATTAGGTCCTCTCTGCTCAGTGTTCATCCCTCAGCAAATCAAGGCCAGCAATAATCTTAGTTGTAAGGACTCTCCAGTGTCTAGTAGAGCAGAAACCAATACATGCTTATTGAATTGGATTGCACTGCCCTAAAATCTTCAGTAAAATGTAGGCACTTTTAGGTTTAAACATTTCACAAACTTTAAATAAGACATATGCATAATTGAAGTACTAGTCTCAGCTCTTATCCTGTGCCTTAACTTCCTCAGATGAGACAGGTGAGGGAGCTGGTCCCTTCCTATTTAACTCTGGAATCCTTACTTGCAAAATAATATATATGCCTAGATTCATAGGGATGTTGAAGCAATTACATTAAGTACTTATTGAAAATGGTTTTTCTGCAGTTAGCTCTCAAGAATTCCACTTTAAAATCCCCTTATGCAATAACCCTCTACAATAATCCTCTAGTCTCCATGGCAATGATAACAAAACTTGAGGAAACAGGCTTAAATAGCTAAAAGGCTTCTACATCAGAAATAGGAAGAACTTTCTGGTAACGATAGCTCCAGTACCTGAGAGGGAATTACATTCATGATCTTTATTTCAACACTGGATGTTTTAAGCAGCCAACTCGCTGGGCTCCTCCCGAACTGTATTCATACCTTGTTTCCAATTCTACTTTCCCACATTAATTATCACTCTCAAAACCAAGTAAATAGTGTTATTTTGTTAAAGGAACGTAAAATGCTAAATAATAAAAATAGACTTCAAATACAAGGTCTCAGGAAATCAGTGTCTAGAACTAGAAACTAGTTCCCATTAACTGCCCTGTCTTCTACTAAAAAATATAAAGTGCTATTATTCCACGTAGCTCTCCATGGGCTCTTGCACAGCCAGCTCTAGTCTATCATCACCGAGGGAAATCTTAAACTCACATTTGACTTACACAAATAAATCAGACACAAATAGCCAATGACATTCCCACCCCCTAGCAACAGAGATACCAGGGTCCCTATTTCTGACAGTTGGAAACTTCCTCCAATGCAGTTTGTCACAAACAGACCTGTCTACTTTTACCACCTAAGGACATTCTAGAAGGAGATATTAATTAACTGCAAGGGGAAATCAGAATCCATTTGTTAAGTGAACAGCCAGGAATTAACTTGGAAATTTTCTTATTTCTTAAGGTACCATCTAGCCACATACACATACTCAGTTAAAAAATTTACCAAAAGGCTTAATTTTTACCTGATGGTCATCCTATGTTCAATTCAAAAAGGACTCAAGACAGAACACTGTTAGAAACCTTTATTTTGATACAGTCTATCATAAGTAACTCAGTAAAGGTTCCACTCTGCTAAGATGCATCTGTGAAGAGCCCTGTGACGTCCAACTGGCGATAATGTCTCAACGATGTCCCATTTCTTAGCCCAGCCAGAGTGCACACCTTCCATGTCTTTCCTATCCATGATAGCTTCCAAATCCAGATGACCAAATAGTCCTTCATCCCCAAAGTAGGCTACAATGTTTATGAAGAGGAAAAACAAATTAAACCCAAAAATAAAAACTTTTAAAGACCTGAAGATTTTATACATTTATGTTTGTGTTTACTTGTCTATCACATTAGATACATCTAGAGTTACTAGACAATAAGCATGAATCTGAATCAGCAAAAAATCAACCAGACAGAATTATATTTAAAGAAATTCAGTTTTGTTACTTTTGAGTGCTGTTACCTATTATAAACAAAAAGGAAAATGTAAGTTGATATTTAAAATGAGATCAATTAAAAGATAAATGACTAATGATTTTCATTAACATGCCAGGTCTGACACAAAAGGACAAATGTTGTATGATCCCATTTATATGAAATACCTAGAAAAGGCAAGTAAATAGAGGCCAAAGTTTATTAGTGCTACCAGGGGTGGGCAGGAGGGAAGGAAAAAAGAAGACTCAATGCTTAGGGGACATTAAGTTTCTGTTAAGGGTGATGGTATCGTTTGGAAACAGTAAGATTCATGCTTTAACAACATGATAAGCATAATTACTGTCAATTGACTGTACATGTGAAGACTGTTGAAATGTCAAATGTTCTGTTACATATATATTTACCATAATTTTATATATATATTTTTTTTTAATTTCAAGGACTGATGAAACCGGAAAATAAAGCTGTATCATTATTAGATAGAGTATAAGTAACAGTAAAAATAACATTTCCATGCATCGGGCACTATGGTTCAAGTTTACCACCAAACCAAAAAAAAAAAAAACAAACCCACTGCTGTTGAGTCGATTCTGACTCATAGCGACCCTACAGGACAGAGAACTACCTCATAGGGTTTCAAGGAACGCCTGGTGGATTCAAACTGCTCACCTTTTGGTTAGCAGCCAAGCTCTTAACCACTGTGCCACAAAATTCCCAATTATGATCTCTTGAGGCTCTGAAAGCATTCTTATCCTAAGTGGCAGAAGGGTACGTGACCCAGGTGCTCTTAATCATTAGTTTACACACCTCCCTAAGGGTAATTAGTCTCATTTCCATATCAATTGATTCTTACTGTAAACATTCCAGCAACTTATATAAAACTAACAAACTCCCAAATCACTTGCTGAATCTAAAGAAGATCCAGGAAGGAGAAAAAAGATGTTTCATTTCTAAATCCTGCTGATTAAAAATAGGATTTATTGTATCACGTCCAATTAAATAAAACTGCATTACAAAATGACAATCAGAGCATTTTGTAAAGTTTATTTTTAAAAAGTATTTTACTTGTGCCTAGCTAAAGAGAAAAAAAAAAAAAAAATCAAACATGCATCTTATTTCCAATTTTCAAATGTGTATTAAAGTCCCCATTAAACCCCAAGTACTTTAGCATACAGTTAGATGTGAAAATAAATTCTCCACTTACTAAGGTCTCTTCTGTCGTAATGAGCATCCAAAATAAAGAGAAAAGGAACCTTCCTTAGCCTTGTATATGGGCAATAGGAATAATGATTCTCTTATTTAACCTTGGTACTCATATATTTTGTCTAAACAATGTTTTACTAACATTTTGCCCCCTATTCATTAAAGAACTGCATTTTAAATAGGGCATTCATGTCAACCAACATTCGCTGACCACCTACAATTACCATCCTAGGTGAAGACAAAGATACTGAGACAAATGTGGTTCTATCACAAGGAACCTAATAACTTGATGGAGTAAACAAATCAGTAAATCATTAACTATAATAATTAAGTACATAACTATTATATAAACAATAATTTATATATTAACTTTATATTAATAAAAACCATAGCAGCTACAATTATGTTCCTTTCAGACTACAGACTAGGCAACCAAGGAAGACCTCGCTAGTCAGTCTCCCCAGCCCAGGTGGCACAGTATGAAATTCCGTAACTGAAGAACCCTTTTCGGGCACTCAGTCAATTCTTTCCTAGAACACAATTACCCTTAGAAGGAAGTCAGATGCCCCTAATGACAGAAAAGATTGAGAGTTAGCACCAGAAAGAAGGGGAACACCGAAAAGGCAGAAAGGTGAAGAAATGAATAGCAAGGGAGTTGCAAAATCTAGTCTACAGTTTTTAAGGGCCAAATCTTAGTGGGTTAATTGAAGCCAAAAAAAGTAGTACAACAGAGGACCACACTGTATCCCACCTCTGGATCCCAGCACAAAAAATGCTATTCCCCAGCATTCAGGGAAATCATACCACAAGATGCAATCCTGTAACTATTCCTGTCCAATAGACCACCAAGGGGTGAAGTCCATTTAATTAATTCAGCACTTGTTGAACGGCTTCTTTAGATGCTCACAGGACAAAATATAAGTAAATAAGCCATAACCATAATATAAGGCAGAGAATGACAGACACAAAAGAACACTATGGGAAAACAAAAAAGGGAGTGGTTTCAGCTAGGAGAATGGGGAAAAGATTTAAGGAAGAGGCAACATTTGGGACTGGGCCTTTCTAGAAGCAGGCTTTCATCAAGTGGAAACTGAGGGGAATGAGCATTTCAGGCTGAGGAAACTCAAGTATATGGACAAAGCCATCAAAATACAGTTTTTTCAGGAACTAGCATGCAGTATTATATAGCTAGAGCATAGTAATCACAAGCAAAGGAAGTGGGGGTAAAGGACATGACACAGAAAAAGTTTAAAAATTACTATTAAGTTTATTGATCACATATTACTTGACAAGTACTGTTAATACTGTACATACATTATTCTTACTCAATCCTAACGGCAAGCTTATGAAGTAGGTATTATGATGCCCAACTTATACAAGAGGCAACTAAAGCTTAGAAAGGTTAGTGACCTTTCAGGGAAAGCTATTTGATGATAACTTCTGGTGCCTGGAAAATGGTCACATACTTTGACCCAGTAGGCCCATCTTGGATGATGTTTCCTAAGGTAACGTTTCCCTAAGGAAACAACTGGTCTAAAATCACTCAGCTAGTAAGGAGCAGATATATTACCTCACTCCCCATTATACAGAAAAGGAAACTGATAGCTCCCATAGGAAGGGTTAAGAAAAACTGAACTCAGTGGGGATCTCAGAAAATAGTTTTAGGAAGCCATATCAGAAGGGTTAAAAGGAGAGACAGAGGTGAAGAAAGGAAGTAGTAAATGGAGACCACTTGTTGAAGAATTTTATCAGGGAACAGAGAATAACCGCAGAAGTAGACAGGTGAAGGGCAGATATGGTGGTAACTTCTGAGACATGAAAAAAAGAAAAGCCTTCCTCTGAGAAAGGAGAGACTGCAAGGCAGAGTGGATGGAGGAAACTCATATCAAATGGCACTGTGCTAAGTAAGAGGTAAGATTATCTGGGGAAGGCCGTGTGACCCAGTGGAAAGAGAATGGGCTTTGGAGATATATTCTACCACCTACTGACTGTGTGACCTGTTTTGAAAAACCGAAGTGACAATTAAGAGATATTGTGTACAAAGCACTTAAAACAGTGATTGTCTACTGTAGAACAAAGTGGCTTAGAGTAGGAGTTTAAAGAAATTGAAGACCTAGCAGTCAGTGAAAAGTCTGTCAGGGGAATCCCTAAGAGATGTCTGTGAGAACAGAGTCAAGTGGAAATCCCATAGCTTCAATATCAGTGGTCCAGGTTATCATAGTGCCATGAGATCAGTCCACCCTTCAGAGCAAGCAAAACTTGCCTCTGTTTGAGATTCATTTATATAAACATATCTGTATGTATTTATATATAAGTGTATATGTATAGTTTTATATGGTTTTCCCAAGTATACACACACGTGTATACATGTGTATACATACTGTTAACATAAGCTAGACTTGCAGTTTTCCAACAGCCCAAAACGATAACAATTTAGAAAGCTCCATTTTAATGCCTACCACTACTATTATTTTGCTTTCCAATGGATTCAGTGCTATATATGAAAATCTGCCCTGAAATGTTAACTTGTAAGAGAAGTACCTCAAAACGGTTGGTTCAGGCATTCCAGGATCTGCACCCCTCTTAAATCCTGAGAAGGGGAAAAAAAAGAAATACTAATTAGAATTCCAGCAGTCAAAAAATTTACAATCAAGACTTTATTTCTTATAATCAAACATGGGTAGCTAGAATGACATCCAGATCTACCAGCACTACCTAGATGCGGCTGTGCTGCAGAACAGCCTCAAATCTTTCACTAGAGTATGAGATTTTACATGGCTAATCAATTCCTGTTATACACAGCACTAGCACAATAGACCTTAGCGTGCTCTATCTTTCATTATTAGTCCTTACCCAGAAATAAGATATTACAACTCTCATATTGGATAAAAGACTACCAAAAGCATAAAGAATAAAAAAAGAAAACCTAAACTTTTTTTTACAAAACTGAGAATACCTTATTTCATGCCCCATGAACTTTTTTTATAATCAAAAACTCGTAATAGAAAAAAAGGAGCAAAATCATTCAATAGTTATTACTTAACAATTAAACCAACTCTCCTAATTATAAGTATGGTTAAATAAACCTCATTTACCATCAAAAATAGATAAATAAATCAACTTGGTGACAAATATACAATTTGCTGCAATAGGTGATTAAAATTAAAGTTGGTGTCAAGAACAGTGAAGAGTATGAGATTTTAACCTATTTTCAAGTCAAATTAGCCTAACAGTTTCATGGATGCTGATAGAAGGCAGAAGATTTCTCAAATCAGAAACGAAGATAGTTTATTATTTCCAGCAACAGCTGCAGTCAGAGTATCATTATTTTTGCTTCAGTTACTCAAGCCCCAATTTTCACACAAAGGAGATACCTGCACACACAATGGACTGCTATACCAAAGAGAAACCCCAAGCTTAGGGAAAAAGAAGCTTTTATAATAGGCAGTAAGCATACATCTGTCAGTTTGTCGTACTGTGGTGGCTCATGTGTTGCTAGGATGCCGGAAACTATGCCACCAGTGTTTCAAATACCAGCAGTGTATTTGAGCTGCCTCCTCAAAGTAGAATTGACCTTAATGATGTAGATAGAGTAAAGCTTTCAGAACCTTCCTTTGCTGATGTGGCATAACTCCAAATGAGAAGAAAAAGCTGCAAACATCCATTAATAATCGGAACGCAGAACGTACAAAATACAAATCTAGGAAAACTGGAAATTGTCAAAAATGAAATGGAATGCATAAAGATCAATATCCTAGGCATTAGTGAACTGAAATGGACTGGTATTGGCCATTTTGAATCAGACACTCCTATGGTCTACTATGCTGGGCCACTACTCCTCTGTCAGTTTGTTGTACTGTGGGTGGCTTACGTGTTGCTGTGATGCTGGAAGATATGCCACCGGTATTTCAAATATCAGCAGGGTCATCCATGGTGAACAGGTTTCAGCGGAGCTTCCAGACTTAGACTAGTAAGAAGGACCTGGCAGTCTACTTCTGAAAAAACTGGCCAGTGAAAACCTTGTGAATAGCAACGGAACACTGCCTGATATAGTGCTGGAAAATGAGCCACTAAGGCCAGAGATGAAGAAACTGAAGATTTTCCAACTTCTGCAGTCTGAAATTGATCAAACATGCAATCAAGATGCACTGATAATTACTGGTGATTGGAATGCAAAAGTTGGAAACAAAGAAGGACCAGTAGTTGGAAAATATACCCTTGGTGATAAAAACAATGCCGGAAATCACATGACTGAATTTTGCAAGATCAACAACTTCTTCACTGCAAATACCTTTCCTTAACAACATAAACGGCAACGATACACTTGGACCTCGCCAGATGGAAAACACAGGAATCAAATGGATTACATGTGTGGAAAGACAACCGAGAAGTTCAACACCATCAGTCAGAACAAGGCCAAGGGCCAACTGCAGGACAGACCATCAATTGCTCATACGCAAGTTTAAGTTAAAACTGAAGAAAATCAGAACAAGTCCACAAGAGCCTAAGCACGACCTCGAGTATATCCCACATGAATTTCGAGACCATCTCAAGAACAGACTTGACGCAATGAACACTAATGACTGAAGACCAGACGGGTTGTGGAATGACATCAAGGACATCATACATAAAGAAAGAGGTCATTAAAAAGACAGGAAACAAAGAAAAGACCAAAATGGATGTCAAAAAGACTCTGAAACTTGCTCTTGAACATCGAGTAACTAAAGTGAGTGGAAGAAATGATGAAGTAAAAGAGCTGAACAGAATATTTCAAAGAGCAGCTTGAGAAGACAAAGCAAAGTTTTATAATGAAATGTGCAAAGACCTGCAGTTAGAAAGCCAAAAGAGAAGAACACGCTCAGCATTCTCAAGCTGAAAGAACTGAAGAAAAAATTCAAGCCTCAAGTTGCAATAGGGAAGAACTCTATGGGGAAAATACTGAATGATGCAGGAAGCATCAAAAGATGGAAGGAATACAGTCACTATACCAAAAAGAATTGGTCAACATTCAATCATTTCAGGAGGTAGCACATGATCAAGAACCAATGGTACTGAAGGAAGAAGTCCAAGCTGCATTGAAGACACTGGCAAAAAACAAGGCTCTAGGAACTGACAGAATACCAATTAAGATGTTTCAACAAACGGATGCAGCTCTGCAAGTGCTCACTCATCTATGCCAAGAAATTTGAAAGACAGCTACCCAGCCAACCAACTGGAAGAGATCCATATTTATGCCCACTCCAAAGAAGGGTGATCCAACAGAATATGGACATTACTGAACAGTATCATTAATATCACACACAAGTAAAATTTTGCCGAAGATCATTCAAAAGCGTTTGCAGCAGTATATCGACAGGGAACTGCCAGAAATTAAAGCTCAATTCAGAAGAGGACGCGGAACTAGGGATATCACTGCTAATGTCAGATGGATCCTGGCTGAAAGTGGAGAATGCCAGAAAGATGTTTACCTGTGTTTTACTGACTATGCAAAGGCATTCGACTGTGTGGACCACAACAAATTATGGATAACGTTACAAAGAATGGGAATTCCAGAACACTACACTGCACTCATGCAGAACCTGTACATAGACCAAGAAGCAGTCGTTCAAACAGAACCAGGAAATACTGGTTTAAAATCAGGAAAGGTGTGCATCAGGGTTGTATCCTTTCACCATACTCACTCAATCTATAAGCTGAGCAAATAATCCAAGAAGCTGGACTATATGAAGAATGCAGCATCAGGACTGGAGGAAGACTCATCAACAACCTGTAATATGCACATGATACAACCTTGCTTGCTGAAAGCAAAGAGGTCTTCAAGCATTTAATGATCAAGATCAAAGACCACAGCCTTCAGTATGGACTACACCTCAACATAAAGAAAACAAAAATCCTCACAACTGGACCAATAAGCAACATCTTGACAAACAGACTGAAGTTGTCAACGATTTCATTTTACTTGGATCTACGATCAACGCCCATGAAAGCAGCAGTCAAGATATCAAACAATGTATTGCATTGGATAAATCTGCTGCAAAAGACCTCTTTGAAGTGTTCAAAAGCCAAGATGTCACTTTGAGTACTAAGGTATGCCTGTCCCAAGCCATGATATTTCCAACTGCCTCATATGCACGCAAAAGCTGGACAATGAATAAGGAAGACTGAAGAACTGATGCCTCTGAATTATGGTGTTGGCAAAAATATTGACTATACCATGGTCTGCTAGAAGAACGAACAAGTTCTGTCTTGGAAGAAGTACAGCCAGAGTACTCCTCAGAAGTGAGGATGTCATGACTTTGTCTCACGTACTTTGGACACGTTATCAGGAGGGACCAGTGCCTGGAGAAGGACGTCATACTTGGTGAGGTAGAGGGTCAACAAAAAATAGGAAGACCTTCAGTGAGACAGACTGACACAGTGGCTACAACAATGGGCTCAAACACAGCAACAATTGTGAGGATGGCACAGTACCAGGCAGTGTTTTGTTCTATTGTGCATAGAGTCACTATGAGTCAGACTGGATGGCACCTAACAACAACAAGCATGTCTGCCCTTTGTTCTGGAGGAAGGTATTATCTTCCAAGTGTGTTTTGTCTTAAAACATCCTTTAGAAGATAATACGCTGCCAAATGACTGATTGGCCCATAATATAAATTAGTACCACCCAACAGTACTGTACTTCTTTAAATAATCATATAAATGAAACCTAACGGTAAACATTTTCCCTAGACCAAAGATGAGAAGGTAAGAGGAGACAGGGAAGTTAGATTAAGGGAAACAGAACCACCAAAAGGGAAATAATGAGAACAATGATGTATTGTGAAAAATGTAACAAATGTCATTAAACAATATGTATAGAAATTGTTAAATGAAAACCAATATCTGCTGTGTAAACTTTCACCAAAAACACATTTAAAAAAAAAATTAAGCTCATAATCTAGTGGTAGAAATTATGCAGAAGTTATCTTTGTTTTGTAACTTAAATGAAAATAAAAAGACCTAAACAAAATCTGGGGGAAAAAAAAGATAATACGCTCACAAAATCTACAGAAATGCAAGAGACGATGGAGATTGTCACCCAACAGCTGGCTCATTTAAACCTTTTTGTTTTGTTGATAAATGTCTAGACATATTCTTTATCTTCATGTTACTGTTTGTCCTATTTTATAGCACTACACTCCCTGAAGCCCCAAAAGGTACGTGTGAACCTAAATTACACAAGAAGTTCAACCTGTAGTTGCAGGTTTTAGGAAGCTGAAGTGAAGCAAGTAAAGGAAACAACCCAGGAACTGGATTAGACTAAACATTAAATGTTACAAACAATCTAAGGAAAAAGGCAATGATTAATGAGGAGGTACTGGAAATACAGCCTAACATCAATCTCAAATAACCTAACTTGTATGCTAGGGTGAAAATTGCCACAATGGGAGTCCTGGGAAAAAGAATACAGCCAGTACGCGTAAAAAGAAATATGAACTCTAGGGTAGAAAAAGAAAGGTTTATCTTCTCTTGAGACCAAAGCCTTCGGTACATAAATTGTAGTGACCAGCTACAGCTTTCTGGCAGTAAAAAAGGAATCTCAAAACAGGAGGAAAGAAACGTAGACGAAAAGACTTATAGAGCAGCCAAGAAACCAGAGACAAAGAAAGCAAGAGCTGACTAACACCGGACATCCTGTGTACGAGGGTGGGTAAAAGGGGTGGCACAAAAAGGAGGAAGAATCAACGTTCCCATACCTTTACCTTCCCTTCTTAGGTAAAAGGAAAGCTAGACTCAGTGTTTGACCAGCCAAGCTGGGCCGTTCCACCACTACATGAAAGCTAGGGCATGGGTGGGAGATACCAGGAAGACAACATAGCTTCCAAATTAAGGCTATCATAATCATTTGCTCTAATCCTTGATTCCTATATAGTCACTGAAATTTGAAAAAGTAGTAAGAATTGCCTTCAGAATAAGGGAAGAAAAAAGACCCTCTCAAGCTCTATATACTGAAGGATCCAGTTATTACAGTTGGCTTGCAAATTATGGCAAAATGGGAGTGTAGCTGCCTAGAGAATGCATAGAATCATCACAGGCTCTGTTAAGTCTGAGTGTACACACAGTGAATGACACCTAAATAGGAAGCAGCACCTTGTTAGAATAATAGGATTTTGAAGTGTGAAACTGCGTTTTAGAAACGTCAAGCTGTATGCTCAAGGTAACAGAGGTGGAACTAAAACCTATGGTTTCCCTTCCACAATATTGCCTGAGTAGGGGAATAAGATTAAAAAGAAAAAACTACCCTAGGATAAACTACACACATAAGGTTCCAGTACGCAGCCCTAGGTGGAAATATTTGTCTGAATACTTACAAATCCTTGCAGTATAGCACAATGGTTATGAAGATGGACCTGGATGCACCTCTGCCTGAGGTCATAGCTCCCCTACTTAACAGCTGTGCGGCCTCGGGCAAGGCATATAACTTCTCTAGGATTCCGTTTCCTCGCCTGTAAAATGGGGCCAATGATTAACAATCATTCAAGCCCTTCATTGTGCAGGTGAGAAAACCAAGGCATTCAACGACTATTGTTATGATCTTCAAGGCAGTGGCATATCCACGAGGTCTCTGAATTCCCAGCACAGGCCTCTTTTCATTTAGGCCTGCCTAGAGAGGTGAGGAGAAAGGCTCAGAAAACTCACCTAGTGCCATACAGCGAATGAGACACTTTCACATACACCATGTCATCTAACCTTCACAACAATCCTGAGAAGTCTCGCCTCCATGATGTAAAAATACGGAAGGGATTACATGATTTAAAGATCACCCAACTAGTAAAGGATGGAAGAAAGCCCTGGCAATCTACTTCCAAAAAATTAACCACTAAAAACCCTATGGTGCACAGTTCTATTCTGGCACACGAGGTCACTATGAGTCTGAATAGATTTCACAGCAACTGGTACAATAAGGGATCGTAAAGAACTCGGACTCCAATCAGACTCCACTAGACCAGACCCCCTCAGTGGAAGCGCATGGAAGGGTCCCTGTTCCCCTCTGCGGACCCCGAAAGTCAAAAATGGAATTGAAGCCCCGCACCCCCTGCCTTCCGGTCTTCTCTAAAGTTCTTCTCCCACTAACCCAGGTAAATCACGAGAGGGATGAAACCCCAGCGGATTGCAAACTGGCCGCCCTTGAAGAGCTGCTGCAGCCTTTGCTTGGCCTCTTTGCTCAGCTTCACCATGTCGACAATACGGGCGGCACAACTCACAGCAGTTACCGTGTCCGAAAGCCGAAAGGGAGAGGAGGTGCGCATGCGCCACACGCGACCTTTACGGCAGGAGTCGTGAGCGCCACCAGCAGAGGTCGTAATTCATCGTCCTTTACCTGCCCCTCCTCTCATGGTGCCGCCTGTGGAAAGCGCATGCGTGATCCGTTCGCCTTGCTCACCTAGAGACTGGCTAAACGCGTTTTGCTTCTGGCATTTTGAGAGTCGGCTGGCGTTACTAGCAGCAGGGCAATAGGGGTACTGTTCTTGACTTCCATCAGCCCAAAACGACGTCTCTCTTTCCACAGTCTTGCCCATTTTTCAAAACGCATCTCCAAGTGTACCCTCCATGACATAAAAGGAACCTTAACTGAAATTCAAAAGGACAGGGTTTTAGTCTTGACTCTCATCCTGACTTACTGTGATCTTGGGCAAGTTGTTTTCTCTCAGTGTCAATTTATTTCTTTAAGCCAGAGATTTAACTGCAAGAAAGTTTACAAGCCTATGTGACGCCCAGTATGGCCAGTATCCATGTTTTCTTTGACATATCTCCGTCCCAAGTGTTTTTTGTCTTTTTAAATTACTTGCCAACATTTTAGAGTTTGGGAAATTTTGCATGAAATTCTGGAATTTTTAGAAAAGTTAGCGAGTTTATTTACAAGAGTCAACCGGAGTAAGAGGGAAATGACGCTCCTGTTCGCCCATCTTACCGTCCTCATTTATTTAGAATTACAGTAGTCTTAACCCTGCCTGCTCATTAGAGCATCACAAATGCTGGGGATCTGCTCCGATAAATTCTGATTAGTTTTGGTTAGTGCCTGGCCATTGTTTGGCTTTGAAGTTTCCCGGTGATTCTAATGTGTAGCTTTTGATACAGTAACTGCCTGACCCCTGTCGGTATTTGAGCTTTTAACTCCGGGTCCAGGACTTATTTCTAAGCCTCTAAGAGATTATGAAGGAGTCCTGGTTGCACAGTGGTTAAAGCCATCGACTGCTAACTGAAAGGTTGCCAGTCTGAAACCACCAGTGGCTCTGAGGGAGAAAGGTGTGGCAGTCAGCTTCCGTAGAGATTACAGCCTTGGAAACCCTATGGAGTCACTAGGCAGTAGGTGCATAAAAGATTATGGGGCAGTTCTACTCTGTCCTACTGAGTTGCTATAAGTTGGAATGGACTCGATGGCAGTGGGTTTTTGGTTAAGAGATTGCTAAGGCCTTGGTCTTGAAACCATACCAAGATCCATGATCACATTTTCTACTAAACTCTTAAGACACCTAATGGCTACTAACACTTTTCTCTTTCATTATGGTTATTCCGGTGCTCGGCTCATCTTCATAATAATAAAAACTATGCCTACTATGTTAAGTTCTTTAGAAACAATGTTGTTGTTGTTAGGTGCCATTGAAACCCTGCCCGGTCCTGCGCCATTCTCACAATCGTTATGCTGGAGCCCATTCTTGCAGCCACTGTGTCAATCCATCTCCTTGAAGGTCTTCCTCTTTTTCGCTGACTCTCTAGTCTACCAAGCATGATGTCCTTCTCCAGGGACTGGTCCTTCCTGATAACATGTCCAAAGTATGTGAGACGAGGTCTCACCATCCTTGCTTCTAATCAAAATTCTGTCTGTACTTCTTCCAAGACAGATTTGTTCGTTCTTCTCGAAGGCCATGGTATATTCAATATTCTTCACCAGCACCATAGTTCAAGCTCATTGATTCTCCTTCCGTCTTCCTTATTCATTGTCCAGCTTTCACGTGCATATGAGGCGATTGAAAACATTATGGCTTGGGTCAGGCACACCTTTGTCCTTAAAGTGACATCTTGGCTTTTTAACACTCTAAAGAGATCTTTTGCAGCAGATTTGCCCAATGCACTGCGTCATTTGATTTCTTGACTGCTGCTTCCATGGGCATTGATTGTGGATCCAAGTAAAATGAAATCCTTGACAATAGTTTGTTTTAATCCTTCAGAGAATTTGTAAGGATTATATTAGTTGCATTATAACCTATCTTACAAATTCTTGTAAGGGTTAAAATATAAGTTATAAACTCATTTTACAGTTAAAAAACTGAGACTCAGGGTTATTAAATAATTGGCCCAAAGTCACACAATCTGTTAGCGCTTATTATCGCTTTATTACCCTTGCTGTTATTCTGAGCTCCTCCAGAGCAGAAATTGTTTCTCATCTTTTTATTCATGTGCCTGATACATAGTAAGGATGCAGTAAACATGGCATTTAATTCTGTGAGCTGGGCGAAACAATACCAAGGTCATCTGCCTTTACCAAACATTTATCAAGCCTTACTATACGCCAGATGGAAACCATGGTGGCGTAGTGGTTAAGTGCTACAGCTGCTAACCAAAAGGTCAGCAGTTCAAATCCATCAGGCACTCCTTGGAAACTCTATGGGGCAGTTCTACTCTGTCCTATAGGGTCACTATGAGTTGGAGTCGACTCGACAGCAACAGCTTTGGTTTTGGTATATGCCAGACACACCGCGAGGCAATGAAGTTTTAAGAATTTTGACTGCCGCTAAGAACTTCATGGCTGAGTGGAAAAGACGTGAGTAAACATTCCAATGCAGTATGAATGTGCTAAGTCCCACAGTAAAGTTATGCACAAAATGCAATAGGAAGACAGATGAAGGACACCTAACCCAGTCTAGAGAAGTCAAGGAACTTTGGAAGAAACCAGTGGCAGTCAAACTGGAGAAGAGGGAATAAATTTGAGAATCATTAAGAAGGTAAAATCAGCATGACTTATTGACCAAATGAATCTGGAGGGCAAAGGTGAAAGAAGTTGGGCAAAGGTGAAAGAAGTTGGTCAAAGATGACTCCCCAGTTTTGGGCTTGTGCAACTTACTGAGTTAGTAGTCTCACTCCTGGGCCTCCACAAACCAAATTATATAGATTTACCTCCACAGACATAGAGTTAGTGATGGGGCAACATTGTAGTGGTTGGTGTTTGTTATGTTCCTTGGACATGCTTGTTACTGAAAGAAAGCAGGTTAGGAACCTCTTCTTTCACTCCTGATGCACACTCCTGGTTCAGGCTCTGATACCCTTTAGCCTAGAACAGACTATAAAAATAACAGGAAGCTAACAGGTCTGTCTACCTCTAGAATCCACCCATGCTACCCACTCTACACACTATTGCCGACATCAGTCTTGCTTAATTAGTTCTGTTCATGTCACTCTCCTTCTCAAAATCCTCCAGTGAGGGACACTTAGCTTCTGTTAAGGGCGATGGAAAAATCTGGGAATGAATAAGGGTGATAGTTGAACAACGTGATGAAAATAATTAATTCTGCTGAACTGTACATGTAAAGATAGTTGAAAATAGCAAATGTTTTGTTACATGTATATTTACCACAATAATAATTAATTAAGCAATTTTTTAAAATCTTCCAGTGAGTTAACAAGGTGTACAAAGGTGAAAACCCAAAATCTATTAAAAGCTTGTGAGCTCTCATCTAAGATATAACTATTGGTCTCTTCCTGGCCAGAGCAAAGGAGAGTGAAGAAAACCAAAGACTCAAGGGAGCTGTGGTGCAGTGAATTACTTAATATGGCCCTTTTACCCATAGTCTTTGTGACTCCCACACAATGATTGGGTGGGACCATGTAAATAAGATGTATGGAACCCTAAAGAGGAGTGGTGGATGATGTTGTGCGTCAGCTTGGCTAGGCCATGATTCCCAGTATTGTGTGGCTGTCCTCCATTTTGTGATCTGATGTAATTTTCCTAACTATCCTCCATTTTATATGTTGTAATTCCTAACCTCTACATGTTAATGAGGAGCCCTGATGACAAAGTGGTTAAGAGTTCAGGCTGCTAACCAAAAAATTCAGCAGTTCGAATTCACCAGCCGCTCCTTGGAAACCCTATGGGCAGTTCTACTCTGTCCTATAGGGTCACTATGAGTCAGAATCGACTTGATGAAGGAGGCTGTCTTAGTTATCTCGTGCTGTTATAACAGAAATACCACAAGTGAATGGCTTTAACAGAGAGAAATTTATTCTCTCATAGTCTAGGAGCCTAGAAGTCCAAATTCAGGGTGCCAGCTCCAGGGGTAGGCTTTCTTTCTCTGTTGGCTCTGGAGGAAGGCCCTTGTCATCAATCTTCCCCTGGTCTAGGAGCTTCTCAGCAGAGACCCTGGATCCGAAGGAGAAGATGTGCTCCCGGCACTTCTTTCTTGGTGGTATGAGATCCCCTTGTCTCTCTGCTCACTTCTCTCTTTTATATCCCAAAAGATATTGACTCAAGACACACCCTAATCTTGTCGATTGAGACCTGCCTCATTAACATAACTGCCTCTAATCCTGCCTCATTAACATCATAGAGACAGGATTTATAAAAAGTAAGAAAATCACATCAAATGACAAAATGGTGGGCAATCACACAATACTGGGAACCATGGCAGAGCCAAGCTGACACATGTTTTTGGAGAACACAATTCAATGGTTAAAGCCATCAACTAATAACCAAGAGGTCGGCAGTTCGAAACCAGCAGTGGCTCCAGGGGAGAAAGATGTGGCAATCTGCTTCCATAGAGATTTACAGCCTTGGAAACCCTACAGGTCGCTATGAGTCGGAATTGGCTTGACAGCAGTGGGGTTTTCATATATTAATGAGATAGGATTAGTGTGAGGTGTTATCTTGAGTCACAGCCTTACAGGAGGGCATGACTCAAGTCTCACTCTTACAAGTCACACCCTTCCCTAGGGTGTGGCCTGCATCCAATGTATATATGTGGCTGCTCTGGCAAGGCTTTCTCTCTCTCTCTCTGCATCTGAATCCTGCGTCTGGCTTGCCATTGTCTGACCTCCAGTTCTTGGAACTTGAGCCAGCGGCCTGCCGTCTGACCTGCTGATTCTGACCTGCTGATTCAGAGATTGGCCAGTTTCCGCAGCCCGATGGGCCAGCAGCCTATCATCTGACCTAATTCACCAGCTTATGCAGCCTTATGAGCCAGAAGCCAGAAGGTCTGGCCTACCAATTTGGGTTCATCAGCATCTGCAGCCACATGAGTCAGGAGAAGCCTACACCTGCCCCATGGATTTGGGACTTGCTAGCCTCCACAACCATGTGAGCCATTTCCATGATACTATTCATGAGTTCTGTGAGATGTTACAGCAAATTACAGAACCCAAAGACAGGAGGGAGAGTACTGAGGGGAGGAGAAGAAGTTAATATTAGAGATGATGGAGTGACACCACAATTTGGAAAAGCTGGACATTTGTGATATCTTTAACCTCTGTCTCATAAGAACCAACTTTGTGCTGATCCTTATAAAAGAAATTATTCATTTAGGAGCAATTACTCTAAAGGACTAATGGACCACATGAACCACAGTCTACATGACCCCTAAATCAGAAGAACCAGATGGTGCCCGGCTACCACTACCAACCAGTCTGACTAGGGTCACAATAGAGGATCCTGGGCAGAGAAGGACAAAAATGTAGAACAAAAATCAAATCCACGAAAAAGACCAGACTTACTGGTCTAATAAGACTGGAGGAACCCCTGAGACTATGGCCTTAAGACACCCTTCTAACATGGAACTGAAGCCATTCCGGGTGACCACCTTTCAGCCAAACAATGAACAGGCCTACAAAATAAACAATAACACCTGAGAGGAACGGGCTCCTTAGAACAGTTAATTATATGGACCTAAAGGGTAACATTTGCCCAAAAGCAAAGATGAGAAGGCAGGAAGGGGTAGGAAAACTGGACGAAATGTGACAGGGAACCCAGGACAGAAATAAGGAGAGTGCTGACACATTGAGGGGACTGCAACCAATGTCTTGGAACAGTCTGTGTACAAGTTTTTGAATGGGAAACTTGTTTGCTCGGTAAATTTGCGCTTAATGCGCAGTAAAATATTAAAAAAAAAAAAAAAAAGAATCACTGAAAGTTAGATCCCATCAAGAAAAAAAAAAAAAAATTTAGCTTCAAAAGCCTCTTGATTTCAACACAGCCTAACTTTCCAGCTTTATCTATAACAATTTTCATACCAGTAGACTCCTTGTTCCCCAAATTCTCCTCACTATTCTATGTATTTACCAATGTTCCTGGGCCTCTAAGATCTTCCCTATAACTTCTACCATGAAAATCCTACTCCTAATGCAAAGGTCTCCTCAGTTCCCACCTTCATACCACCTCCTTTCTACCTAAATTATTCTGTTTCTTTTCTCCCTCCGCAGGTTCTCCAGAATATTTAGCATTTTCAAATTTTGCTTTTTTCCAGTTGTTAATGTGTTTGTTTTAGTCTCCCAAACAATATTGTAAAATCCTTAAGTGAGGGACTGTGTTTTATTTTCTTACATTTCTTCAGGCACAATGACCTATAGCACAGTGAACTGTGCATAGTATGCATGCAGTATTTGCAGAATGACTGGCTGCCTGAAGTAAATAAATAGTGTCTGTGGGCTGTGGGCTAGGCTTTGTGTAGGAAAACAGAGTGCTAACAGAGGGCCTCTGACCACGAGGAGATTACTGTCTTGCTTTGGAGTCCTGGACATGAAATCAGAAGAACTTGGGGTTCCAGCCATTAGTCGTTGAGTAACTTAACCTCCCTAAAGCTCAGTTTTCTGCTCTCTAAGTATGATTCCCAGAATAATACTGTCAGAAATAAAACCAATTAATGTTTGTGGAAGTTCTTTGCAAACTTTACAGTGTTATATACATATAAGACAGCATCCAGTAAATGCTAAATGAGAGGAACTGACAAAGAAAATTACCTGAGTTAGAGGAGAGAGCTAGCCTTATTAACTGAGATGGTCAGAAAAAACTTCATGGAGAGTGTGGGGCCTAGGGGGCCTTCATGAGTCTTTCCAGGCCCAGAAACTCAGCTTTATCCTTTGGCTTTTGTCCCCCCAGTCCTTCCTCCAAACTTAGTATCCTGCTACAAAACTTTCAATACTATATTGTTAAAAGCTATTTAAAAAAGAGATCCTTCTTTTTTAAATAATAATCAACATGTATTTAAATAATAATCAACATATATTTGTTAGTATGTGCATAGAAAGAAATCTAGATGAACATACCACTCCCAACCAATAAGAGTGGTTATCTCAGGGGATGGGGAGGGAATTATTGGCAATCTTCACTTTCCGTGTAAATATGTCTGCAGTGTGTTAATTATTTTTCATAATGAGCGTATATGACTTTTGCAATCAGAAAAAACAATAAAGGTAGATTTTAAAACAAATAAAACCTTCCAAGGGCCCCCCTTGCTTTTAGAAAAAAGGCCTTACTGCCTTTAGAATAAAAGTTAATCATCCAACAAATGGCATCTAAAATGCTAATCAATTGCATTATGCCCATATGGTATCAGCTAATTACAAAGCAACAGAAGAGAAGTGAAGGCATGAAGGTAAAGAGACCCAGGGAAAGTTCAGCTGTCAAGGTTTGCCAGAACCATCCAAGGAAAAATGCTACTGGCTCTGTTTTACTAGAAAGAAAATACTTCTAGAAGGATTAGATGGTTTTGCCCTTTTAGGTTGCAAAGAAGAAAGAGATCCATGGAAATATGTGTGGTAGATATTCTCTACAGCATAGCCAGACTTCACAGAAGAACAGGAAGCTCTCCTTTGACTGTCTATTTCCACATCTGTAAAATGGGAAAATAATTACCTGACAGGATTATGTGTGCCAAGAGATAAATCAGATAATGTAAATGTATTAATAAAAGCACCATGTTATGCGGGTGCCTCGCAGGGGAAGGGCATGGCTGGTAGACAGACGTGGAGGGCACGCATTGCTTGCATGAAAATACAGTAGATAGTAACCTTAGGGAGCAGTGAATTTTTTGTTAGTAAGGGAGGAACAACTCAGAAAAGGAGAGTGAGAATGGTTGCACAACTCAAAGAATGTAATCGGTGTCACTAGATTGTACATGTAGAAACTGTTGAATTGGTGTATGTTTTGTTGTGCATATTCTCGACAACAACAATAAAAATAAATAAAATTTAGAAAATAAATAAATAAAAGCGCCATGTAGTGGATACCTCTTTGTGCCAGGTACTTTACCAACATCATCTCTAGTCCTCCAAAATGCATAATCTTTCCGCCACCTCACACGGCCTGGCACGTACTTGGCTTGTTTACTTGTAAATCTGAAGACCATAGTCGTCTTAGCACAACATTTCTAAGTGATATTGTGTTTTACGCATCTATTCATTTAAGGGTATTGAGTACTATGTGCAATAACCTGTGCTACGGGATATTAGGTGTGGAGAAACAAAATCAAGTACAGTCCCCCACTGAAAGATTTTACCATCTGGTTTGGAAGATTAAGACAAGTATACTAATAAATTGCTTGTCTGTATGGTTAATCTCCTTTGGAAAAACAATAACATAAACTCAAGATTAAGGATATGGATTTACAGGTCAAAAGATCTACATTTGAATCCTGGCTATAACACTTAACTCTGTGATCTTAAGCAAGTTGCTTAACCTTTCTGAGTCTTTTTCCTCATCAACAAAGAAGGGTAACAATAGTGCCCACCTCCATTAGTTACTGTAAAGATAAAAAGATAATATGCTTGAAACACTTAACATAATGTCTAGCCAAGTGAAGACTTAACCAAATGTAAGCTATTACTATTGTTTGTTGTTTGCTTCTTTGTTTTCACTAGCTTGAATTTCAAAGATCAACCTTTCTCAGAAGGTGTTCTCTAATTCTAAGGCTACCTCCCAGAAACTGGCTGCACCTACTATGTACGTACAGGATCAGAAAGTGGGGAAAGGGCGGACAAATGGAATATGCAGCTAGAGTGTGAGCTATTTGAGGGCATGGACTGTATTTGATACTTTGTCTCCATTACTCAAAAAAAAAAAAAAAAAAAAAACCCATTGCCATCTAGTAGAATCGGACTCACAGAGACTCTATAGGACAGAGCAGAACTGCCCCATAGGGTTTCCAAGGAGCAGCTGGTGGAGTCAAACTGCCAACCTTTTGGTTAGTAGCCATAGCTCAAATGCTATGCAGTGGTGGGAATGCAACAAGTATTTGTTGCTATAAAGAAAAGAATACAGGCTTTGGAGTCGCATGGATCAGAGATCAGACCTGCCAAGGTTTGAATCCAACCCCGGCATTTACTCAAAATGAGGAGTATGAGAAGCAGCTGATAACAAGTCAAAAAAGTTAATTAATTAGTCATGGTTACCACCAGGAAAACAGGGCGTAGTTTCCAAAATGCAGCCAAATATATGAGCCGTAATTAAAAAGGGGAGCCGAGGGAATCTTATCATACGTCTTGTTTTTCAGAAATGTTATCTTTAAAAATATATAAATAATGGTGATGGCTGAACAACATGATAAACATATTTAATGTCACTAAACTATACATGTGAAGACTGTAGAAATGGCAAATGTTTTGTTACTTATATATTTACCACAATAAATATACATATATATATTAAAATACCATGGGCTTTTTTTTTTTTAACTTTTACTTGTCCTTTTTTTTTCCCCCCCTGCAAGAGTGTTTTGGGGTGGATAAACAAAATCTTATTGCCATGATACAGCATGGAATTCTCAGCCACATCAGGCAAGCACATGCATGAAATAAAATTTCCACAAAGATTAGACTAGTCAAAAAGCATCGCTTGGGCGTCAGTCAAGTGTAAGGCTCTCTACCAGGCACAAGGGCATTTCAGAAAACTCTCATACCCAGCCACCACCCTTGAGGAATTGGTAATCTATTTGGGGACAAGAGCATACATACACCTGATAAAACGAGACAGCATGGGATAGGGGCCAAATATGTCAGGCGGACGATATATTGTTATAGGAATTTAGAAGAGAGAGAAGTCACAAGGGGCTGGAGAGTTCAGGGAGAATTCCACAGAAGTGAGCCCAAGCTGGTTTCTGATGGCTGGGGAAGAAGAAGGGAAGAGGCAGTAAAGGAATGCCAAAATATGCACGTACGAGGAAAGAGAGATAATGAAACACTTTAGGTGGAACAGAAAGCTCCAGGCAGGAAATAATGAGACCAAGTTATAAAAAGAACCTTAAATGTCAAGTTAAGAAATCTGGATTTTAGCCAGTGAGTAGCTGAAAAGCTGCTGAATATTTTAGAGGGGAAAAAAAATTACAAGGTGAAAGCAATTTATTTTTAGGATTTAATCTTTTCAATTTTCTTTATTTTGTTGAAAAGGAAATAAATTCACATAGTCCAAGATACAAAAGGATTTGTAGTGAAAGGTCTCCCTCCTACTTCTGTCCTCTGCTGTGTATTTTTCTCCCTGGAGGCAAAACAATGTTACCAGTTTCTTATATATTCTTCCCAGATATCTATGTATATGGAAGCAAAGACACACATGATTTCTTTCCATTTTTTGGTAAATGGGATGCATATTATACACATTTCTTTATCTCCATTTTTTTTACCTAAAAATATAACTTAGAGATTGTTTTGTATGAATGCACAGAAAGATTCCTTTTTTTCTTCTTCTTTTTTAATAGATGGGTTGGCATGTAATATAGTGAAAATTCTCTCTTCTCTCGAAAGTTGCTGCCCAGTTCTTCTCACTGGAAACAACCCAATATGCCTAATTTCTTATATATCCTTCCAGAGACATTCTATGCATATGGAAGCAAATAAGCACACACTCACAATCCTTCCCCTCTCTTTTAAAACAGATACGATGCATCCTCAGGGTCTCTTGTGACACCCCCTCTACCGTCACTGAAAGTTTTCCAATTGGCTGAAGGTAACTCGAAATGGTTTCTTGCGACCGAAGAATATAACAAGAAAACAGCTGGGTTTACCAAGATATTCATTGCAACATGATCTGCAATTTGGAAACAACTTCAGTGTTCAGCGGAAGAAGAATAGCTATCTGCGCCAGCATACACCGTTTTGTGGCCTTTTAAAAGACATGTCCCACAGACTATGTAGTAACAGGGTAAAAAGCCCGTTACTGATATATGACACAACGCAAAATTTCATGAGCAATAGGATTACAATTATATAAAAATATGTTTAAATATGGACAAAGAGCAAAAGAGAAGAGACAATGGAGAAACAAAAAAAGTGGACATACATTGCTTAGGGGGTGTCTTAGTCATCTAGTGCTACTGTAACAGAAATACCACAAAGTAGATGGCTTCAACAAACAGAAGTTTATTCTCTCACAGTCTAGCAGGCTAGAAGTCCAAATTCAGCACGTCAGCTCCAGGGGAAGTCTTTTTCTCTCTATGGGCTCTGGAGGAGGTCCTTGTCATCAATCTTCCCTGGCCAAGGAGCTTCTCAGCACAGGGACCCCAGGTCCAAAGGACGTGGTCTTCTCCTGGCATTACTTTCTTGATGGTATGAGGTCTCCCATGTCTCTCTGCTTGCTTCTCTCTTTTATATCTCAAAAGAGATTGGCTTAAGATACAACCTAATCTTATGAATTGAGTCCTGCCTCATTAACATCATAGAGGTAGGATTTAGGACACACTGAAAAATCACATCAGATGACAAAATGGTGGACAATCACACAATACTGGAATCATGGCCTAGCCAAGTTAATACACATTTTTTTTTATTGCTGTAATTAAATGAAGTTTACATTTCAAGTTAGTCTCCCACACAAAAATTTTTTTTTACGTACATCGTTATGAGACCCCAACCGCTCACCCCATTCTGTAACAGCACACTTCTCACCTCTGCCCCTGATTCCCCATGAACATTCAAACAGCTCCTAACTCTCTCTGCCTTCCCATCTCACCACTGGACAGAAGCTGCTCCTTTGGTCTCTTGTATCTACTTGACTAAGAGGCATATTCTTCACAAGTATCACTTTATGTCCCACAGTCCAGTCCAATCCCTGTCTGAAGAGTTGGCCCCGGAAATTGTTTTAGTTCCGGGGTGATAGAGAGTCCAGGTGCCATGATCTCCGGGGCGCCTCCTGTCTCAGTCTGACTTACCACACAATTTTGAGGGACACAGTTCAATCCATAAGATGGAGCACAGAATTTATGTTAATGGTGATGGAAAAATTTGGAAAAGGATAGCGAGAATGGTTGCACTACTTAAAGAATGTAATCAATGTCACCAAATTATATATGTAGAAATTGCTGAATTGACGTAATTTTTGTGTGTATATTTTCACCATAATAAATAAATAAGGTGGATGTAAATATATGCAGGAGTAATTTTTAAAACTTGTATTCAATGTTATTAGAATACATTTGTATGAGAAATTAAAATATGAGGAACAAATGAATGTTTTTGTTTTAACCAGAGGAAAAGCCACACTCCAGGTACTTGGAGATGTCCATGTGACTATCTGACTATGAGCCAATTCCTGCCTAGAGTCCATCTGCAAACTGACCCATGAGGAGGAGTTCATTGATATGCTAGCATTGTACATTAGATTACATTATGGAAAGTAATTACATTACAATTTACATTAGATTACATTACAAAACAGCAACTAGACTAGTGTTTGGCCAAACAACTGGGAACCATAGCCTAGCCAAGTTGACAAATAAAATTAATTACCACAAAAAAAATTAACCGTCACAACTTCCAACAGAGAGAATGCAAAGAGAGAATGTAGCCAGAGAAGGACTCACATAAAATGCCCAGCCAAGAGTGGGACAAGAAGATGGAGGCAGCCAGCTGGAGGGAAATGACAGACAGAAGGGGAACCAGGGCTCTGTAAAATTATAAAGTCAGGGCACGTGGTCAAGGGAAACCTTCTCTGAGCCATCCCCAGGCCAGGTGAGGTGCTTCTCCTGTGAACTCCCTTAGCACATTCTGCCAGCTCAGCTGCCCGGTAGCTGGCTGTCACCCCCAGGAGATTGTCATCCTCCCCCCACCACCCTGAAAGGATGCATTTGTGTTTTCATCTCTATACCCGGCATCTGCTGCAAAACCTCTTGTGGTTGGCACTTAGTGTATGCTCTTTGAACTAATGATTTAGTAAGTGTGGTAGTCAGTTTCTAGAAGTATTATGTAGCCCATAGTGTGAGATTCTATAGATGAATCATATATGATGAGGACTAAGAACAAAGCCACTGCTTCTGGAAATTGGGAAGTCATAGGTCATAATTCTAGAAGATGACTTTGTGAAATTGAAGTGTAAAAACCAGATCTCCAGGACTAAGGAGAATGTAGACAGTGAGAAGCGAACGTAGTAAGTTATTATTATTCTTTATACTCCCTCTGGCCCCCTCTTGCCTCGTATGTGACTAGAATCAGGTAGAGGCAGCTGGGTGGCCTCCACCAGAAGCGGGAGTGTTACGAAAAGACGTGAAAACATTCTACTTCAGTTTCCCCCCCTCCCCCCTCCACACACACACAAGTGGTTTTGTGGATTAAAACATAAGGCCTGGGGGATGGGGATCAGGGCTCAGAGCTGACACCAAAGCAGTGGAGTTTGGGAGAGAAAAAGGCGGAAAAAGCTACCTCAGCTCCTGCCCACAGAGAATAGAGAGGAGGGTTGAGGGATGAGGAAGAAGGGCAGTGACAGGGAGCTGAGAGCACCTGGCCTTGGGACAAGAAAGCCTACACAGCAGTACCAGGTTGGGGAGGGGTCATATGGGGGATCACTATACTCTCACCTACCCAATGATCCCCAAACATGTCATGCACATGCCTGCCTGAGGGATTTCACATTTATGTTCCCTCTGCCTGGAATGCTCTCCCCTCAGGTAGTCCCATGGCTGAGCCCCTCATTTCCTTCAGGTCTCTTCAGAAATATCAGCCCCTCAGAGAAGCCTCCCTTGGCCTCCCTGTCCGAAATAGCAACCCCTTCCCCCCATCACCCTCTCTTCTAGTTCCCTGATTGTATTTTCCTCTCTGATACATATAATGCATGCCAAGCAATACACTGCCACCACAGTTCCTATGGCTCTATTTCCTATTCCTAACAAAAATGATTAGGGAAAGGAACAAAAAGAGGAAAGATTCTGCAATATCGTTTTTACATTTCTCTCTATACTAAGTAATTTTGCGTACTTGCTACAGATAAGTCAAGTGGGTCCTGTTGCTTTTCTTAAGGTGGAATAGTAAAGTGAGCACAGGTGTTTAATCCCATTAAGGGTTAGGAACTAAACTCTCATGCTATGTACATCTCTGGAGAGAACAAAAGGATTATTCTTTTTTTTTTTTTTTCATTATAATTTTTCTAAAGCTAAATGACTTAAGAGAAGCCGTTTGTGGCATTGCTGCATTCCACTACCCAGCACAAATTTGGACGGGCCTGGCAGCTCTTTCCAGGCCTCCAAATGTGGGTCATAAATATGTGTTAACAGGAAAAGTCGATGCAATCATGCCACTTTGTATCATTCATCATCATTACGATCAAGGATATTTATTAACAACTGCCTGCATCTGGTTCATCCAGTCTGGGTTTAGATACAGAAATTAAGCAGTCACAATCCCTGCCCTTTTCCAGTTTAAAGTTGGCAATGTT
Organism: Trichechus manatus latirostris; assembly: GCF_000243295.1. NCBI lineage: Eukaryota > Metazoa > Chordata > Mammalia > Sirenia > Trichechidae > Trichechus > Trichechus manatus. The sequence continues at coordinate 9,489,416 of NW_004443986.1, forward strand.
GATTGGAACAATTACATAAATATACAACTGAACGAAGCCTTATCTGCAGTTATTCTCCAGCCCACACACCCGCTCTGAGGTCCAGCCACCACCAGGAAGCTCCTGTACACTCAGGAACACCATACCTGCTGTTCTCACTACCTGGAACTCCATCCAGATTCAAACAGAAACATGGAACATGGTGCTGGGCTTACATTCTTTTAGAAACTAAAAAGTGGGAAAATTGCTTTTCTTGTGCAAAAGGAAGAGCCATTTCCAACACCACTCCACTTCTTTTCTACAAAAGCACTCCATTTTTGTTCAGACTAGTAATGTACCGGCTTTTAAAAAAAAAAGCATTTCCCCAGTATCTCTTGCAGCTAGGGGAGGACAAGTGACACAGTTCTGGCAAATGAGATAAAAGTGGAAATTGCCAAATGAGGCTTCAGGGAAGGCACTTTTAAAAAGGGGTACCTCAGTTGGCATTTACCTTTGCCCCTCGCCCTTCCCAGTTTTCTTGCCGGGAATGCATATAGGATGCTTGAAGTTGAGCAGCCATCTTGCGAACATGACGAATCAATCAAAGGGACTAAAGTTGTATTTTAAGGATGGCTGAGTAGAAAGAAAGACCCTTGGCCCCCTGTTGGCACCATAGTACCTTTGCACTAGCCTTGAATTGTTATGTAATGAAAATACACTCCTATTTGGCTAAGCTCGTCTAGTCAGATTTCTGTTACATGCAGCCAAATGCAATCCTTAATTGATTCCAAGAAGGATAAAGGTGCTATGTAAGTTAGGTGGGCACTGTGATTAGAGTGAAATTTTTTGTAGTATTTTCTTTCTTTGGAGGACCTCTAGTTGTCTGCTGCATTTGAAGCAATGTTAGCACAGTGGAATTTTGCCCCAATTCAATCATGAGCATTTAACAACAATTTGGTGAGAGTTGTGAGGGTCTAAGACGTGCCAAGCCCAGTACTAGGTGCTGTGGGTACAAGCCTCTGCCCTTATGGCACTGACATTCTACTGAGGGAAGAGGAACAATAAACATACAAGAAAATCTATAACATGACAGGAGGTGAAAGTGCTATGGAGAAAAATAAAGCAGAGCCAGGAAGATAGGAGAGTTCTCAGTGGCACAAACAGTTAAGTGCTTGACTGCTAGTCAAATGGTTGGCAGCTTGAACTCGGGCCTAGCAATCTGCTTCTGAATGGTCACAGCTTTGAAAATCCTATGGAGTAGTTCTACTCTGCACACATGGGGTCAACATGAGTCAGAATTGACTCCGCAGCAACAAACAGCAACAAAAACAAGGAGAGTGGGTATGCTGGACAAGATGAGGGCACTTTATACACTTTTTGACATCCATCACATTTTTTTTTTGTTCATTTTCTTATTTTTACCCATACAAAAATTTTTAGTTACATTGTTATGTGACTCTAATTGCTCTCCCCATACTGTGACAGCACACTCCTCCTTTCCACCCCTGTTTCCCCATCTCCATTCAACCACCTCCTAGCCCTCTCTGCCTTCCCATCTCACCTCTGGACAGAAGCTACTCATTTAGTCTCTTGTATCTACTTGAGCCAACAGGCACACCACTCGTCCCACAGTCCAGTCCAATCCCTGTCTGAAGAGTTGGCTTCGGAAACTGTTTTAGTTCTGGGTTGATAGAGAATCCAGGGGCCATGCTTTCCGGGGATCCTCCAGTCTCAGTCAGACCATTAAGTCTGGTCTTCTTACTAGAATTTGAGTTCTGCACCCCACCTTTCTCCTGCTCCATCAGGGACTCT
>NW_004443986.1:9492736-9494064 GCF_000243295.1 Trichechus manatus latirostris
GTATGGGTCTTGTTTCAGTTTTTTGCAGGTGGATATCCAGTTATGCCAGCACCATTTGTTAAAGAGACTGTCTTTTCCCCAATTAATGGACTTGGGGCCTTTGTCAAATATCAGCTGCTCATGGGTGGATGAATTTAGGTCTGAATTCACAATTCTATTCCGTTGGTCTATGTATCTGTTGTTGTACCAGTACCAGGCTCTTTTGACTACCTTGGCGGTATAATAGGTTCTAAATTCAGGTAGTGTGAGGCCTTGCACTTTGTTCTTTTTCTTGAGTAATGCTTCAGAGCCTCTTCCCTTTCCATATGAAGTTGGTGATTTGTTTCTCCATCTCATTAAAAAATGTCGGTGGGATTTGGATTGGGATTGCATTGTATCTGTAGATCGCTTTGGGTAGAATTGACATTTTCACTACGTTGAGACTACCTATCCTTGAGCAAGGTATGTTTTTCCACTTATGCAGGTCTCTTTTGGTGTCTTGCAGTAGTGTTTTGTAGTTTTCATTGTATAGACCTTTTATATCTCCGGTTAGATTTATTCCTAAGTATTTTATCTTCTTGGGGGCTATTGTAACTTGTATTGATTTGGTGATTTCCTCTTCGAGGTTCCCTTTGTTGGTGTAAAGGAATCCAACTGATTTTTGTATGTTTATCTTGTATCCTGAAATTTTGCTGAAATCTTCTATTAGTTCCAGTAATTTTCTTGTGGGTTCTTTGGGGTTTTCTGTGTATAAGATCATATTATCTGCAAATAGAGATACTTTGACTTCTTCCCTACCAATTTCAATGCTGTTTATTTCTTTTTCAAGCCTAATTGCTCTGGCTAGGACCTCCAGCACAATGTTCAATAAGAGTGGTGATAAAGGGCATCCTTGTCTGGTTCCCATTCTCCAGGGGAATACTTTCAAAGTCTCTCCGTTTAGGATGATGCTGGCTGTTGGCTTTGTGTAAATGCCCTTAATTATACTGAGGAATTTCCCTTCTCTTCCTATTTTGTGGAGAGTTTTTATCATGAATGGGTGTTGTACTGTGTCAAATGCCTTTTCTGCATCAATTGATAAGATCCTGTGGTTCTTGTCTTTTGTTTTATTTATGTGATGGATTACACTGGTTGTTTTTCCAATGTTGAATTATCCCTGCATAACTGGTATAAATTCCACTTGATCGTGGTGATTATTTTTTTGATATGTTGCTGAATTCTATTAGCTAGAATTTTGTCGAGGATTTTTGCATCAATGTTCATGAGGGATATTGGTCTGTAATTTTCTTTTTTTGTGGTGTCTTTACCTGGTTTTGGTATCAGGGTTATGCTGGCTTCATAGAATGAGT
>NW_004443986.1:9494185-9519596 GCF_000243295.1 Trichechus manatus latirostris
GCCATCAATAAGTTATTATATTTATTTATTTTATGTTTGCTTACTGTGTCCTAGCTTCTTGTTTTGCTTTGATATGCCCAAATAAGCTGCTCATATGAGCTAGTTTGATTATTGGCACCTTTGAAGCTCTAATGTCTTGTCACCAGGTGGTTAGATCTGTTACTAGGTATGTGAGCTCAGGAGTCTGCCCACTCCTCCTATATGGATTCAGCTCAGGTGCCCCGGTAGATAGTCGCCAACTGTGTGGTGTAGGCTGTCACTTACAGTCCTAGACAGGCATGGGTGACTGGTGTAGGTACAGGCATCAGGCTGCAGCAGGGGGACACACTCTGAGCAAGGCAGGGGGCTGATGGCCACCCCTGAGTGTCCGGGAAGAAGGTGTGTCCCTGTTCCCTAGAGCACGTAGGTGGATGGGTTTTGCAGCCAGACTATGAGCACCTAATGCTGTTGGGTCTAAGGACTGGGGGGCACCTCTTATTCATCCGCCCCTATCGCAGGTGGCTAGGTGGCATGGGTGGAGCCACCAGTCCTCAGTCCCCTGATGTGTGTAGGTGAACACCCAGCTTAATGGGCAGAGCAGTGTCAAGTGTCAAGAACCTACCACTTCACAGCTGAAACAGTTGAAGTTAGGGTTCCAGGATATACCCTGGTAATGGGGGCCTACATTGTTGACATGGGCCCACACAAGTCTATGCAGGGGGAAAGGCACTCAAAGTCTGTGGATCCCTTATGCCTGTGCCCAGGCAAAGGAGCTGTACCTACCCTGGTTTCCTGGCTTAGGGGAGCTGGCAGTTTATTTTTTCCCCCTGTTTGTTAATTTTGTTCACTCTCCAAGGCAGGGAGAATGGCTCCGGGCTTGTGACAGATCCTACTTCCAGCCCGGGGGACTCGGCAATTGCTGAAGCTGGTCTAGGACCCAGTGCAGAGCAGGGAGTGGGGAGGTAAACGAGAGAGAGGTTTTTCCCTAAGGGGGATGTTTTTGATCCGCGCGGTAGGCTGTATGCAATTACTTATCTTTCTCTGAATCAAGGGCTGCTTCTCACCGGTTCTGGGTGGCCATGTAAACTGTCAGCGGCTGGGTCTCTCCCACTGTGGAAAACGCACCTCCTGAGCATGGCTGCTTGCCTGCCTCACTGCTTACCCCAGAGCTGATCAGGCCTGAAGTACTCAGGCTCTCACCGAGTCAGGTCTGGCAACTCCTCGCTGCTTCCAAACCATCTCTCCCTCCCCCTGCCACTCAGTCCGGTTCCTCAACTCTGCCTTTGATGTTCAGGGCTCCCAGATTGCCATATATAATCGAATCGCTCTTTTTTTTCAGGTCTTTGTTGTAAGAGGGTCCACCAGAAGCCCTGACTACTCCACCATCTTGGCCCTGCCTTGGACATCCAACACTTTTGCTGAATTTTATTTGTTGGAAGAAATTCTCTAAGTCCAGCCTGCGCTATAGGGGAGAGGACCACACAAGGGCGTGAATAGCAGGAGGTGGGGATTATTGGGTGCCATCTCAGGGGCTGCCCATCCCAACTGGGTTCAGAAGAGAATGGAGAAGAGGAATTGAAGAAAAATAGAGACAATTCTTTTGAGGAGTTTTGCCATAAAGTAAGGAAATGCAGGATTAGTTGCAGAAGGATCCAGAGTTAAAATGTTTTTAGTTTATTTGTTATTAAGCAGGTGATATTACAGCAAATCTGATCATTCTTATTAATAAAGATGAAATATTTGATATATTAACTATGTACCTAATTATAATTCTATTATACATTTATTCGTACATTACCTAGGAGGGTGGTGAATAACAATGGTCAGGTTTACCTGAGCGTGGATTTTTTCTTTTTCTTTTTTTTTAGTTTTGTACCCATGTAGGAGTCAGAAACAAGGGCACCCATATCCCAAGGCATCCAGGATACTTAACTATACATACTCTAATTGCTGAAATTAGTCACTGTCTTAGTCATCCAATACTGCTAAAACAGAAATACTACAAGTGGATGGTTTTAACAAACCGAAATTTACTTTCTCATGGTTTAGGAGGCTAGATGTCTGAATTCAGGGTGCCAGCTCTAGGGGAAGGCTCTCTGTCTCTGTTGGCTTTGGAGGAAGGTCCTTTTCTCTTCAGCTTCTGCTTCCTGATTCCTTGGAGATCTCCATGTGGCTTGACATCAATCTTCCCCCATCTCTGCTTGCTTAATCTGCTCATTTTATATTTTTTAAGAGATTGAGTCAAGATACACCCTACACTAATCCTGCCTTATTAACATAACAAAGACAACCATTCCCAAATGGGATTATAACCACAGGCATAGAGGTTAGGATTTACAACACACTTATATATTTTTTTAATTGTGATTTACGTGGAAGTTTACAGAGCAAATTAGTTTCTCATTAAATAGTTAATACACAAATTGTTTTGTGACATTGGTTGCCAATCCCAACATGTGTCAACACTCTCCCCTTCTCTACCCTAGAGTCCTTGTTCCCATTCATCCAGTTTCCCTTTCCCTTCCTGCCTTCTTGTTTTTGCTTTTGGGCTAGTGTGCCCTTTAGTCTTGTATACATGATTGAACTATGAAGCACCATCCTCACATGTGTTATTGTCAGCCCTATAGACCTGTCTAATCTTTGGCTGAAGGGTGAACCTCAGGAGTGACTTCAGTACTGAATTAAAAGGGTGTCCAGGGACCATACTCTTGGGGTTTCTCCAGTCTCTGTCAGACCAGCAAGCCTGGTCGTGTGTGTGTATGTGTGTGTGTGTGTGTGTGTGTGTGTGTGTGTGTGTGTGCGTGAATTTGAATTTTGTTCTACATTTTTCTCCTGCTCTGTCTGGGACCCTCTGTTGAGATCCCTGCCAGAGCAGTCAGTGGTGGTAACCAGGTACCATCTAGTTGTTCTGGGTTCAGTCTGATGGAGGTTGTGGTAGTTGTGGTCCATTAGTCCCTTGGACTAATCTTTCCCTTGTGTCTTTGGTCTTGTTCATTCTCCTTTGGTCCAGCCAGGATAGGACCAGTAGATGTATCTTAGATGGCCACTCACAGACTTTTAAGACCCCAGTTGCTACTCACCACAGTCAGATGTAGAACATTTTCTTTATAGACTATGTAATGCCAGTTGACCTAGATGTCTCCCAAGACCATGTTTCCCAGCCCTCAGCCCAATAGCTTGGTCTCTCAAGGCATTTGGATGTGTCTGTGAAGCTTCTGTGACTTTGGCCTGTTCAAGTTGTACTGACTTCCCCAGTATTGTGTATTGTCTTACCCTTCACCAAAGTTACTACTTATCTACTGTCTGTTGTTGTTGTTCAGAGCTGTTGAGTCTATTTCAACTCATAGTGACCCCATGTGACAGAGTAGAACTGCCTCATAAGGTTTTCTTGGCTTTAATTTTTTATGGAAGCAGATTGCCAGGTCTTTTTCCTGTGGAGCCACTGTGTGGATTCCAACCACCAACCTTTTGGTTAGCAGCTCAACCCTTAATCATTGTGCCATCTCACCCCTCCCCTCCCTTGTAACCATCAAAGATTGTTTCTTTCTGCGTAGAAACATTTTCATGTGTTTTTATAATAGTGGTCTCGTACAGTATTTGTCCTTTTGTGACTGACTTATTTCACTCAGCATAATGCCCTCCAAATTCATCCATGTTGTGAGATGTTACGCAGATTCCTCATTGTTCTTTATTGTTGCATAGTATTCCATTGTGTGTATGTACTATAGTTAGTTTATCCATTCGTCTGTTGATGGGCACTTAGATTGTTGCCATCATTTTACTATTGTGAATAATGCAGCAATGAACATGAATGTGCATATATCTATTAGTGTGACGGCTCTTATTTCTCTAGGATATATTCCTAGGAAGGGGATTGCTGGATGATATGGTACTTCTATTTTTAGCTTTTTCAGGAATTGCCATATTTTTTCCCAAAATGCTTGCAGCATTTTGCATTCCCATCAGCCATGCATAAGCATTCCAATCACCCTGAAACCTAACATTTGTTATTTTTTGTTTCTTTGATTCGTGCCAGTAATGTCAGGTGAAATGGTATTTCATTATAGTTTTGATTTACATTTCTGTAATGGCCAGTGATCTCGAGCATTTACTCATGTATCTGTTAGCCGCCTGAATGTCTTCTTTGGTGAAGTATTTTTTCATATCCTTTGCCCATTTTTTAATTGGATTATTTGTCTTTTTATTGTAGAGGTGTTGGATTTTGCTATAGATTTCAAAGATTAGACCTTTGTCAGCTATGTCATAGCAAAAATTTTTTCCCAGTCTGTAGGTTCTCTTTTTACTCTTTTGGGAAGTCTTTTGATGAGCGTGTTTAATTTTTAGGAGATCCCATTTATCAAACTTATCTCCTGGTGTTTGTGTATTGTTGATTATGGTTTGTATGCTGTTCATGCTGTATATAGGGCCCCTAGTGTTGACCCTATTTTTTCTTCCATAATCTTTATAGTTTTTGATTTTATATTTGGGTCTTTGAACCATTTTGAATTAGCTTTTGTGTATAGTGTGAGGTATGGGTCCTGTTTCATTTTTTTGCAGATGGACATCCAGTTTTGCCAGCACCATTTGTTTAAAAGATGGTCTTTTCCCCATTTAATGGACATAGGTGGCCATAGGTAGATGGATTTACATCTGGGTTCTCTATTCTGTTCCATTGGTCAATGTGTCTGTCATTGTACCAGTACCAGGCTGTTTTGACTACTGTAGCTGTATAGTAGGTTCTGAGGTCGGGTGGTACGAGGCCTCCTACTTTGTTCTTTTTTCTTCAATAATGCTTTAGGTATCCCGGGCCTCTTTCCTTTCCATATAAAGTTAACGATTAGTTTTTCCATCTCAGTAAAGAATGCTGTTGGTATGTGGATCATGTCTTAGTCATCTAGTGCTGCTATAACAGAAATACCACAAGTGGATGGCTTTAACAAAGAGAAATTTATTTTCGCACAGTCTAGTAGGCTAGAAGTACAAATTCAGGGTATCAGCTCCAGGGGAAGACTTTCTCTTTCTGTGGGCTCTGGAGGAAGGTCTATGTCATCAATCTTCTCCTGGATTAGGAGCTTCTGCATGCAGGAACCTCGGGTCCAAAGGACACGCTCTTCTCCTGGCACTGCTTTCTTGGTGGTATGAGGTCCCCAACTCTCTGCTTGCTTCCCTTTCCTTTTATCTCTTATAAGATAAAAGGTGGTGCAGGCCATACCCCAGGGAAGCTTCCTTTACATGGATCAGGGATGCAACCTTAGTGAGGGTGTTACAATCCCACCCTAATACTCTTTAACATAAAATTACAATCACAAAATCGAGGACAACCATACAATACTTGGAATCATGGCCTAACCAAGTTGACACATATTCTGCGGGGACACAATTCAATCCATGACAGATCAGGATTGTATTGTATTTGTAGATTGCTTTGGGTAGAATTGACATCTTCATAAAGTTGCATCTACCCATAAGCATGGTATGTTTTTTCATTTATGTAGGTCCCTTGGTTTCTTGTAGTAGTGTTTTGTAGTTTTCTTTGTATAGGTCTTTCACATCCCTGGTTAGATTTATTCCTAAGTATTTTATTTTTTTAGTGGCTGTTATAAATGATATTCCTTTCCTGATTTCCTTTTCGTAGTTCTCTTTACTGGTTTACAGGAATCCAAGTGGTTTTTCTATGTTTATCTTGTATCCTGCTACTGTACTGAATCTTTCTATTAGTTCCAGTAGTTTTCTTGTGGAATCTTTAGAGTTCTGTATGTATAATATCATATTATCCCCTAATAGGGATAGTTTTACTTCTTTCTTACCAGTTTGGATGCCCTTTATTTCTTTTTCTTGCCTTTTTGCTCTAGCTAGGACTTCCTGCACAATGTTAAATAGGAGTGGTGATAAAGGGCATCCTTGTCTTGTTCCCATAATCAAGGGGGAATGTTTTCGGCCTCTCTCTGTTGAGAATGATGTTGGATGTTGGTTTTGTATACCAAAACAAAAACAAAAAACTAAACCTCTTGCCTTCAAGTCAATTCCGACTCATAGTGACCCTATGGGACAGAGTAGAACTGCCCCCACAGGGTCTCCAAGGAGCTGCTAGTGGATTCGAACTGCCAACCTTTTGGTTAGCAGCCTGAGCTCTTAACCACTGCACTACCAGGTCTCCTAGATGCCCTTTATTATGTCAAGGAATTTCCCTTCTCTTCCTATCTTATTGAGAGTTTTTATGAGGAATGGGTGTTGGACTTTATCAAATGCCTTTTCTGCATGGATTGAGATAATCACATGATTCTTTTCTTTTATTTATGTGGTGGATTACATTCATTGATTTTCTAATGCTGAACCATCCTTGCATACCTGGTAGGAATACCCCTTGGTCATGGCACATTTTTTTTATATGGTGCTGAATTCTATTGACTAGAATTTTCTTAAGAATTTTTGCATCTGTATTCATGAGAGATATTGGTCTGTAATTTTCTTTTTTTGTGGTGTCTTTGCCTGGTTTTGGTATCAGGATTATGCTGGCTTCATAGAATGAATTCGGAAGTATCCCTTCCTTTTCTATGTTCTGAAATAGTTTGAGTAGTGCTGGTGCAAGCTCGTCTCTGAATGATTGGTAGAATTCTCCAGTTAAGCCATCTGGGCCAGGACATTATTATTATTTTTTTTTTTTTTTACCTTTTTATTAACTTTTCAATCTCTTCTCTTATTATGGCTCTGTTCAGATTTTCTACCTCAGTTTGTGTTTAGGCAGGTAGTGTGTTTCTAGAAATTTGTCCATTTCCTCTAGGCAGCCATTCTCTCTTGGCTTGGAAACAAACCAACAGCTTCTTGGAAAAGGCAGGCTGCAGCAGAGATCTGCCCATGGCAACTGGCCCGCTGACTCCAATTGAAATGTTACCCAGTTGAAGTAATGGTTTAAATCATAAATAATGTCTGCTGTTGCTTTATTTTTGAACTCAACACTATAACAACACACTAAAATGTGCACTAAGCACAGAAACAAAAGTAAATTAATGGGCCAATTAATTCACAAAAGCAAATGCCTTAGATCTTGCCTAATGGTAGTCCACTGAGAAGCTTGTGAGTTTTAGGCCCTCCTGGGGATAAGGATCAGGCAACTGTGGGATTTGGGCAAGGTAATAAATAATGTGTTCGGAACCTTCTCAGAAATAAGATTGTATCTTCAGAACTGAGACCATTCTGCTCCCCATCCCAGTCTAGACTTTATGTCACCATTGCCTTGTACTGATCCTGAGCAGTGAGAGAAGAAAAAGGAAGTGAATCCTCGGAGTTTATAGCCTTCTAGTTCATCCTTCTTTGATAAAGACAGACCAGTGTATGTCACCTGCCATAACATAAGTGGGGATCAAAAATTGCAATTGGGTAAAATGCAGGATCATGTTACTACAGGGTTAATACGGAACATGATTTTTCATTCAGGTTGGATTATCAAAAAAGCACAAAAGTAATGTTATAATGTTCCCAATTGACTGTTGTTGTGTGCTGTCAAGTCGATTCCAACTCATAGTGGCCCTCTAGTACAGAGTAGAACCACCCAATAGTATTTCCTAGGCTGTAATCTTCATGGGAGCAGATCACCAGGTCTTTTCTCCCTCAAATGGCTGGTGATTCAAATCACCGACCAGCAGAGCTCTGAACTACTGTGCCACTAGGGCTCCTTTTCAATTGACTGTACATCAAAACAAAAACACGTTGTCCTCGAGTCCATTCTGGCTCATAGCAACCCTACAGGGTGGAGTAGAATTGCCCTGTAGGGTTTCCAAGGAGCATCTCGTGAATTAGAACTGCTGACCTTTTGGTTAGCAGTCCAGCTTTTAACTACTAAGCCAGCAGGGCTCCAAAACCAGTAAAATCCTCAGTGACTTCAAGATGGTCTCTTCTTACCCCCATCCCCATCAGAGAAGATAAGAATCTTAACCTGTTCTCACTGAGAACAGAGGCTGGGCGGAGGACAGAAGCCAACAAGTTCCTACCCTGATTTGCATGCTCTCAACATTCATGTTAGCACAGGATTTTATTGAAATTCCTTCTCCTCTGGAAAGGAATGAGGAAAGGGTGGGCAAGATGCCAGGGGCATTACTCTGGCAGAAGTTCCTCCACAGAGAAACATGGGGCTGGGGAAAACAAGCTCTCCTCTAGCAGCAGCAAAGCCAGCCAGAGAAATGCCAAACAACTCCCAATGTGCTGGGATTCCTGTTCTACAAGCAGTTTACCAGATGTGTGAAAGACAGGCCAAATACACGCCATTCCCATTCACTGAATATATTCCAGGCTCTATGCTGAATACCAGGGATCCCGTAGAGAGGGAAACAGAGTCCCCATGTTGCTTACATTCTATTATTGTGACAACTCTGCTTTTGTGAAATACCCTGAGGCCACCTCCACTTCCCAGAGAAAATCCTGGATAAGCTATACACCCCTTCTACTCTACCATTCTCTGATTCTTCACTTTTCTTGGCCTCTTTGATTCTTTCCTCTTCTATATTTGATGTGCTGTCAGCGTCAGCTCCTGCTGGGAATGCTAGACTCGGAGTAGGTATACCTTCCTCCAGGAAGCTTTCCCTGTATACTTAGCAAGCTGGGCTTGGTGGCTCTGTGCTGTGACTTTGGCAATCTCTGTGGGCTTCTATCAGTACATGAACCTCGCTTTATATTCTTCTAGGACAGGGACAGTTTCCCATTTTTCACACCTCCCCCCCACCAGAAAAAAAAACCTTCATTGCCATCAAGTCTATTCCAACTCACAATGACGCTATAGGACAGAGAAGAACTGCCCCACAGGGTTTCCAAGGTTGTAACCTTATGCAAGCAGACTGCCACATCTTTTTCCCACAGAGCAGCTGATAGGCTCAACCCCCCCGACATTTTGGTTAGCAGCCAAGCCCTTAACCACTGCACCACCAGGACTTATCACAGTGCCTGGCACAGAGCAGGCACTAAATAAATACTTGCTGTACTGAATAGTCCTACAACCAAAATCGTCTCAAGTGCTCTAGTTTTTAGAAAGCCCCAAGTCTCAAAATTTCAGGGAGAGCAAGACTAAGGATGGAACCAAACGTAAGAGAAGGGTGAGAGATTTCTGGTCCCATCCAGCAGTGCTTCTGTGCTGGCTGCAGACTACTCTGGGGGAGGGGAGGGCATGGGACACTTGGGGTCTAGGACTGCTGCTGTTGGCCTCACCCCTCCCTCCTTACACCCACCCAGCTGTCCTGTCAGAGAATTCATACCTTGAAACAGAAGATGAACCCTTTAAGTGACATTAGCATGAGACCTTAAACATGCAAATACATGCCTTTCAAGTTTATAAACGCCTAATGGAAGAGTCCCTAAATACAGGGTATTTGTGACTAGGATGTGCATCATTATACCCCCACCGCCTGCTTCAGTGGAAACCCTGGTGGCATAGGGGTTAAGAGCTACAGCTGCTAACCAAAAAGGATGGCAGTTCAAATCTACCAGGCGCTCCTTGGAAACTCTACAGGGCAGTTCTACTCTGTCCTATAGGGTTGCTATGAGTTGGAATCAACTTGGCAGCAATGGTTTCTTTCACGGGCCTGCTTCAGTGCATGACATGAAGACAATCATTAATTCATCAAATAGCTATCGAGGGCCTGCTAAGTGCCAGCAAGCATGCTAGACAGTGAAGAGCTCTAAACACCGGCAACAGGTTCCAGCTCTCTCAGAGAGCTTATGGAAGATTCTAACCCGAACTCCCGGAGGGCTGGGAGCTGGCTCCTTGCTCTCCACTCTCTTCCCACACTTGTCCTATACATAGTGCTTGATAAAATAAACAGTTAAGGGAACGGTTTAGTTATCTGCAGTCAACACGCCCCCCTCCCCCAAAATTCAGTGACACCGAGATGCTTTCGGGGCCAGGCAAGGCATACACAGACTGTGGCTATTATCCTAAGCATGCAGTCTGTGGTGGGATTCCTAGGCACCGGGAGTCCTCCGCTTACCTCACCCCCCTTCAAAGGTTTTCCTTTACCATTCCCTATCCCAGTTGATGTCATAATTCTTTTAACGGGAGCCAATCTTCTGTTACATAATTAGACTGAGTCTTAAAGTTAAAATAAGGACAAAGGAACGCAACTGTAGACTTTAAGAAACATAAAGGGAGGCGGGAGGTTGAGGCAGAGCTACCTAACACTATTTTAGTGTCAGATGTGTCATTTTACCATCAGTGGGGTAAAGAGACATCACAACCAATGAGGTGCTCAGGGAGGCTGGGTCGGGGAGGGTGGGCCGCATCCGCCCGCTTTCCCCTGCACCGCGGCTTCCTGCGGCCGGGGCCGCCGGCAGGGGGCGCGCGAGGGCCTCCAGGAGCAGCTTGCCGGGCGGGCTGCTGGGCTGGGAGAGGCGTTTGGGCAACTTTTTGGTTGGCTGGTGCCGGGTGCTTTCAGTCCCGGCCCCTTTTAAACTTGGACTCTCCCACGCCCTCCCCTTTTGGCTGAAGCGCACGACTGGGTAAGTGGTGCTGACTGGGCCCGACGCTGGGGTCGGCCACGTGGATCTCCCCAGTGGCCCTCCCTGGGCTCTGCGCCCCCGAACGCCCTCTCGGCGGAGAGGCCCTCCCAGCCCCCGGGGAGGGAGCGTCCCGAGGAAAGTCCCTTTTAGGGCCTTTCTGAAGTAGGAACCTGCGGAGCCGGGGCAGGATCCTCGTGGTGCCGAGAGCCTTCTCTTAACCTAGTTACCTCGCAGAACCAGATTCTTGTCCCCCACCCTCGGTGCTCGGCGCTCAAGGGATCCATCCGATCCACTACTAGCTTCAAGTAACTTTTCCAATTTAAAAGTTCAGTTAATTCGATTTTGAGAATCAAATTCTAACAGAACTCTAGTCGGTCTCCCGGTTCTTGGCGCACTGGGGCCTCCTGCCCGGCCAGTGGGTCTGATTAAGGGGCGCAGCCTGTTTAGGAAGTGCATGGGCTCAGGGATCTGAAGTGCTTTAATGACCTTGCCGAGCAGTGTAATTCCGGGTGTTAGCAACAAACGGAGGTAATTTCGCCCACACAGCCACTCTCCCGCCACAAAAGCCTTTCAGTTGCCACTTTGCACCGCCGTTGGATTTTTTAAAAAAGTATCCAGAGGTGAGACCCTTACCGAGAGATAACTGCAGTGAGCCTTAATGAGGGAGCCTGCACTTTCCTCCTCCAGATGCACCTTTTCAGGCGTGGCCGGTACGTTATGTAGGCAGGGCTGACTGCCAGCGTTTCCAGGGTGTGGAGTTTAGTCTTCTGCCCTGGAAAAAAATCTAAACCATTGCGTGGTGATGACTTGGACAAGAAAGACCTTGAACGCTTAAACTTCTGCCCACCAAAATTAAAAGCACGCCGAGCTGCCTTGGGAAAAGTTTGCAGGTGTCTCATGGAAGAGATTCTAAGTTTGGGGGTGATTTTAGGAGATTCTAGAGAAGCTCTGGTGGCGCAGTGGTTAAAGCGCTTGGCTGCCAACTCAACATACGGTTGGAACTCACCAGCTGTTCCTCGGGAGAAAGATGTGACAGTGTGCTTCCGTAAAGATTTATAGTCTTGGAAACACTATGGGGCTGTTATACTCTGTCCTGCAGGCTCCCTATGAGTCGGAATCTAGTCGGAGGCAGTGGGTTTGGTTTGGTTAAGAGATTCTAAGGATTGAGCAACTGGGAGCTTTGTAAGTGTTCATTACTGGTAGGAATTGCTGTACAAAGGGATATTCTCCGAATTCAGTAAAATTTGACAGTATCTAAATTTAAGTAAATGAAAGGAATCATTGTAGCTATTGTAGGCACTGTTTAGAAGGCTTCTGTTGAAATGTGAGGCTTATGCTGGGTGGTTAACATGCTTATCTTAGAGTTGTAAAGGTCGTTTATTACCTTTTCTCTGATTAGGAAACCAAATGAGATTTTATGCTTTTTAAGAGGGAAGGAAATGAGTGGTGTTTCAGCCTGTGTTCTTGGCACCTTTTTTTTGACCATATATATGGGCCCTGGTGGCACAGTGGTTAAAGTTCAAACCACCACGGGCCCTCGTGGAGAAAGATGTGACAGTCAGCTTCCGTGGAGATTTATAGCCTTAGCAACCCTATAGGGGCACTGTGAGTCAGAATCAGCTGTCAGTGGGTTTGGTTTTTGGTTTTATGTTTGGGCACAGCACATGGACTGTTTTCCCTGTCCTGAATAATTCTCTGGCAAATAGCAAGAGAAATGCAATGTTCGGACTCCTATTGAGCCAAAGCTGTTTTTAACAGTTCTGTCTGGGAGAGAGGGCTGAGAGCCAGGAGGCATCTAGGCCAGCATCTATTAGGATTGTGGAAACCAAGCGAGTGGATTGCTAGGGACTAGAGACCAGCTCCCCGGTTTCGGCCTCAGGGTAAACAAGTTTCATGCTTTGGTCTTTAAATCTGTTGAAGGTTTGTTTCCATTTTTCCTAACATTATATCTTTCCGCAAATAGCACCACCCCATGCCAATTTTTTTTGCATAGTGCTGTAAAAAATTAGCATAGCAAGCTTACGAAAATTCGTCGAGGGGGGGTGGAGGGTATTGGCAAACAAATGTAGAAAGTGTGTTATTTGTAATAAAATATGATATTATTGCCAGTTGGGAATACAGTATTTAATTTTTTTCCAACATTGAGACTTTTGCATGCTAACTTAACAAGTTTGAAAGGCTAGTGACTGCTGGATCCATAGAATATGGGAAGTTATAAATAACACCATAAAGTTATTCTTAACATTGTTCTTGTCACTTTTCTACCAGGCTGTGTGTCAAGTGCAAGTCGCTGATGAGCTTCAGGTATGGACCAAATGGAAAGAATCTGGCTTGAATATAATTCTTGGCCGAGGATGAGAACTCTTAATCTGATTGGGTATGCTTATGCTCTGATGGGTTAAAGGATTTACCTGAGGCCAATGTGATATGCAGGAATTTACTAAATATACTTACATCATCCCTCCCCCTTTAAAAAATTATGCTGTAAGTTAAAAGGAAGAAAAGATGGATTTCTAAGTGACATTACATCTTTGAAAATGTTTATTTTCCTATGATGACCATTTTGGTGGATTATAGTCATTTAAGAAGCTTTTGAATTTCCATCTTCCAGAAAACTAAGGTGAATTGTTAGCACTAGTAAGACAAGATTTTGAGTACTAAATCCACTTTATGTTTTTATATCAGAACATTACTATGACTTAACTTGACAATGTGCAGTGAGAGTTGCAACTTGCCAGGAGGACTGCCTTGTTTTCCATCTTTGACGGAGTGCGGTCTTAACCACTTTTCTATCACTTGTTTTAGTAGAAAATATTTGAGTTTTCCTTCTGACAGATTTCTACCTTACACAAGTTCCGGCTTTCCCCAGGCTTCACTGTATATTAGGAAATTCTATTTAGAGTCCAGACTTTGCTGTATTTTTGTTTTGTTTTTTAAAGCATATCTCTTATTAATTGCTGCTCTAATTACCTATTGTAATATTTCTTTTCTAGGGCTGCTGCTTGAAAGACATCGTTTTTCAAGTAGATAAAGGTACATTTGAGTGTTACACAACGGATACATACAGAATAGAGGTTTTTACTTTCTTTGTCCCTCTCTTGGCAGGAATGAATTTTGAGAGGAAGGTGTCATATGACTTAGGAAATAAAAGTTGACATCTTCTGTCTATGCATATAAGGAATGTAACTTAGCTGGAGCAACAAGGACAAATCAAACTGGGCCCTGAGCTGAAAAAAACAATAGCTAAGACAATCTTGGAAAACTTCTTTCAGGAAATCTTTCACACAAACAAGATACTTAGAGCATGTGAGACCCACCTATTTTCCACTCTTATCTTTTTCCCTTAAAACCCCTTTGTATTTAAAAAAAGAAGAGAAAAATTCTAAACCTCAGCACAAATACAAGTTGGTATATCTTATTGGCTTACCCAAACCAAAGCCATTGCCCTTGAGTCGATTCCGGCTCATAGCAACCCTGTAGGACAGCAGAACTGCCCCATAGGGTTTTCAAGGAGCAACTGGTGGATTCGAACTGCTAACCTTTTGGTTAGCAGCCGAGCTCTTAACCACTGCACCACCAGGGCTCCCTTTTTCCCTTAGCATTTAGTAAATAGTAAGATTACTGGACCAATGAAGACCCTCCTGACTGTTGTTCCTGAAACTTGTCCCGCTGATTATTAAGAAAAATGTCCTAAAATGTAGACTCATGGTGATTTAGCAGTTTTTAGCCAATCTGTGAAAAGGTGAAACTTTTAATGATTTTACCCATTTGTAATGTCTGTATACACTGATGATTCTGTAACATTCCTCAGATGTAGCTCTGGCAGCATGCTTGTCTGTTTCCCACTTCTGTCTCTTGAAACATGCCGAATAAAATCTTTTGTGCTTTACTGTAACATTGTGTTGATTCTACCCTTGGACAGATATCTGTAGGGACCCATATCATAGCTTTACCCTGTAGCCAAGTTGGCATAGAGAATTCCATAGCATTCACTTAAGTTATTTCAATTAGTTTTTCTGTCAACCAGCCCCAGTCTGAAACTTGACAGTGTTAACAGCAAAAGAGCAAGTGGGCCATTTAAATCTGTAATTTTGGTTCACATACTCCACAAAGATATGACTAAGACTACTACTTTTTAAGGAGAATCAATTATTATCTAACTAGATTAGCTATTTTAAAACAACTTTGATAAACTAAGCAATGGTTATTCCAAGGATTCAGGAAAAGAACCACCATCCCATATGACTTGTTTACCTATGACACGGCCAGACACAGACCCTCCAAATTCTCGTTCCGTGCCTCGTAAATGAGTTACTGAATTGCTTGTCCCCACTGATGAATCTGAAACAAAATGCTTATTAAAATTTGGTTAAGCTTCTATTTCCACCAAGTCTTGAACTTTGGCCTGCTCTCAGTCTGAGTCAGCATACTACCCCTGGTTAAGGGCCTCTCCTGGAGAATAGGCTGGCAATAGGCATAAAACATTCTTACTATAATTTTAATGGTCAAATTCTACCCTTTTGACAGAAAACAACAGAGGGGAGGGATTTGGGAAGTGATGGAACTGTTCTACATCTTGATGGTGGATACATGACTATTTGTCAATTCATACATAAAAATGAAATTTACTGTATATAAATTATACCACAATAAACATGATGCTAAGAAAATGTCCCCTTTCTGGCATTTTAATGACATTTCCAATGAACACTATGGAGAACAGGCCAGCACTTCCATGATTTACTGTGATGCATAAGTGGCTAAAAAGCATTGAAAACAGGATGAAAAGATACTTAGGTCTTGGCCCACCCATCTAAGATATAAAATTTCCCTTTATAGATGTTTTAGGCAATGAGGCACATATTCCCCTTTTCTTAACAGCTGCATTTTGAATTTGGTATTAACATTCCTTCAGTCTCTTTTGACAGCCATTCTTGTGGCCACAAGGTGGCAGAAAATGGGCTATGAAAGCCTGGCACCATGTGCCCTCTCTGGGTTCCTTGCAGCCTTAGCCCATACTAGCTAGCCAGGAAATGTAGCAAGGTTCTAGGTGCTGAGCTGTTGGGCTTGGGCTGATCTCAAGCTTATTCCCGTGCAAGGTTGGTTGCAAGGACCAGGCTGAACTAAGCCTGCTTGAGCACCAGTTGAACACCATTACCTTGTCCTCTGGGAGACTCAAGGGTGCTTTTGAAAAGAGGAATGGAGTCAAGTACTGGTTGTGAGAGTCCTCCATGTATGTAAAGGGTCTGTTAGCCTGTTGAGCATGCTTCCATCAGATGCCTCTTACTGATGCATACATTTCCCTGTTCCACCTCCCAAAGGTCCTCTTGTACCATAGTAATATAGAAGTATAAAATAGCCTTGGTTAAGAAAAAATCTAGCATCACCAAAGAAAACAGTGAATAGGTGTCAGTACTAAGGTTCTGCAGAACTGTTTGCCCTCGTTGGTACAGTGCATGCTGACTTTCAGCAGAGCTAAAGCAGGAATGGAAAGGTGCCTGTGTGATTATTTAAGTAGCAGACCACTCTTCCTTTTGTGCTCAAGTGACCTGCAGAGAAGTGAAGCAAATCTGAAGTTGGATGAAATGTTTTCAAGGAAAACTTACTAATTCCAAGTGAGTACTTGGGCATGAAGAGAATCTTTAATTACAAGTATAAAGGAAATAGTAATTAAAGTAAAAAATTTATGCTAATTATGATTTTATTGAGAATATAAAATCTTATTTAAGAACAGTGGTGTCACTAGGTGGGTGTGGAACACATCAGGTGACACTGTCAGAGGGGGTGATTGTCTATTTAAATATTAAAATATTTTTGATATTTTTATAAATATCCCTGTAGTGATAAAAACATTTTTCATAAGCCCAGCTTACATGTATCAATATGCCTACAAGGCTGAAACTCTATGCTAATTTACTTTTTGAACCTTCTAATGCTCTCCGGTCAGATCTGTCATTATTACCCAATTACAATGATGCTTCAAATCAAGTGGTTTAATTTGTCCGCACTACAAAATGCACTGTTTTCATTGCTGCTGGTGTTCTTATAGTCTCTGATTTTGTCAAATTTTCTGGTGTTTTAGCTACAATATTGTGGTACTTAGTATTTGTGAATCTGTATCAGTAACTATTGATAATGAGGTAGTAACTAAAGGAAAAGGAGCAATATACGGGAATTATGAGGAGCCCTGGTGGTGTAGTGGTTAAGCATGGCTGTTAACAAAATCATCGGCAGTTCGAATCCACCAAGCACTCCTTGGAAACTATGGGGCAGTTGTCTGTCTATAGAGTCACTATGAGTCAGAATGGACTCAACGCCAACAGGTTTTTTGCACAATAACAATTATGCCATTTACGTGTCATTCAGGAAGATTGAGGCACAATTTCATTTTCAAGAATGGACATACCCTAGATAGTTTTGTGTAAGGTACTCTTCAGTATTCCTAAACGAATAGCTTTTCTTAAAAATAAAACTTAAATAACCAAGCAGCCATAAAAAAAAAAATCTTTGTAGTTCATATTCAAAACTATTTTGGAGGGGTTCCTAAACTTCAGTTATTTAATCCAGTAGATATTTATTGTGCACCTATTCTGTTGAGAAGTCCTGGGATACAGACAATCCTTGCCTTTATGCAGTTTACTTACACAGTGTGACCTAGCCATTTCAATATGTAAGATGGAGCTAGTTAGAATGCCTCAGTTGACTTCTGCTATAAAGGATAGTTAGTATCTGGGGCAATATCTGAAAAAGCCAAGTGTTAGGACCAACTGGACAGACCAATATCTATCATGATTTGAAGTGGCTTGTAAACAAACATAATACAATATAATAATTAGAAGCAAAGCTCAGCAAGAATAAAGTAGGGAAATAAAACCAAGCCATTAGTCCTCATGCTTTAGGTTCCAGCCAGTTTGGCTCTGAGCTTCCTAGGAGCCAGAGAGGAGAGCCAGCTGGCAAATTAGTAATTTGGGCAATTAACTATAGTTTTAAAATGGAAGTGAAGGGCTTATATGTATCCTAGGCTTCCTTCTACCTTTGAAGGAATATCTCATACTTTGAAGGAGTAGAACTGAGAATGTACCAGGATAACTAAACAGAGACCTAAAGAAAGTGGAGACTGATGCATCTGACTCTAGAGAAGTGAGGTCAGTTGGCCAGGTGACCCCGGTGAGCCTAGGCGTGCTTAGCTGATTGTCAAGCCAAAGCAAGAGGTAACATCTCAAGAGAAAAGCCACGTGCACACTGTGTGAACAGATAAACCACCAGACGTGTATATGAAAGGTTTATTTTTACTTTGCATTTGTAAAGATTGCCTTTCCAAAATTTGCATTGTATTAAGTTCTGATTCTGATATTTTGCTATAAATCTGATATTTTGCTATAAAATCGTAATTTATCACAAGCTGGGATTATGCAACCACCACTAGAAGGCCCCCTAGTGGAGTTTCTCTACACTGCATGGGGCAAATTGTCTTGAGGAACCACTCCACCTTTGCCATCTGCACATCCTGAGGGACAGTGCCACACCAATCTGTTTCAGAGCTAAAGCAAAATCCGGTCATGTCAGTTTGATGTATGTGAACAGAGCAGAAAGTGTAGCTGATGGAATGGAGCCTAATACCATTGACTTTCCAGTTGCATAAGTGCCTTGACTTTGTCACCCCCACTCTTTAAGGCAGAATTGAGCCGCTTGTATCCCTTACACACCTCCCGTAGTGAATAAATCAGTGGAACTTTGGGAATCCTCAGAGAGTCTAAAACTGCACTCCAATATAGTAGCCACTAACCACATGTGGAGCCCTGATGACACAGTAGTTAAGAGCTCGGCTGCTAACCAAAAGGTCGGCAGTCTGAATACACCAGCTGCTCCTTGGAAACCATATGGGGCAGTTCTACTTTGTCCTATAGGGTTGCTATTTGTCAGAATTGACTCGACAGCAATGGGTTTGGTTTGTTTGTTTGTTTTTAAATCACATGTGGCTATTGAGCACTTGAAATGTGGCTAGTCCAAATTGACATGTGCTATATGGTCGCTATCAATCGGAATCGACTTGACGGCAATGGGTTTGATTTATTTTTTTGGTAGGTGTAGAATTCATATAAAAAAAAGTAAAATCTAAATAACTTAAAAACGAGCACATGTTAAATGATATTTTGGATATACTTGGCTAAATACAATAAATTATTAAAATTATATGTATGGCTTGCGTTGTATTTTTACTGCACATCTCTGGTCTAAAACAATCAAAATAATCATGAAAACATGCAGATACAGTGGTTCCTCAAGTCCATCTATAAGGTATTTGCAAATGCATGCTCTTCTACAGACAGAAACATGTTGCTGTCCTATTAGAACGGTACTTGAGGGAAAGCATGCATAAAATTCACACTCAAAATGCAGAATTTACAGGTAAAACTCACCCATTCAGGAGCAAGGGAAAATGAAGAAAACTAAAGACACAAGGGAAAGATTAGTCCAAAGGACTAATAGATCACAACTACCAAGGCCTCCACCAGACTGAGTCCAGCAAAACTAGATTGTGCCCAGCTACCACCACTGACTGCTCTGACAGGGATCACAATACAGGGTCCCGGACAGAGCTGGAGAAAAATGTAGAACAAAATTCTAACTCACAAAAAGAGACCAAACCTACTGGCCTGACAGAGACTGGAGAAACCCTGAGAGTATGGCCCCTGACACCCTTTTAGCTCAGTAATGAAATCACTCCAGAGGTTCACCTTTTAGCCAAATATTAGACAGACTCATAGGACAAAACAAGACTAAAGGGGCACACCAGCCCAGGGGCAAGGACTAGAAGGCAGGAGGGGACAGGAAAGCTGGTAACAGGGAACCCAATGTCCAGAAGGGAGAGTACTGACAGGTCATGGGGTTGTTAACCAATGTCATAAAACAATATATGTGCTAACTGTTTAATGAGAAACTAGTTTGTTCTGTAAACCTTCATCTAAAGTACAATTTAAAAAAAAAGAATTTACAGGTAAGAGCTATTTTTTCACGGGCAGAAGTTGCAGATGTAGGGAGCCAGTGCTACTTAGAAGATTTGACACAAATTCTCCACTCAAGCTGCTAGCCCTTCTGGGAATTTTAAGTGGAACACATCAGAATACATTAAACATTCTTGTTCTGGGCCTACTCTGTGCAAGCACTTGTGTGTTGATTAGAATAATCAGGGGCCAAAGGACTTTGAATGCTGTATCATTAAAATACAACTTCCTTAGTGAAGAATAGTTCTGGTTGGTTTTGGTTTGGAGTGTGTGTGTGTAGTAATGTAGTCTTAGGTTTTTTACAGTGAAGGGGAGGGATCTGGGGAGGTGGCACCATAAGTATTGCCAGGACTTACACAAAGTACTACAAAAAAAAAAAACCTACCTTACGTTAAGCAAAATGGTTCACAAAATTCTCATTTCCACTTAACTGTTCGCTCTGAAGAGCAAGTCTGTGTAAAATCTCTTGGTAGTTTCTCTGCTACTAATGACTTTTTGTCTCTTTGTTTTTAATAACCATAGACATTAAGTGGATTCTTCCCTTAGCTTTCACATTTTTCATAGAGCAATGCAGAGAAGTTGAGAAACTGTCTTAGAAAATGTCATTCCCAACAATGCCAGTCTACTGAGGTTTTACTGTGAATACTATAGGCTATTCCCAAAATATGACTTTGAATGCAGACAGTAGTACTTTGATGGAGGCCCCAGGGGGCTTTATTGCTAGCACCAATGTTTTCACTTTTAAGTGACATGTATCACACTACTTATAAAATAGCAATTCATTAATATTTTAGTCCAAGAGGTATATGGATTTTCTTTCTAACCTCAAAAAGCTAGTTTTAGTGTTCATTGTTTATAAGTGAACAGAAATTCACAATTTGCTCATCACAAACTAGTGCAAACTAGTGCATACCTGGTCAAATCAAGTTTTATCTTACCTTGATCACTGAATTGAAGCTTGTCCAAGTCAGCTGAGGAGCAACCAGATCTCAGGCCTGGCCCCAGAGTCCATAAACCACCCAAAGGTTGTTACCATGATCTGTTTCTCCAAACAAATAACTTCGGCCCTCATTAGGGATGCTTAGCACTTCAAAAGAATATTCACAAACCAGCAGTAGAGCAAAAAACACACACCCAAGGAATTAAGACCAAATATCATTGACCATGCTCCACCTCTCTAATTCTAACATTGACCAGAATTATCCTGACTAATTTCAGAACCTGAAGAACAAAAATCTAAAATCATTGAATTATTATATTGGCAAGATTAAAGCAAGTCCCTTAAATTGTCTGGAGTGGAATCTCTCTGAGTTCATTGGGCATGCCAGGAGATGTGATGTGAGTTAGACCCCTTTCAGACTCGGGTCGTACACACAACCACAAAAATACATTTAATACAGCTAATGCTATTGGCAAAAGGCAGTGGATGACACCATTGCTCTCAAATGTATCAACAACAGCACAAGTTAAACATAGTAACAACGTGGAGATATCCCATAAAAAGTGAGATGGGACCGGTGTTACTAGAGCTCTGGGTCGTCAGAGGTGCCTACCTCTCAGGTTAAAGGTGTCCAGGTGCCCTGCTTTGATGCCTTCTCAGCATAGCATTTTTAATCTTACACTTTCTTGCATTAAAAAAATACAGCATGTGTCCCGTGGTTACAGACAGTATGGAGACGAAGACCAGCATGCCCAACTGCTGCGGCTGAGGGGCCAGCGTGACAAGGATGAAGGGGATGAGGTCCATGAGGTAGTTCAGGGAATACTGCACATTGTTCACTTCCCCTCAGTCCACTTCTGGGATGTTCTCCTGGAGAAGCTGGGTCACAGTGAGATCAAAGGACCAGAGGCCTACAGGGTAACAGTGTGTGTGGCGGTAGGGGATGCGGGCAGGGGGGAGACAAGCTTGTAGACCCTCAAGTTTGGGCACCCTGTCTCTGGGAAAGGATTCCACTCCCCTCCCCCAGGCAGCCAAGGAAAGCCTTGACCCCACGAAGCTGACCTCTTTTCTCTCTCCCCATCCAAGTTCCACAGAGAAAGGATCCAGGTCAACATATTCCTTTAATGTAGATGCCATCTGTAGCATTTACACAGTTTGTTGTTGTTGTTGTTGTTAGGTGCCATCAAGTCGGTTCCAACTCATTGCAACCCTATGTACAACAGAACGAAACACTGCCCGTCCTGCGCCATCCTCATGATCACCATTATGCTTGAGCCCACTGTTGCAGCCACTGTGTCAATCCATCTCATTGAGGCTCTTTCCCTTTTTTGCTGACTCTCTACTTTACCAAGCATGATGTCCTTCTTCAGGGATTGATTCCTCCTTATAACATGTCCAAAGTAGGTGAGACATAGTCTTACCATTCTTCCTTCTAAGGAGGATTCTGGCTGTACTTCTTCCAAGACAGATTTGTTTGTTCTTTTGAGAGTTCATATTCAATATTCTTCACCAACACCATAATTCAAAGCCATTAATTCTTTACACTCAGGAAATAACTACAGGTAGTCCCCAATTTATGACGTGTTCCAGTTACAACAAACTGTACTTATGACTTTTTTTTGATTCATCTTATTGTTAGTAATATGTACTACATACAATATTGCATTGCATAATTTGCTGATGTTATCATTCTCAGATGTTCACTCAAAGATGTTCAATGTTATTAGTTACTGTTCAAAACACTGCCGAATAGCAGGCTATGGCCTGGTCTTCAGTGAAGTCGGTGTCGAGAGTCATAAGGGATAGAAAGTTGGGCAACGTTCAACTCTAATGACATATGACAATTGAACCGCACAGGAGCCCGAAGCCATTATGACTCCAACTGCATTGTTACAACACTGACGCCCGCTGACTTCATCGTGGACCAGTCCTATAGTGTGATCTTATTCAGCATTCCATACCATCAGAAGCATCAATTGTTAATCTGAAGCCAAGTTGTTCAAGTTTCTCACACTGTAACACCTGCACTGCTTGTACCCCCAGTAATATGTCTAGCAAAATAAGTCATGCCACTATAAGTTCTAACCCAAAAAAGAAGGTGAGGAAGTCTCTAGTTCCTGGATATAAAGATGAAGATCATTAAGGCCTATGATAATGGAAAGAAAGTTGGCAAAATACATATATGTATGTATTAAAATATATATGTAAGTTTATATGTTATGTTTCCAACCACCAAAGACAAATAAAGATTGGTTTTATAAAGATACTGATAATGAAAAGCAATAAAATGAAGACTAAAAAAAAAAAAAAAGGTATTCAATTTACTTCAGAACCAACTTATGATGGAGTTGTTGGAATGGAATCCTGTCATAAGTCCAGGACTACCTGTTTTTTCACTTTCCCAAAGGATTGTGTTCCCAGTCCTTCTGTCCTTCCATACTAGAGCCTTTATCACTCTATATTGTTGACTTGTGTTGACTACTTACTTATTGATCTCCCCCTCAGACTGTAAGCTCCATGGGGCCAAGAACTTGTCTAATTAAATCTTAACTTGGATTCCCAATATCTAGGACAATTCTTGGCACATAGCAGGTCCTCAATGAATTAAAGATGAAGACTTATAATGGTTCAGTGGTGAGACCAGTAAGTGCTTCTAAGATTACTTAGCAACATCACATCAAAACAGGCTGCAGAATCCCATCCCATGACACACTGTCCACCAATTCTTGCCAGCATCACGCTCAAGAAGAGCAAGATGATGGAGGTGTAAGATTCAGTATGCTCAGGGCTCTGCTCACCTTCAAAGAGAACTGTGGTATTGGTCCAGTCGATGAAAGAGCAATCCGGAAGGATAGGTTGGTTCATGTTTCTTTCATGGGGTAAACATGTACCTGGTCCTCTTTCAGCAACTCATGATTTGAAGAAGATTTTTTGCTTAATGGAAGTGAAAAAATAGCCAAATCAAAAGGACTTCCAGAAGCAAAGATTAAAAAATACGAATTACATTAGACAACCGAGGTGGAGCCAGCTGGATATGATTCCTGGTGACCAAGCCATAGTGCCCCTGACCCTCGTGAAGAGAATGGTGCCCATCAGGCCAGATAAAGCCAAAAAGGCCATGAGGATGCTGAGCTGGGAGCCTTGGCTCCCTTTGGTGTAGGCATAGCCAGTGGTGATGCAATCGAACCCTAGAACCGTCATGAAGAGGAAGGCCAAGCCCAAGGTGGCTAGGAAGATGGTCTGCCTGCAGTAGGCTTTCATCCCTCACAGCACGTGCAGAGCAGCCTGTGCATGTTTTGAAGGCAGAGAGGAAACTTCAGTTGTGGCCTGTTGTTTTTCAAAGTTAGACGTCATCCTTTGGCTTTTCCAAAGTTCTGGCCTTGTTGATGATTCCATCAGTGGTTTCATGATAGTCCATTTCACCTAAAATAAAATCCAGGTAAGTTTTAATTAATTGCAAAATCAGAAGATAAGGATTTCCTTGTGCTTTGATACGTAACTTAGTTCCACCACTTAAACAGGATAGCAGATGCCGTCAATGCCCCGACCACATCCCCTCAGCCCACTCCCGAGGTCATCTGCGTCTTTGTGGGACAATTCCTGTGAGTCCCTATGGCTTTCTGCCTCAATCGCCAGTGTCTCTCTGCCTGAGGATCTCTCTCTAGTCACAGGAACATGCTCAGACTATGAGGGGCAGGTTGGAAATGCCCAGAGTTTATACCCCTAAGAACAACATTCAACCAACTAAGTAATGAGTGTCAGGAATTGGTGAATAAACTCCCCAGTTTCCTTGGCCCTTGGTGGAACAATTCTGAGGTATGTCCCACATAGTCTCTCAGAGGGTTCCCAGTGGGATTGAGCCCTATTTGCCCTTAGTGGTAACCCCCACACACACTCTTTATTGGCTTTTTTTCCTTCCCTATCTCACTTCCTGTTCCCCCACCATGCTTCCTGGTGTAAATATGCTTCCAAATAGATTACTTTTACCCAAATCTTTGTCTCAAAGATTGCTCTTGAGGTAACCCAAACTAAGACACTCAGCTGAGTCAGGAAGATTAGTACTGACAAGGAAGAGAGGATACAGGGAGAGTGCAAGACAGAATTTCACAGGCTTGAAACATGAAAGTGAACTGGAAATAGTGATGGATATTTCCTTTGGTTATTTTTATGAAGAAACAGATACTCATAAAAAATAGTAAACACTTTTCAGTCTTCCAGGTAGAACTGACTGAAACTTCCATAACCATTTTTGAGAGGTAGATAGCACAAATTAAGACAAGCTCTGAGAAGGAACAGAGGACCAAAATAGTGCTGTGAAAGAGGTATAGAGGGGCAGGTGGGCCAAATCCGTTCCAGACCAAGGAAAACGGGAGGGTGAATCTCTTGGTAACAGAAATGAATTCATTGTCAGAGCAATGTGGTTTTTTTTTTTGTTTTTTGTGTTTTTTTTTTTGCCATTTAAGAATTTTTTACTTAAGTGATAGAGACAATGTCCGTGTTATTTCAGCATGATATAGGTGCTTGTTCCAGATGATTTTTAAGATCCTTTCAAATCCTGGGCAATCTATAATTCTTAGGCACTCTAATTCTGGCTGTACTTCTTCTAAGACACATTTCTTTGTTCTTTTGGAAGTCCATGGTGTTATTGAATATTTTTCTCCAACACCATAATTCAAAGGCATCAACTCTTCTTTGGTACTCCTAATTTATTGTGCAGCTCTCCCATGCATATGCGGTGATTGAAAACACCATAGCTTGGGTCAGGAGCCCCTTAGTCCTTAAAGTGACATCTTTGCTACTTAACACTTGAAAGAAGTCTTTTGTAACAGATATGCCCAATGCAATGTGTAATCTGATTTCTTGACTGCTGCTTCCATGGGTGTTGATTGTGGATCCAAGTAAAATGAAGTCCTTGACAACTTCAATCATTTCTCCATTTATCATGATGTTGCTTATTGGTCCAGTTGTGAGGATTTTTGTTTTCTTTTTGTTGAGGTGTAATCCA
>NW_004443986.1:9519696-9579061 GCF_000243295.1 Trichechus manatus latirostris
TGTTAATGAGTCTTCCTCCAATCCTGATGCCGTGTTCTTCTTCATATAGTCCAGTTTCTCAGATTATTTGCTCAGCATACAGACTGAATAAGTATGGTGAAAGATACAACCCTGAAGCACACCTTTCTTGAATTTAAACCACATAGTATCCCCTTGTTCAGTTCAAACAACTGCCTCTTCCTCAAGAGCACAACTAAGTGTTTTGGAATTCCATTCTTTGAAATGTTATCCATAATTTGTTATGATCCTCACAGTCGAATGCCTTTGCATAGTCACTAAAACACAGATAAACATCTTTCTGGTATTCTCTGCTTTCAGTCAAGATCTATCTGACATCAGCAATGATATCCCTAGTTCCACACCCTCTTCTGAATCTGGCTTGAACTTCTGACAGTTCTCTGTTGATATATTGCTGCAACTGCTTGTGAATGATCTTTAGCAAAATTTTACTTATGTGTAATGTTAATGATATTGTTCGATAATTTCCACATTCTGTTGGATCACCTTTCTTTGGAATGGGAACAAATATGGATCTCTTCCAGTTGGTTGGCCAGGAAGCTGTCTTCCAAATTGCTTGACATTGGTGAGTGAGCATCTCCAGAGCTGCATCCATTTGTTTAAACGTCCATCAATTCCTGGAGTCTTGTTTTCCATGGTTCCCTTCAGTGCAGCTTGGACTTCTTCCTTCAGTACCAACGGTTCTTGATTATATGCTATTTCCTGAAATGGTTGAAAGTTAACTAATTCTTTTTCGTACAGTGACTGTATATTCCTTCCATTTCCGTTTGATGCCTCCTGCATCAGTCAATATTTTCCTGTAGAATCCTTCAATATTGCAACTCAAGGCCTGAATTTTTTCTTCAGTTCTTTCAGCTTGAGAAATGCCAAGTGTATTCTTCCCTTTTGGTTTTCTAACTACAGGTCTTTGCCCATTTCATTATAACAATTTACTTTGTGTTCTCGAGCCACCCTTTGAAATCTTCTGTTCAACTCTTTTACTTCATCATTTCTTCCATTCACTTTAGATACTCGATGGTCAAGAGCAAGTTTCATAGTCTCTTCTGACATCCATTTTGGTCTTTTCTTTCCTTCTTGTCTTTTTAATGACCTTTTGTTTTCTTCATATATGATGTCCTTCCACAACTCTGGTCTTCAGTCATTAGTGTTCAGTGCATCAAATCTATTCTTGAGAAGGTCTCTAAATTCAGGTGGGATATACTCAAGGTCGTATTTTGGCTCTTGTGGACTTGCTCTAATTTTCTTCAGCTTCAGCTTGAACTTGTGTGTGAGCAGTTGATGGTCTGTTCTGCAGTTGGCCTCTGGCCTTGTTCTTACTGATGATATTGAGCTTCTCCATCGTCTCCTTCCACAGATGTAGTCCATTTGATTCCTGTGTATTCCATCTGGTAAGTTCCCCATATATAGGTGCCATTTATGTTGTTGAAAAAGGTATTTGCAATGAATAAGTCATTGGTCTTGCAAAATTCTATCGTGCAATCTCCCAAGTCATTTCTATCACCAAGGCCTTGTTTTTCAATTTTCCACATTTACCAATCTTTCTTCTTTGTTTCCAACTTTTGCACTCCAATTACCAGCAATTATCAGTGCATCTTGATTGCATGTTTGATCAATTTCAGACTGCAGAAGTTGGTAAAATCTTCAATTTCCTCATCTTCGGCCAAAGATGAAGTCATATATTTAATAAGTAGCAAATAGGAAGGATGTAACCCTGTCTGTCTATCTATCTATCTATCCATACATACATACATACATGCATGCATTCATACAGCCATTCATCATCTAACTATATTTATCAATCTCTATAAATACATATATTATCAATCTCTATAAATACATATAAATTCATGGAGCCCTGGTGACATAGTGGTTAAGAGCTTGGCTGTGAACCAAAAAGTTGGCAGATTGAATCCACCAGCCACTCCTTGGAAGCCCTATGGGGGCAGTTCTACTGTGTCCTTATAGGGTCACTATGAGTTGGAATCGACTCGACAGGAATGAGTTTAGTTTTTTTTGTTATTCATGTAATGAGATCGGGTGAACTTTAATTGCAAAACAACTTCATAGGAAAGATAATTAAATTTGAGAAGCCCAGAGAGACTGAGTTCAGAAGCAATGCCTGGACTGTGTTGAACCAGGTAGATGGGCAACATTGTCAATAGGCAGGGATGGCTATTACTTTAGAAGAGTAGGGTTATAGCAATTTGTAGGTCCCCTTTCTCTCCATCTCCACCCCACTGTTAGGGAGTTTCTGGTTAAAAGAAACACTGCTGATAGCAGGGATAGTCAGTTCATCATATGGTCTTGACCAAAAAGCAGCCCATGCTCCCGACAGTCACCTCTTTATCTTTGGGGTGGATGTCCACGGGACAGTGACAGAAGAAGAGTAATCTGTAAGAGGAAGGACTAATCTCAGGACCATGGCATGAGGTTGTACAGATTGTACACTGCACAGCCCCAGGGGATACCCTTTATGAATGGAGTTGTGCAGTGTACAACCTGTATAATCAGATCAGCCATATGAACTCCATGAATAATGGCACAGCTGTAGACCTCTCATTTCTGTTTCTATGCATATACACAAACAAAATGTTGAGGCAATGGTCAGACACAAGTTCTGGTAAGAAGAAATGAAACACTGACAAAAAGTAAGAAAAAAGAACAAGAGCTTCTTTCTCTGAGTTTGCATTACCTTAGATGTTCACAGCCTCCTGTTGCCTTTCTAGGAAGTGCTCCCCTGTTTGTTGCTGGGGTATTACAGCCAATTTGGGAACTAGTTGATAAACCCTGGACAGAAATAAAAACTCTACAAGAATTGAAACCAGGTTTCATCCAAGAATGAAACCACAACTGATTGCATGATATGCCCATGTTAACACCTGGCCCACAGACAGGGGAGCAGATATACTGACGATCTGGTCCAGCTGCTGGACCGCTACATTCATCCCTGCAAGTGAGAGGAAGGACACATTGTAATTCAGTGGATGAGTCCTTCCTCCTGGTGAATTTAACACGGCTCTTGGTAGATATAGTAGCCATGCACTAGGTGAACGATGGTGAAGATGGGAAAGATCCCTTTCTGTTTAACTGTAGATTAATAATAGTATATTCGACTTGGAAAGTGCCTTGGAGATCAATTAGTTGAAACTTGATCAATTAACAGATAAATAAACTGAAGAATAGAGACATTAGGTTACTTAGAGCTAATTATTCTAACTCCTATCTCAGTGCTCTTTTTCATTACATCCCACAACAAGAATATTAATCACTATTTTTATAAAATGTTGACAGGAGAAGGAAGCAAAGAGGAGAGGACAGAGGACAAAATTAGTTGAATACTCACTCTATGAGAGGCACATAGTTCTAAGTCTTCTAAATATTTTTATCTCACTTAATCCCCAGAACAACTTTAAAAGGTAGATAGTATCATTCATCTACAAATTCAGAAACTGAGGTACAGGGGAGGTGAAGTTATTTTCTCAAGGTCACAGAGGGGGTAAGTGTGGAGCTGAGATTCCAACCTAGGCAGTCTGGCTCCAAAGCATACTTTTTTAACTACTACACCATTGTTGAAGAATATATTTAAAAGATCATTTAAAAAAATTGTAAGGAGCCACAACTAGAATTTGTGCTTTATTTTAGATTTCTCTACAGTTAATTAAGAGAGAATAGGGAGGAATTTTTTTTTTTTTTTTTTTTTTAACCAAAGACAGAGGACAGACACCTTGAACATCATGATACCCGGCTTTTACTCACATCACTGCTTTATTTTGGGTAATATTATTTAAGCCACAGTACATCCAAATAAGTGTAGTTTAAAAGAAAACATGATTATAAGGGGTTTCTACTCTTTGTAATGAGTATATTTTAATAGAACCTTCCTTGACAGCTTCCTTTATCTTGGCCATCAATACTCATGAACAATTTTCTTGCAGAGAGTACCAATTGCACAAATATAGGGTAGGAAAAGATCCCCAGCTTTAGGTTTGCAATTTGAAGATATCACAACATGAATGATACAAGTTTCATAAATGGAGATAAAAGAAGCTGCCAGATTCTTCCATTTAGCACCATTATTTAAAAAAAAAAAAAATCCTACCTTTCATTATCAGTATTAATTACAGTCACATTTGGGAATGAATGTGAAAGCTTAACCATTGCCCAGAATTAAGAAATCTTTTAATTCACTTATTTTCTAGGTCTAAAAATGGTCCATCTGTGATGGATTTTAAAAAGCATCTCTCCTGAAAGTACAGTCTACACAGTCTAATAGCAATATCAACCATTTCTTGTGTGCTTCATACGCACAGATATCTCACAGAATCCTTCCCAAAACTGAGCTGAGGCCTCCTTATTTCTCCCATTTTACACATGAGGAAAGTAAAGTCTGGAAAAGTTGAGTCACTTGCCCAAGGCTATGCAGCTGGTAAGAGTCAGAGTTGGTTTTAGCTGGATTCAAACCCAGGTCTACTTGACTTCAAGGAATCCCATTCTCTTAAAGGCTACTCCACTGCCTCTCCCAGAGCCCTGGTTGCCTCATCAACTCTACTGACTAAGCCAGCCCACTGCTCAGCTGATCAGAGGACAGGTGGTGCACAGAGTGGTGTTGCTTACCGGCAGGCTGGCATCTGTTGTCACCTGTTAGGCTCACAATCCCGTCCTTCTGAATGGTGACTGTTAGAGCCATGCTGGCCAGTTTTGTCACAGCCACCAGGGCAATAACCACTGCATAACAAGCCATCTACAGAAGGGAGGTAAAGAGAGTTTGGAATCTTAGACTTTCCCAGGCCAATGTGGTGCATATAGTTGTTTATCTGACAGCTCAAGAAACATCTAAATGAACACAAAGACCTTTGAGAGAAATAGGCTCAATGTGGGTTTGGAGCCAAATGCTTTTGTGTTGATTCTAAGCATTTTCTTCCTCCCACTCCATTAGTACCAGATCTGATGCTAATTTGTACCTTGCAAATAGAGACTGCTGTTCTATTGCCTTTATGTCTGGGGGATTTAGGCTCTGATTCACAAACTAGGGGTGAGGAGAACACTGGCAAAAGAGTAAACCAGTAGCCATCGAGTCGACTCTGAGTCATGGCAGCCTCATGTGTGTCAGAGTAGAACTGTGCTTCGCAGGGTTTTCAAGGCTGTGACCTCTCAGAAGCAGATCACCAGGCCTTTCTTCCAAGCACTTCTGGAAGGACTCAAACCTCCAACCTTTCGGTTAGCAGCTGAGCACATTAACCGTTTGCACCACCCAGGGACGCCAGCAAAAGATTAGCTAGATCCAAAAGCAGTGAGCAAGGGTCTTACAGAGAAGACTCCCTGAGGACATTTAGGTCTGCATCTTGGGCTTTCACTCTGTGGTGCAGGAGGGACATGGGGAGACACTCACAGTGAAACAGCCATGCCAGACTTATTCGATCTCCCTTTTATAAGAGAACACGAGCATCAGACTAAGGCAGCAGGCAGTAACAGAGGCATTCTGAGCGAAGAGCAAGGCATGAGCAATTGAGAAGGGAAACACTTGTGAGCCCAATATTTACTGTTGGTTTTAAAAGGCAAGTTGTAGCAACATCATCATTCAATGCAGAGTAGCTATATTTGACCAAATCCCCATGCCAACCAGGGTTATCACATTCATCTGCAATCACAGGCTTCAGTAGGATGCAAAGATCAGGCTCATGTGCTCATAAAGGCAAAGCCTTTTCAAGAAAGAGAAAAAGGAAAGCTGACTTTGCAAATAAAATGAAAACATACTTTGAGAGAAGGATGATATAAAAAGCAGGCTACCTGATAAATCAACGAACTTGAAATTTTCTATTGCTGTATCACACTCTTTTGGATTTAATTTAGGACTGAAGTTAACTATTTGGCCTAAGACCCAACGCCCAGATTAAATAAACCAGTTTTTAAAATTATGTGGAATACTTTGCCAAGTCTCCTTAAAACAAACAAACAAACAAAACACAGTTACCATGAGTCAGTTCTAACTCATGGCAACCTCTTGTGTATCAGAGTAGAACTGTGCTCCACAGGGTTTTCAATGATTGATTTTTTCAGAAGTAGATCACCACTAGATCAGTCTTTCTTCTGAAGTACCTCTAGGTGGACTTGAACCTCCAACCTATTGATTAGCAGCCAAGTGTGTTAATCTTTTCCAGCACCCAAGGACTCAAAAAAAAAAAAAAAAAAATTGTATTGACTAGTAATTAAAAGAATAGGAAAATTTTAGGAAATCCTACACTCTTATAGGGTAAAGGAAGAGTTAAGGAGATATTATGGCCAAAAGCTAAAAGTAGATCTACATTTGATCGAATAAGTCTCCAGATGAATTCCTAGTTCAGACAGATTGTCTGGTAGAAAAGATATTTTTACACATAGAAATTTTCTTTTATAAAAGTAACACAAGTGTATTATACATAAGTAATAACGGAATGTTAAAAGAAAGCATGCTTTCAGAAATTTAAGATTAAAAATCTGTGCTGGGTAAAATCTTAAAAATGACACAAAAATATTTTAAATGAATCACCAGATAATGATGACACAAAGCTGTATAACTCCTTTTCTAGTTTTTAAAAGTTATGCTGTATTGCTATTCAGCTCATATCTGTAACTCTGTTTCACTAAATAAACCAAAAATCTAATGAGGTTATAACGTACCACAAAATTATGCATGCTGTAGGTAAGAATGTTACCTTTATTTCTTGGTTTTCCTTCCATCCAATCTTCAATTAAAACCCCAAACATTAATACCAAGCCAGCCACCACTAGAACAAACACTGTTGTTAAAAGAATATTATGCCCATACAATTCTATGGGGAACACAGACATGGCAAAGTGCCACATTCAGTCTCCCTGCAAGGCAGTAGAAGCAAAGTATGTTTTAATCGTTGACCTAAAAGATGGAATAA
Source organism: Trichechus manatus latirostris (assembly GCF_000243295.1). Lineage (NCBI taxonomy): Eukaryota > Metazoa > Chordata > Mammalia > Sirenia > Trichechidae > Trichechus > Trichechus manatus. The sequence goes on from NW_004443986.1 coordinate 9,526,623, forward strand.
AATTAAAATCCAGAAAGATATGTTTCTCCCAAAGGATGTTGTCTTAGTTATCTACTGCTGCTATAATAGAAATACCACAAGTGGATGGTTTTGGCAGCAGAAATTTATTCTCTCACAGTTTAGGAGGCTAGAAGTCAGAAAATCAGTTTGCCAGCTGTAGGGGAAGGCTTTCTCTCTCTGTTGGCTCTGAGGGAAGGTCCTCAATCTTCCCCTGGTCTAGGTGCTTCTCAGCACAGGGACCCTGGGTCCAAAGGACACACTCTGCTCCTGGTTCTTCTTGCTTGGTGGCAATGAGGTCCCTCTCTTCTCTGCTCCCTTCTCTCTTTTATGTCTCAAAGAGACTGACTTAAAATACAACCTACTCCTGTAATTGTGTCCTGCCTCATTAACATAACTGCCTCTACTCTTGCCTCATTAACATCATAGAGGTTACAATTTACAACACATAGGACAATCACATCAGATCACAAAATGGTGGACAACCACAATTAGGAATCATAGCCTAGCCAAGTTAACACACATTTTAGGGGGACAAAATTCAATCCATAACATTCTACCCTTTGGCCCCCTAAAATTCATGTCCTTGCCACATGTAAAACATGTTCACTCCATCATATCACCCCAAAAGTCTTAATCTGGCTGTCAAAGTTATAAGGTAAACTCCAGCCATAAAGACCACATGCTAAATCATCAAACAAAGGGACCATTGTGGTGAGGGACTTCTGGACATTCAAAGACTTTCTGAGCCCAAGCCATGCTCTTCTATGCCTTCCCAGGACACATGACTATGGCCCCAGTGATGGCTAGGTGGCTATTATTGATCTGAGAAGTCAGTCTAACACATCCACAATTCTGAGTGTGCAGCATCCTTTTTAGAAAAAAGCCTACTCTTAGACCAAGGAATAGGGAAAGGACAGGAGGGAACACTAGTTATGATGATTACTTGTTACAGGTTTCAATTTTAAGAGCCCAGACGTCAAGAGTATCCTGTTACTTTGGCCTCACATAAGTTGAAGAAAAAGAAACTAGAATGGTTGTTGAAAGCTTTCAGCTTTCTTCTTCTTTATCAGTATGTCTGATGATTCAGACCTAATTGGGTTTGTTTGTTTGTTTGTTTTGTAACAGTCAGGCACAGCCTTCTTGCATAAATGAGAGAATCTGTAACCAATCTATTACAAGGCTGTGCATATAGAAGACACTTGATAAACTATGGTTAATGTTATGATGAAAACTATTACGTATTCTATTCTACAGCATAGTGTCTACCACAGTAAGAACAATCTTTACAACTAAACTGTGTAGTGAAACAAAATTGAAAGTGAAACAAAAGATTTTCATGGATAGTTAAAAAGTTTCTATTTGACTGTGCTGAAGAGACCATGTACAGGAAGACAGGAACTCTAAAATCGCCTTCTGGGCACCTTTATCTTTCTGTTAAACACCTCAACATGATATGGTGCAGAATGAGTTTTAGTTCAAGTTTCACTTAAAATCCTTTCTGTTACCTAGTGAAACAACAATTCCTCCTATAGGGAAAAGAGGCATCTGTTTAGCAAATGAAAAATAGCAGATACTGTTACCTGAAAATCAATTACCACGTCCAGCTTTTTCTTGTTAACAGGACATCAATTTTGTTCAGAGTGGCAATGCAACTAGTCCAAGGAGATGAATCACAAGGGATGTAAGTCACTTACGATGATTTTATTTCCCAGATTCCCCTCTAGGTAGGATGGGCCATATGACTGTGTTCTGTTCACAAAGGTGGAAGCAGAAGTCTCCTGGGGGCTTCTGAGAAAGATTTTGCTTTCTGACAAAAGAGGCAAATGCAAGAGGAGAGCTTGCTTTTACTATTCCCCACTTACCCTCTGCTTTCAATGCAGTCATGATGCCTTGAGCTGCAGCAGCTGCCTTGCAATCATGAACTGACAGTGTCAGAAGCCAATCTGCTGAGGGTGACCACTGGGAGCTTGAAATGAACAAGCTGAGGTCTTGATGGCATCACTGGGTTGCTAAGTCAATCCTGACTGAACAAACTACTTCTGGACTTCTTATCTAGTAAATAATGAATGTCCTTTAAAGTTAAAGCCTTTATTAGTTGAGTTTTCTTTTACTTGCAGCTAGATGCATTCCCAACTGATACATAGACCTTTAATTACTAGTTATAATGGCTGCTCACATACCCAGTATCTAAATTTAACTCTTGCTAATATTCACCACACTCGCTTTATCTCTGTGTGTAGGAATGTTTTCAATATCGGTTGAAAGTAAGTTGTACACATCATAGTGCTTCACCCCTAAATACTTCAGCACACATCTAAAAGTAAGAACATTTTCCTTCATAACCATAATACCATCATTCCTCCTAGGAATATTAATAATTACCTGATATCATCTAAGAAGTGGCAAGTTCATTTTCAGTTTCTCCTATTGTTCCCAAAATGTTTCTGGTTTGTTTTGTTGTCATTTTGTGACTGGTGAAAACTTCCATTTAATGGTATACATGAGACTTGGTATTTTCTTTTCTTTTCTTTTTTTAATCAAAAAGGAAGATTCCCCACTCCCTCCTCCTACAGCAACAAAGTTTCACTTTCCAGCCCACTGTGGCACCTGAAAGGAGCCCTGGTAGCACAGTGGTTAAGGACTTGGCTGCTGGCTGAAAGGTCAGTGGTTCAAACCCACTAGTCACTCTGCAGGAGAAAGATGTGGCAACCTGCTTTCATAACAGATTACAGCCTTGGAAACCCTATGGGGCAGTTCTCCTCTGTCCTATAGGGTCACTGTGAGTCAGAATTGACTCAACGGCAATGGTTTTTTTTTTTTTTTTGGTATGGCTCCTGAGCTCACTAGAGCCCCTAGGAAGGTTTTAATAAAGCTTTGAAGTTAAGACTCTAGCAAATCACCTAAGAGCCTCATCCACTTATCTTCCAAAACTGTAAGAATTCCCATTTGGAAACTTATTTGGGATGAGCTCCTGGTGCACTAATGGTCTTCTCAATTAGACAGTGAAGCCAGGACAGGGAACATTTAGCGTGAAGTAAAGCACCCTCTCTGTGAGACAGGCTTCTTCGGTTTGGGAACCTAACATCACTCCCGTCCCTGCACTGCCCTGCGCGTCACACTCTAATAATGTGCAAGTACCAATGTGAGAAAATGAATAGGAGATTACTTTTTTTACCCACAGCTGTGGTAATTATAATACTAATTGTGTATTTGAAATAGTCAACACTTTTTATAAATATAATTAAGAAAAATTAGGATGCACCCACACTCTGGAAGAGAGAGATGGGAAAATAAAGCTAATTGTTTTGTCACATTTAAATTAGTGAAATCAATTCGGATTTTTATAGAACATCATTACATAGAAGGACAAATGTTATTTGATTATCTTTGTTTATTTTTTTCTAACTTTGCATTTTACTTAATTAAAACCACTGTGCTCAAAGGAACTGTGCAAAAGTATTACCTCTGAAGAGGGAGTGAGCCCTGTTTCTTAAGTATAGCTAACTAGAGTTATGTCTAAGTGGAGACTTACCTAAAGGACCCTTCTCTCTCTTCATTTGCCTGGTGCCTGTGGCTTCAGTCCATTTCTCCTCATTTCCAGAATTTTCAGTGTCATTTAACTTCCCCACCATTACTACATGCTAGGAGAAAAAGGTCCCAAATAATGAAAAATACTTTCAAACTACTATAGTATGGTCATAAACTGGCAGAAGTCAATGTGCTTTAATTTTAATTCCAATTGGATTTCTCTAAAACCATTTTTATTTCCTTTATTTCAACTGCAGAAAGTTAATTATGTAATGTTTTAGAAGGGCTTTATTGCATATGAATAAAGTCATAGCAATTGCCATCAACGAACGGAGGCCTATTATTAATGCTCAAAACCAATTATTTGGAGGAAAACATTCAGCCAGCTATAATCAGAGACTCACAGATATCACACACACACATAAGGTTAAAGATATGTATGTTTGGACTAAATTATCTGCGTTGCCATTCAACCCGGGAACAATGGAATAAGTAATTTTTCCTTCTTTAACATGTTATTTTTCCAACTTCAATTTTTCAACAGGGTAAGTTTATTAAGCTTGATACAACTAATGCAAGTGATAAATGAAAGCTTCATTGCATTTTCATGAACGTACATCTCCGAGAAACAAATGCTTGCTTCTGCTAATGACTATTTTACTTTTAAACAGAATTAAAACATAGAATTTCCAAAAATTTTACATTTTGCTTACCTAACACAGACAGCAGGAGGGTTTGGATCTTTCACTGAACTCCCAGAGGCCATGTGAACAGATGCATTTACACAGCAGTGCATCGCGCGGCTCCTGACAGCACACAGGCATTGATGCTACCATGGGCTGCTTTGTGTGGAAAGTGCTGGGGGTGCAACTGTCTCCTGTGGGTTGTCAAAAGAGAGCCCAGCAGTTTCTGTTGCCCATTACTGCCCAGCACAATATGCTCTGGCAAAGACCCTTCTGTGCCATTATGGTGCTGAATTGGGAGAAGAGGGCATGAAGTACAGCCAGCCTTGGGGGCATGCTGCATCTTTCTTGCCTTGGCTTGGGCAAGGACAAGAAATGTTCAAAATGTCCCTGTCTTGTAAAAACCTAGGACACATGCAGGACATTTGTCAAGATTCTTAAAGAAGAAAGGTTTATATTGCACACTGGAACATGTCAGGAATCCCTTAAAGGCAAATGAGAAGAGGTTCTCTGCAGAGTTAAATGGGCAATGCATCTCCAGGTTCCCTCCATGCCAGAGCATCCCCTTAGTAGGGCCAAGGTGCTCCAGGCCTTTCCAGGACAACGCTGCCTGCCAGCATTTTTCTCTTTTCTCCCTTTCCCCCTTTGAAGCTTTAATGCTCATCGGTGGTGCCTTTCTCTCAGCAAACTGTCATGCTGGCCAGCCTCTAAGCAGAAGAATCCTGCACAAGTTTTGGGCTGGTCCTTTTAGGTTGGTTGACCTTTTTTCCAAGAGCAATCACAACCTATCCAGACGGTTGACATTCTTTATGTGAATTTCAGAGACCAGTATTTTCTTTTGGGTGGAGGAAGGAGGGATGGAACTTTTCCGAGTTCTTTGACTAATAACATAATGAGCAAAATTTAGGGGTTGCCATGAGTCAGAATCGACTTGACAGCAATGGGTTTGGTTTTTTTGGTTTATGGTCCAACAAATGAGTCACTGGGCAAGTGTGCCTGTGTGCTTTCTGTTAGCTACAGTCAGCAATTGGGACTTGCCCTAATCAAATGCGGGGGTGGGGGGTGCTGCTTGTGGTCCAGTTGGGTAGGGGACTTCCCACTAACACTTTGCAGATCTATCACTCCATGTGTACCACCCACCCCAATGGTCAGGGACGGCCACTAGTGAGCCACTCTGTCTCTCGGTCTTAGCTCCCTCCTCACTCGATGGACCCTAGGATCTCTCATCCCTCCTTCCTGCACCCTTACTCCCTAGGTCTAATTCATGTCTTGCTCATCCCACTTCACTCCGGTTCTGTCAACACAGTTTTTCTGTCTTCGGTTGGGAATTCCGTGAAGTTGCATTTCTGTGCTCCTCATCGGGGATTGCTGTTGACTATGTCTCAAGATGGCCATGCTGTGCCAGATTGGCCGGCAGGGTCTCTGTATCTCTCCTTGTTTGCTGTTTTCTATCAGTTTATTTTTCCAGTTGGTTTTTGATCTAGTTCTTTATCCTTTCATTTGATGTTAAGTGTTCCAGGATTGTCATCTGTATCTGTTTTGCTTGGTTTCTTGGGTCTTTGCTGTAGAGGGACGGCAAGGTGGTTATATCTGACTACATCACCATCTTGGCTCTTCCCCTCCCCTTCTCTCTTTTGAAAGATGTTTCTTATGGTGGTTATTTTTATTTATTGTTCTTGTTTTAAATAATATAACTTGGTAATTGGGAAATCGTTGTTAGGCTTGTAGATAATAGTGGGATTTTATTCTTCCCCCTGTCTTAGGCTGGCTTCTCTAGAGAAGCAAAACCAGTAAAGTGTATAAATATATACAGAGAGAGATTTATATCAAGGAAATGGCTCATGCGGTTGTAGAGGCTGGAAGATTCCAAGTCCATAGGTCAGGATAGGGGCTTCTCCTGATCACATAGCCTTAGGGGCTGGTGAACCCAAGATCAGCAGGTAAGAGAGCAGGACTCTTGCTCACAGGCTGTGAAGATCAACAAATCCCAAGATTGGCAGGCTAGACCACAGGTAAGCTGATAGCTCAAGTCCCAAGAACTGGAGATCAGGTGAACAGGAGCCAGCTGTAGGATCCAGAGTGAGCAAAAGCCCACGAGCCTTGCCAGAATGTCCACTTATATTCATTGCAGCCCAGACGCCCAAGGAAACTCCCTTTCAACTCTGATTGGCTACTCACAGCAGATCCCGTCATGGAGGTGATCACATTATACCAAATCTCATCATGGAAATGGTCATAACATCATGCCAAACTACATCATAACTGCCAAACCACTGAGAATTCTGGCCCAGCCAAGGTGACACACAACCTTAACCATCACATCCTCTCTACATGTTTCCTGGGAGTCCCTGGATGGCACTAACGGTTAAGTGCTTGACTATAACCAAAAGGTTGGAGGCTTGAACCCACCCAGAGGAAACTAGGAAGACAGGCTTGGAAATCTGCTTCTGAAAGGTTATAGCCTTGAAAACATTATGGAGCAATTCTACTCTGGAATTGACTCGATGGCAACTGGTTTGGTTTTTGGTTGGTCAGACACTATTGAGGGAAAAGGGGTTGGGAGTTTTTAAGGTGATAAGTTTTTCTGGAGTTTCTCACATCTCCCCACGTTGCTCTGCTAATAATGGAAATTCATTATTCTATGAGTTTCCCTAACATCTCTTTCATCCTCAAACCCAGAGCTGGATTAAGGCACATGAGGGCCCTAAACACTGATAATCTGTGGTGCCCCCTCTCTGCTTATTCTTGCATTCTAACGGGATATGTGAGTTATAAATATACATATGTATGTACATGTGTGTGTCTTAGCTATCCATGATGTAATTTCTTTTTAAATGTGACTATAATACTAGCAATTGAACACAAAAGTAGCGTATGCCATTTTAGCAGAATGAGATAAACTGGATCATAAAATTTTTAGGGGTAGTACGATTTTTACTGTATACCCCATTTTCTACAAAAAAGAATATTCCACATATTCTACAAGAAAGAAAACAATCAGTGAACTTAACTGTTTCAAAAATGTAAAATTCTGTTGCTCTCCCACCAAAAATTGGCTTTCACCAATTTTGCTTTAAACAGCTCATACTTCAGTTTTGATGCCTGTTTTGTAGTAAATACCATAATTATGAATGAAAAGATGTCATAAAAGAAAACTTAATGATCAGAAAACAAATATTACAACAAATTACTAGATTTTATTTTTAGATAAATCTTTCATCTGTAATGTTATAATTAAAAATATTTCTTTCTATTTGCTGTTACAAATTCTTCAATGATTTCATCAAAATTAAGCTGCCGAACAATATCAATTTCCATACATAATAAGGATAATGAATAAAGTCTTTCTTTAATCATTGTTGTAAGCTGAGGGTTTTTGAGTCTCTTTAGGGATAAAAATGAATGTTCTGTCGTGCAGTTTGTGATTATTGAAGTTAGGAATATGCATATAGCAATGCCAGCATTGGGAAATGTGCATTGTATTTTATCTTCTATTACAGAATCATACATGCCTACATGAGTAAAATTTGTCTTTCCTGAATCTGTAAACTTAGTTCTCATGTAAAAATGAAATTGTTGCACTTCTCCATAAAGATTTGTATTTAAGTCATCAGAATAAGCCTGCACTAATTTCTTGGATGCTTTCATGCATTCTTCATCAGGTATATCCACATTGCTCAAGAAGGAAAATCTACTTGAAAGAACTTCTTACACTTTTGCCCTTCGTTTCATGCAAGATTCAAGTGTGTCAATGACTGTGATTACATGAAATTGATTTCTGGCACTCAATGATACTTCTGGAGCACTTCTGTCATTTGCTTGGTTTTTTTTTTCCTAAGGCTTCTGCAATGGTGAACTACTTGATAATCAGTATTTGGCGTATTTGTTTTGTTGTGTTGTCAAAATTTTCAAAATCTTCTCTTAAATTATGTAAACACCTGTTAATGACTGATAGAGATATGTGCACTTCTTTAAATTGACTTCTGAATCTTGAAAAGCTTGACTCTTCTGATGAAAACGCAGCAATATAACATTCCACATAATCAACATAAATACATACTCTAGTGTTTGCATTTTGTTGGCGATGTTTTCAGCTTCTCTTTTGGTATCTTCTTTTTGTGTCTGGTCTTCAGCAATATTTTCTAAGGTATCTAGAATCTGAGTGCATGATTATAGGATTGCACTTCCCAACGTGTATTAGAAAGACATTTTGATACTCGATCATTGCCTAAATATGTTTTAAGAACCGCCCATCAGTGACTAGAGGCAGCAAAAAATGTGTAGACATGGAAGCTTCATGGACAAATCCAAACTCCCTGAGGGACCGAATTACTGGGCTGAGGGCTGAGGGGACTGCGGTCTCAGGGAACATCTAGCTCAACTGGCATAACATAGTTTGTAAAGAAAATGTTCTACATTCTACTTGGGTGAGTAGCGTCTGGGGTCTTAAAAGCCTGTGAGCGACCATCTAAGATGCTCCACAGGTCTCACCACTTTGGGAGGGAGGGAGAATGAAGAAAACTAAAGACACAAGGGAAAGATTAGTCCAAAGGACTAGTGGACCACAACTACCACAGCCTACACCAGGCTGAGTCCAGCACAACTAATGGTGCCTGGCTACCACCACCAACTGCACTGACAGCACTCACAATAGAAGGTCCCAGTCAGAGCTGGAGAAAAATGTAGAACAAAATTCTAACTCAGAAAAAGAGTAGACTTACTGGCCTGACATAGACTGGAGAAACCCCGAGAGTATGGCCCCCAGACACCCTTTTAGCTCAGTAATGATGTCACTCCTGAGATTCACCTTTTAGCCCAAGATTAGATGGGCCCATAGGACAAAACGAGACTAAAGGGGCACACCAGCCCAGGGGTAAGGACTAGAAGGGAGGAGGGAACAGGAAAGCTATAATATGGAACCCAAGGTCAAGAAGGGAGAGTATTGACATGTCATGGGGTTATTAACCAATGTCATAAAACAATATGTGTACTAACTGTTTAATGAGAAGCTAGTTTGTTCTGTAAACTTTCATCTGAAGTACAATAAAATAAACAAATAATGTGTAGAGTAACTGAATAGAAGGCAAAAAAATCAATTGCTTCCAGACAACAATTTAGTGTGCTGTGTTCTACAAGATTAGGTGAATGCACAGAACATGGTATGAAAATGACATAACCATTATGTTCTAAAATTTTCTGTTGCGTGCCTTTACAACGCACTGACATATTGGCAGCATTATCACAGGACTGGCCCCTGCACTTAAAATAATCAATTTTTCAAACTTCACATAAATAGCGTAGTACTTAATTTGCAATTTCTTCACCAGTATGACTTTTTAAGCTAGTAAATGTGATAAATCGCTTGACAGGTTTTCCATCTGTTGGAGATGTGTATCCTAAAACAATACTTAGCTGATCTGTATGAGAAAGATCAGGAGTGGAATCTGCAGACAAACTGAAATACCGAGTTATACTTATTTCACTGAAAATAGTTGATTAAACTTTATCACTGAGTTTATTAATTCTTCACATGTTGTTTTAGACACAGGTTGCCCTTTCCTGCGTTATCATATTTTGATATGGGACTTGCTAAAAATGGATCAAACTGAGCAACAAGTTTAAGTAAACCCCAAAATTTCCATTTTGTGGAGACACAAACACTTCATTTCTTCCTCTAAAAGATAGTCCACGTTAGCAATTGTTATAATGTCAGCAACAACGCATTGCAAAGCAGCTTTCCAATACTGATGTTCTTCATTAATTTGTGTTTCCAGTTCATGAGTTAAGCCAAAACCATGACTTCAGTTTAAATATGACAACACACAATCTCTGTGAACTGAACTGTTTTCATGTTTATCAATCATATTCGAGTTGTGCCAATCACTAAATCCATCCGCAGCAAATCGAGAATTAAATGATTTAGGACTGAACAGTTTTGCAAACAAAAAAATATACAGAGCTGACTGATGGAGAATGTAGTAGTCACTCCCTCTTGTAATTTTCACCATTAGTTTTGTTCCCTAGAAACACATTCTGGTTACAGAACCTTGTTCGTTTATCATCCAGAAATTTTCTACGTGAATTTTCAAATGGTCCATTGTGATGTTGACAATCAGTTGGTCCTCTTTCAATCTAATAATTTACCTCATTAGAAGAGAAATTATTCCACAAAGCAGGATCTGTATTTCTGTTATTTATGGCATTTACAGATGCAACAATTACAAATTCTAAAATAGTTGTTTTCTACACCATTATTAACTTTTTTACTACAGCAAGGAATGGATGCAGAATTTGGACACATTCTGTTATATTCATATTGCTATTAGTATTTTCAGCACTAGTGGTACCAGAGAACAGTTTGCACCCATTAAACTTGAGCGTTCAATGGAAGAAATCTTTTCTGATTTATTATGTTGTACAAAGGAAGTTAATTTTGGAATTGTCTTTAGGGAGTCACAAATCCTTTTCTATTTATCTTCTGCAAGCTTTTGTTTTTGCACTCCACTTAGTTGTTGCTGTTTAATTTTACCTGGATGTAAAATTATGTCACTTTTTAAATTTGGTTCTACCATAGCAAATAAATTTGGATTATTAAAGATTAATAAAGTTTATAAAACAAGTAAAATTTATCAAATAAAATTTACATTCGAATTTGGACATTAACACAAAAATTTATATTTGAAAATTAGTAAGTAAAAAAATTGATTTGGAACATGTAATTTTGTTCTTCAGGCTTGAGATAGTCAAAAGAAATAGCACTTCCAAAGCAGTCGGAAATAATTTCATTCTGTTTGCTGTATGATGTTTGTTGGCAGGCCCTTTGCAGATCTCCAGGAGCGTGTCTCGTCTTGAACTAATACTTAAAAACTTATGCACTCACTTTCTGTCCTTTGATGCTGCATCTTCACAGTTCTTTGAACTACTGCTGATACTGGCTAGGGCGAGAGTGATTGCAAAGAGCATGATATAAATACAATGGTATGCTCAATCCGAAAATGCGTTTTAGTTTGGTTTTCGCAGAAACATCATGAGTCACATCATTACAGTGCTGCTGCTGCATTCTTATGTGGTCATCAAGAGAGAACTGAAAGTGAGGTTATACCTGATTCATCCAAAATGAAAAGGAAAATATAAATGTTATCGTATACTAAATTTATAAAATAGTATCAGTTTCATTTCGTGTCCTGCCAGTTCCCTTCCACTGCAGTGCTCACTTTTTCTTGTATCCTGTCTGCTTGGCATCAATGGGTCTTTGCTTTGGACAACTGGTGCTCCTGTTTTGTTAATGCCCTAAACGCGTATTTACCTTGCTGATTGGGTAGTGCATCTCTGCTCAAACCCTGAGGGTTAAAGTCAGGGAATGAAATTGCTATATGCCTAAGATTCAGGAAGCTAGAACAGACTATAGGCTGTAAATGATCTTTTATGTAAGCTAAAAACAAGTTTAATTATCAGTAAATTAAACTGGATTATATGGACAGTTGGGCAAAAATACTCTGGACCTTAAAAAAGCAGTCGTCGAAACTACTATAACTGTGTTAGGATGAAACTCTCAAAAATATTCCACACAGATTGTTTGTGTTCACATGCACTCTTTTTCTGATATATCATTCCATTGATATTAATTTTTTTTAAATTGTGCTTTAGGTGAAAGTTTATAGCTCAAGTTAATTTCTCATACAAAAATTTATACACATATTGTTATGTGACCCTAGCTGTAATCCTCACAATGTGAAAGCACACTCCCCCTTTCCATCCCGGGTTTCCCGTGTCCATTGGACCAGCTCCTATCCCTTTCTGCCTTCTCATCTTGCCTCTGGACAGGAGCTGCCCATTTAGTCTGATGTATCTACTTGAGCTAAGAAGCACACTCCTCACAAGTATTATTTTATGTCTTATAGTTCAGTCTAATCTTTGTCTGAAGAGTTGACTTTGGAAAGGGTCTCAGTTCTGGATTAACAGAGAGTCTGGGGGCCATGTCTTCTGGTGTTCCTCTAGTCTCAGTGAGACCATTAAGTCTGGTCTTTTTGCTAGAATTTGAGTTCTGCCTCACACTTTTCTCCTGCTCCATCAGGGACTCTGTTGTATTCCCTGTCAGGATGGTCATTGCTGGTAGCTGGGCACCATCTAGTTCTTCCAGCCTCAGGCTGATGGAATCTCTGGTTTATGTGGGCCTTTTGTCTCTTGGGCTAATATTTTCCTTGTGTCTTTGGTATTATTCATTCTCCTTTGCTCCAGGTGGGTTGGGACCAATTGATGCATCCTAGATGGCTGCTAGCAAGCTTTTAAGACCCCTGGACGCTGGTAGGATGCAGAACAATTTCTTAATAAACTTTGTTATGCCAATGGACCTAGATGTCCCTCAAATCCATTTATATTAATTTGATATCAGAAATAGCTTTGACTGGCCTGATCTTGAAATTCTCTTTTAAGTGAAAGATTTGAATTACTGAAAACAAATTTCATAGACACAGAGTTTAAACTGTGTGTGTATATTATATATGTGTATGTGTATTTAACAAAGTAATTTCTTTAGAATTCTAGTTTTTTTCCCACAGTGACGAAGATCATTCTGAGAATGGTGGAAATAGGAATAAGTGAAGTTGAATAAAAGGTGTAACCTTTCTTCTTCATTTTCTTTTATTTGTAACTCTTTGTAGGTACCAAAAATAAAACCAAAAACCAAAACTGTTGCCATCAAATCAATTCTGACTCATAGTGACCCTAGAGGACAGAGTAGTACTGCCCCCATAGGGTTTCCAAGGAGCAGCTGATGGATTCTAACTGCTGACTTTTTGGTTAGCAGCCATAGCTCTTAACCACTGTGCCACTGGGGCTCTTCCCATGTACCAGCCTCTGTTAAAATCTAGTCCTATTTTAGGCATTTACATGTAAATGCTGTCTTGGGAAAACATTTCCAGAGGTATTGGCAAAATTACAGAAAATACAAACAGCCATGGGGAAAGGTCCATTGTGCACTGAGAACCACTGGGTCAGTCCAGACCCTTGCATTCCATGAACAGGTGTTCAGCTACTTCAAGTTAAACACCTTCCTTACACTTTTGTCCCCTCCTGTGAACTGCTTTGCATTTTTGCCTTAATTGCTATGTTACTTTCAGGAATTCTTATAACCTTTTTTCCTTCACTTAAACTTATTTTGCCCCCAACAGTGAAGCAAACAATGCGGAAAATTTTAGAAGTATCATTTCCATATTTCAAGTCACCATATTTCATCCGCTGAAATTCATTTATTGCTTCTTAGCTAGTCATCATTATTTGATTTTCCACCCTTTAGATCTGATTCAGGAGGTAATATTGGAGCCATTATTCCCTGTCCTAGAATGTGACCCTGCTGGAGCTGGACCCACAAGGACTCACAAGAACACATCAACTGGGCCCTGAGGTATAAAGACAATATCTAGGACAATCTTGGAAGACGTCTTTTAGGGAAACTTTCACATAAACAACTCATAAAACACAGCACTAAAGACCCACATACTTTCTGCTCTTCTTTTTCTATTAGCATTCAGTGAATAGTAAGACTTGTTGGACCAGTGAAGACTTTCTTGACTGTCATTCCTGAAACCTGTACCAATGATTATTAAGAAAGAAATTCAAAATGTAGAATCACAGAGATTTAGCAGCTTCTAGCCAATCTGTGAAAAGGTGACCCTTTCAATGGTTTTACCCATTTGTAATGTTAATGTATACTGATGATTCTGTAAAGTTCCTTGGACTTGGACAGACATGACTGTGGCAGTATGCTTGTCCATTTCCCACTTTTACCTCTTTGAATATATGCCGAGTAAAACCTTTCTTTTTGCTTTACTAAACTTTGTGATGTTTTTACCCCCAACAGATCTCTTGCATACACTGCTATTTTTCTAAACGATACCATACAAAAAATGGTGTGGGGCAAAGATAGCACCAAACACCAACAAGGCAGGGAAGCTGTTTTTATTATTATAATTTCCGTATGTTGTACAGACTGTGATACCCAGCTAGACAAGCCCTGTGGGTAATATTATATTTGAAATGAAAAGATTCCAAGTTCTTCAAAATTTGCGTTCTGAAAGGCTGTCTTCTTGAATTTCTATGTTTTAAAAACAATCTTCTGACAATTAAGATCAAATCGGCTCTGTAAATTCCAGCAAAAAACTGAGTCATCACTTGAGGATTTATTCTGACGACTTCCCTTGCTTCCCCCTAGCCAAAAAGATAAGCCATGTTTAAGAAGAGTATAATTACTTTCTTCCTCATGTTTAAGTATTCAACATATAGTTAGCTAGGCTCCCTGGGAGTTAGGAAACAGGAGGAGAAAAGGCAAAAGGAAACATTGCCATAAACTTAAAGAGGAAAATTCATACACTGAACATGACTCTAAAGCAATGGAACAAAGTAAATTTTAATGGGCAGACACTGCAATTCTGGTTACTCAGGAAGCTTTAGTTATTTCTGAATTAACTCTGAATTAATTTGCTCAAAATGACCGATACAGAACTGTTTTAAGAGAACAGTACAATGTTCTGTGTATTCAGCAATGAGGCTAAAGCATAGAGCTGTCTAGCAAACCACACAGTCCAGGAAGAGAAGTACCAATTTACCTACAGACTCCTGACTCAATAAAGTCTCTTAAAGTGTTGCCTTCTATACAATTTTCTTTGGTTCTTGCATGGATTAAAAGAGAAAAAAAAAGTTTCACAGAGCAGAAAATGAGAAAAAAGGCCTTGTTGCTATTCTCATCTACTATTGTAAGCCTCTCTGCCACCTGGATTTTTTTTTTCCTTCCCTAAGGAGAGGCTTTGCTGACAGCTGGCTGTCCAGAGTGCAAATCCACCCCATATTCTTCCTGGGCACTGGGTAAGGGACTTAACTTCTCTAAGCCACACATACTCAACAAATATTTATTGAGCTACTAAGTGCCAAGCAGTTTTCTAAGTGGTGGGCCTTCAGAGGTGAACGAGCTGACATTTCTATGAAAGGAGAGACAATGAATAGACAGATGAAGAGGGATTTAATTTAATGTCAGGTAGCATTTAGTGCTGTGGAAAAAATAAAGCAGGATAAAGGGAAGAGAGTGAAGAAGGAGGGCCGTTTTAGATAGAGCCATCAGAAAACGGGTCTTTGGGGTGGTGATGTTTGATCAGAGACTGAATAAAGTGAGGGAGCAAGCCATTTCTGAGGGAAGAGAACAGGGACTGCAGACTCCAGGATGGGAATGCACTTGGCCTGTTCTGAGAATTGCCAGACAACAGCGTGGTTGGAGTGAGGTCAGTGCAGAGAAGGGTAAAGGAGATGGGGTCAGGGCATATGTGCACTGTGGGCTACTGTGGGACTCTAGGTTTTATTCAGTGACAGGAAGCAACTGGAGAGTTTTTAGCAGAAGAGTGATGTGATCTGATTTCATTTATAAAGATGGCTCAGGATGAACAGACTATAGAGAGACAAATGTTGAAGCAGAAAGACCAGAAAGGAAGTTATAGTCATGGCTCTGGTAAGGGATGATGGTAGTTCACTAATGTATAAAATGAAGATAATAGTAGTAGCAATTGCCTGGCACTGTTGTGAGAATTAAATAATATATGTAAGTGGCTCAACATAATGCCTAATTCATAGTAATAGTTCGGTGTTAGCATTATTATTGTTAGCTACATAGCTATTATTTTGAGGTGATTCTTCTATCCCAACTGGTAGCTCCTTTTCTAAGCTTTGACACTCCCATTGTTTGAGGGATTCCAAGCACTCCTTTAACCCCTCTAAGCATTTCCTCATGAGTTCTAGAGCAACTGTGCCTACAGAGGGTTTATATGTATGGTCAAAGACGTTTAAAACACTTTGTCAAGACTTTTTTTTTATTCATTGTGGTTATAAGTCCTGCCATTTATGACACTGGAGAGGCAGTGTGATAGAGAATACTGGAATATCACCACATCCCAGGGGACATCTGGTAATCTGGGTGGCCAATTCTGGTTGTCGTAATGACTGGGGCCAGTACTGGCACTTACTAGGTGAGATCTGCGGATGCTAAATGGGACAGCCCTGCACAGTAAATAATTTTCCCACCTAAACTGCCAGTACTGACCTTCTGGGAAACACTTGAGTGGCAGGGGAAATCGTGTAGGTAGTAAACGGCTCAACTCGAGGGAAGGTGTGCAGAATGAAGGACCTGGGGATACTGATATAGAAGAAAGAGCACTGGGTTGAGGACCAGGTCCCAGTCTCAACTCCAACAAGTACAAGTCATGTGAATCTAGATATTTCATTCATTGTTTCTGCCTCAGTTTCCTTACCCATAAAATGAGGAAATCTGTCCTGACTACCTCCATGGAAAGTTAAGGAAATTCAAGAAGATAATGCCTGTATAAGCATTATTAAATTGTAACTCATCATAAGGCTTAACAACCTGTCCTCTGCACACATAAATTGCTAACAAGATAGAAAATACAGTCCCTACCATAGAGAATTTATAATTCAATCATCATTAAGGAGAATTACAAGCTCCCATTAGACAACAAAGTAGAAAATGTGCTTTCAATATCACAGGCCTGGTTTGAAGAAGTCAAACATTTTGTATTCAATTAAAATTTGTAAATACCAATTTGTTTTCTCCCTAGTTAATCATTTTTTCCCAAGTATATTCAAATTGTAGTAAAACATATTAATTTAAAGATACTCAAAATACTACTTACGCTTTTAAAAATAAAATTACAAGTACCATTACTTATGACACTTACCTTTTTTAAAGGATGGGAAAGGAAACAACCCAATAGCACAAATTAAGCTTTTTTCTGTTTTACTTTGTTTTTGTTTTTCAAACAATTATGATTATCACCTTTATGGCAAAATAATCCCATTAGGGGAAATTCTGATCTGCCAGAATAAAATTGAACCTTTACTAGATTTAATTTTTGTACACAGAAAATAGCTACTTCTATACATTCATTTATTCAGTCACTCATTTACAGATAATACTTATTATTTAATTTTCTATAATAGGCCAGTTTTGTACAAATCTTTAAATTTTATTCTAAAAGTCACTCTAGCCCAAATAAACAACAAAATGGGAATAGGAAGAAGAGGAGCAACAAATACTAAAAGCTATACTTTATCAAATTTTTGAAAGAGATAGTTTTCCATAGTTAATAAAATAGAGGAAACTAAAAAAAAGAAAGAAAGAATTGTGTTAAGTTGTGTTGAGATTTAAAAATTCGGCAAAATTGGTATATTAGATAAGATTAATACTATAGTAGGCACTGACTGTTGTTTACATTATATTTACTCCCCTTCTTTCCTGCTAACAAAAGAAAATTTGTTCAGATAGCAGGCAAAGGCTCCTCTATCCCAGCATAGAGATTCCTACTCCAATTCTATAACATGAATCTTAATTTTTCTAACCCAATCATTACCTTTGGACAATGATTAGTCTAGAGGTAATGATGAAATCCAGTTTTGGCCAATGAGATATAAGTAGTCATTTGTTGGATGGACATCCAGGAGAGCTTTTCTGTATTACAATGGTAAGTCCTGGTTAAAGGTACCAAGACAATTCAATAGGAAAAGGAAATTCTTTTCAACAAATGGTGTTGTATGGTGAAAAAATGAACATCGACCCTTACACCTCAGTTCATACACAAAAATTAACTCGAACTGTGTCACTGATGTAAATGTAAGACTATAAAACTTTTAGAAGAAAACAGGAGAAAATCTTGGTAACTTTGCGTAAACAAAGCTTCTTAGATAGGAACACTAAAACATGGGCCATAAAAGGAAAAAATGGTAAATTGGACTTCATCAACCAAAGAAAACATACAAGTGGCCAATCAGTACATGAGAAGATGTTCAACATTATTAGTCATTAGGGAAATTAAAATCAAAACCACAATACGGTACCACTACAAACATGCTAAAACCAACAAACCAACTTGTTGCCGTTGAGTCAATTCCGACTCATAGCAACCCTATAGGACAGAGTAGAACTGCCCCATAGAGTTTCCAAGGAGAGGCTGGTGAATTCGAACTGCCGACCTTTTGGTTAGCAGGCAAGTTCTTAACCACTGCACCACCAGGGCTCCACACACATGCTAGAATGGCTATAATCAAAAAGACAGACAATAACAAGAGTTGGCAAGGATGTGAAGATAATGGAACCCTCATACATTGCTGGAGGGAATGTAAAATGACACAACTGCTTTGGAAAACAGTTTGGCAGTTCCTCAAAAAATTAGACATAGAGTTACCATATGTCTCAGCAATTCCACTCCTAGACATATTCCCAAGAGAAATGAAAACACATATCCATGCAAAAGCTTGTACACAAATGTTCACAGCAGCATCATTCATAACAGCCTAAAAGTAGAAATAACCCAAATGTCCATCAACTGATAAATGGATAAATAAAATATGGAATATCCATATGAAATTTTATTGGACAATAAAAAGAAGGAAGTAATAATATATGGTATCACATGGATAGACCTTGAAAATATTAAGGTAAATGTAAGAAAGTCACAAAGGGCCACCTATTGTATAATTCCATTTATATGAAATGCCCAGAATAGGCAAATCCATAGAAACAGAAAGTAGATTAGTGGTTGCCTAGGGCTAGGTGGAACTAGGAAGATACAGGGAGTGATTGCTAATGGGCGTATTTCTTTTTGGGGTGATGGAAATGTTCTAAATTTGATTGTGGTGATGGCTACACAACTTTGTGAATATACTAAAGATCACTGAATTGTACACATTAAAGAGATAAGCTTTGTGGTATGTGAATTATATATCAATAAAACTGTAAAAAAATGAACTTCATTGAAATTGGAGACATTTCCTCTTCAGAAAACACCATTAAGAAAATTAAACAGCAAGCCACAGACTAGGATAAAATGTTCCCAATGCATATACCAGAAAGGACTTCTATCCAGAATATATAAAGAACTTTTACACCTCAAAAAAATAAGAAAACACACAACCCAATTTTAAAAATGGGTGAAAGATTTGAACAGATATCTCACAAAAGAAGATACACAATGACCAATAAGCACATGAAAAGTCAATGTCATTAGTAATCAGGGAATTATAATTAAAATCACAGTGAGAAGCCACTACATATCTATTAGGGTGACTAAATTTTTAAAAAAGACTAGCAATACCAAGTACTGGAGAGGATGTCAAACAACTAGAAGTCTCTCATATACTGCTGGTGAAAATGTAAAATGACAGTTTGCCAATTTCTTATAAACATTCAACTATCTTATGACCCATTCATTCCACTCCTTATTTATCCAAGAGAAATAAAAGTATATGTCCATACAAAACTTCTACACAAATGTTCATAGCAGTTTTATCTGTAATAATTTAAAACTGGAAACAACCCAAATGTCCATCAACAGATGAATGGATAAACAAATTGTAGTATATACATAAAATAGACTAGTATTTAAATATCTTAGCCATAAAAAAAAAGGCAAACTTTTGATTCATGCCACAACATGGATGAATCTCAAGATAACTGTGCTGGATGAAAGAAGCCAGACCAAAAAAAAAAAAAGAGTATGTACTCTATGACTCCACTTATCTTAAATTCTAGAAAATGGAAACTAATCTTTAGTGACCGAAAACACATCAGCAATTGCCTAAGGATGGGGTTAGGGGGAGAGACAGATCCCAAAGGGACACAAGAAAACTTTTGAAGTTAATGGAAATGTTCAATATCTTGATGGTTTCACAGTTGCATACTTATGTAAAACTCATTAAATTGTACACTTTATAAATATGTGAATTTTATTTGTGTAAATTATACCTCAATAAAGTTGTAAAAATAAAACCTATCATTTCTTAGAATCCACGCTTGTATGTCAAATCTTATAGTTATTCATGTGGGGGGTGGGGGCAGATCCTCTCTGCCTTTCTCATCCTTTCTGCTTGGAAATAGATTAGATCCCTGGAGGTACCGTAGCCATTTTGTAACCATGAGGCCCAAGCATTCGGATGAAGATCTTGCTAAGAAATGGTGTAACAGGAAGATAGGAAGAATCTGAGTTCAAGAGAGCATTATCAGTTTAACAGATGCCTAACTCCAGGTTTCTTGTTATGTGGAAAAAAAAAAAAAAAACCTCCAACAGTATCAATTATGATATCTACCACTTTAATTTAACTAGGAATTAATATTTAAAGTCCATTATAGCTTTTCCCTGAGGAAAGGAGAAAAATGAAAGGTAGCGACAATAACCAACCTTATGTGGACATAAACCATTGAAAAAAATCCATTGCAGTCGAGTCGATTCCAATTCATAGCAACCCTATAGGACAGAGTAGAATTGCCCCATAGGGTTTCCAAGGAGCGGCTGGTAGATTCAAACTGCTGACCTTTTGGTTAGCAGCCAAGCTCTTAACCACTGTGCCACTAGGGCTCCATATGTGGACATGGAATAGTACAAATGCAGAGGAATTGATTAAAATAAGAAATGTGTTTTGGACAACTTCCTCACCAAAAAAAATGAAGATGAGTATTTGGATTTAAAAGAAATCCAACAAGCCTGATGATTTCAAGAGCCATCTTTAAACCAATATACATAGAGGAGCTATGTATTAGGATGATATAAATTTTATTAGGTCTGAATTGATACAAGAAAAGTAGAGATTACTATCATGATAATGAGAAGTGAAGAGGAGATTTCTTAGCAAAAGCATTAGAAAGTTAACAAGCTCCTTGTATGATTGTATAAGGTCTATTTAGAAAAGAAAACCTGACAATATTGAAATTATGTGTTCAAACAACATGATAACAAAATATATAAAATAGAAACTTCCAGAAATGCAAAAAGAAATAGATATAAAAAGATAATTAAACCCCTCAACATTCCATTATCAGAATATTGACAAAACATACATATGGACGATTACCGCCTTAAAAATTAAGAGTTGAATAAAATAATAAACAATGTAGTAATAACCCAACTCATAAAAAAAACTTAATGTAAGACAAAAAAATACACATTCTTTTCAAGTTATCATAAAATTTTCACAAAAAGTAACGTTATTTTGGGCTGCAAAGATATAAGTGGGAAATGTACAAAGGCAAAAATTCTACATATCACATACTCAGATCACAATAAAAATTATATATGACAAAAGAAGAAATTTTAAAATGTCCAATGTGTATTTTTATATGGGGTACTGCAAAAGTAGAACTTTAAGGAAAATTCTATTGTTCACAGATTTCTATTAGTAAGAAAGAAAAAGAGAAATAGCAACTTGGTTCCTACTTAAAGGACTTAGGGGGAGAAAAAAACAAACTTCAAGGCCAGAGAAAGTAGGGAAGGGGAAATAACAAAATTGAGAATAGACATAGAGGCTAAGGAGAAGAAAAAACACAGTTAATAAATAACATCAATAGTTGATTCTGTAAAAAATTTTAAAATGGAGTAACTATTGGCTCGAAATAAAGAGAAAAAATACCAATTAGTAGAATTACCTGCTGCATAACAAATATTTGTTGAAGAACAAATTAGTAAACAAACAGGAAAATAATACAAAAGAAAGTTAAAATAGGAGGAATATAATTTATATATATGTATATATAACACATGTATATAAATAAACATGGCAAAATATTAATAATTACTGATTCTAGGAAGAAGATGTACAAGTGCTCATTGTGCTCTTCTTTTAACTCTTCAGTAATGTTTGAAATTTATTATTAAAAGTTGGAAGGAAAATTAGGGAAATGTCATTTTCTTAATTTCTGACAAATTTTATTACTACCTAGAAGATGAGTAAACATAATACCATAAATACAATATTAAAGCTGATGAAACAAAGCAAGAAAATAGAAAACACAGTAATGCCAGAAGATGAAAAATGTAAAAATTATCAAATCCTAAGAAAATCTTAGTAATTGAAACCTTAAAAGAGTCAGTCTTTGGGACCCCACAGTGCTTATTCCTGGGACACAAAGTAAAACAGAGCCAAGATTCATCATGCTTTCAAGAGGAAAAGAGTAGAAGTCATATCTTAAAAGAAGAGATTTTATAAAATTCACCATATTGGCTTAATTTCTTTTCATAAGAATTAAATAATATCATTTAAGAAGCTTTTGCCAAAAATGAAAAAGGAACTATTACAATTCTTTATTTTTATACATTTCTTTCCATTTTTTCCCCCAAGCGCAGATGTATTTTTACATGGTATTATGTATTCTTGTTTTTCATACAAGATATCAAATGTTTCATTTCCACATAAGTTGTTTAATAAAAAATATATTAGTTATAAATGATTTTTTAACATGAATAATGATTTCATATTCTAAAAGAAGGGATTTATTTAGAGAGAAATACAAAACCCTAATAGAAAGGGAAAAAAGATAAATTTATAAAGACATGCCTTGTTCCTGTGTGAGACTAAATTAAATATTAACATGTTCACTAAGTTAGATTAAATTAAATACCAGTTAAATTCTCCAGCCCACTCTCTTGACAAATTAATAATGAAATTTATCTGCAAAGAGGAGTAAGACTATTACACAGCTCTGCTATCATCGTCACCATCAACATCTTAAGGCTGCCACCTTTTTTTCCAGAATGACTTTGATACGCACTGACTCAGATCAATTAATCTTTCCATCTCCACTGACTCATTAGACAAGAGAGAAAATTCACATACTGATATAAACAAAGAAGCAATGTGGGGCAGGACTAATTCAAGAAGAGGGGTGGGAAATTTTTTGATACACAAAATCCAGAGCCTAATTTTCAATTTTTAAAAATTATTTGTTAAATTAAAAAAATACTCTGTGTGTGTGATGATAATACAAAAGAGAGTAGCAGGGGGCATCCTATTAGAATTTTAAAGGTATTCAAAATAATGATAAAAACTGTGTAGTATTTACTTTTTAAAAAGATAAAGAAAATTGGTTCAGTCTGGTAGAATTGAGAATTTATAAATAAGTTCAAACCTTTAATTTAAAATTAAGAAGACCAGAGGTAAAATAATAGCAGAGTAACAAGTCATTATTTAATAAACTTGAACTAACTGGATACCAATGTGTATACTTCATATATATCTGTAAGTAGTTCCAAGTAGGTTATCATTAAACATTAAAAACTTTTCTTTCTAAATTTTATTTTGTTATTGTTGAGAATATACACAGCAAAACACACACCAATTCAACAGTTTCTACATGTACAATTTATTGACATTAATTACATTCTTCGAGTTGTGCAACCATTCTCACCCTCCTTTTCTGAGCTGCTCCTCTCTCATTTAAACTCACTGTCCTGCAAGGTTCCTGTTTAATCTTTCAAGTTGCTGTTGTCAGTTTGATCCCATAAAGATAGCTCTTAAAAGAGCATAATGCTCAAGGCAGGCCGTTTTTAACTAATTAAGCTTAACTATTGTTTGGTAAAAACTACTTTTAAAGCTAGAAAAAAAACGGAATGGAATATTTATCCCAGCTATAAAAGAGTGATACATGATGAAGTGGAGGCCATTATCAGAAATATATACAACATAAAACTTTTGTACAATAATAAAATATTAAAAGAAAGCAATCAAAGAAATTAAAAATATGTAGCAAATTATTGATAAAAGTTTACTCTCCAAATTACCTAAAGAACAATTTCCAATATGTAAGGTTAGGACCTGATTCGACTTGATTTATAGTCAAAATAGACAAACCATTTACACATGTAGACTTACAAACATCAAAGTACCAAAATGAAAATATGCACAACATTTCTTTAACAAGTAGATAGACAGTCTAGGATATAATTACACAACTGTTAAAAATGGAAAATGCGTTAAAGCCCAGGGTTGGAAGCACTGGTTAGCTGAAGGCGGGGTTGGAGGGTGAGGGGAGTAACCTATAGATGTTTACAGCAATGCCAACTGATTTTATTGTTCTGGAAATCTATCCAGCAATTAGCCATAAAAGAACTCATGTCTGTCAGTTTGGTAACATTTTGAACCAGTGTGTTCAGAGTATTGCTATAACCCTGGGACAGTAATTTAACTGCTATTTATTTTGTTGTTGCAGCTATATGTGTTGGGTTGGGCTAAAGTACTGGTTCTCACATTTAGTGTGCAAGTGAGTCACCTGGCCAAGGCTGATCCGGGCTCCCATCAAAGCACAGGAGTGTCTAGGGAAGGTGTGGAAACTTTCCTTTCCTCCTTAGTTTAGGTAAGACATGCCTGGATTTCTTGAAATGAACTTTTATTATAAAACAAAGAAAAAAATAAAGCAAAAGAGTATTAGCAGCTAGTGACTTCTAGCAGACGGGCTGAGGCTGGCTCTCCTGGTGACAGCACAAAACCCCTCAGCCTCTCACTCTAGAATCTAGGAGATCTGTTTAAAACAGAAAAGTTAATATTTATTGAGGGTCTTCTAGGTGTTATAAAAAACATTTATTGAGGGCCTCCTAGATGTTAGTTACTTCACCAACTGCAGGTACCATGGTGAACAACGTGATCCCAGTCCTTGTTCTCCTGGGGCTTAAAAAAATCAATCATAATAAGTAAATAATTACAAGTGTGCAAAATATCTTGAAGGGATACGTAGTTAGATCCAGACTGATGCACTTGTTAAAATTCAGATTCCTGTGCTCTCCCACTCCTCCCCTCAGATCTGCTGAGCCAAAATCTCTGCTGATAGGGCTCAGAAAGATTCTCATGCAGGCAGTCTGAGGGCTACCCTTAAAAAATGTGATTCAAACCCACCCAGCGGTGCTGTGGAAGAAAGACCTGATGGTCTGCATTCGTAAAGATTACAGTCAAGTAAACTCTGTGGAGCAGTTCTACTCTGTAACATAAGGGGTCGCCAAGAGTCAGAATTGACTTGACAGCAATGGGTTTGGTTTTTGGTTTAAAGGAGATTTAAGATCTTTCTTGTCCCCAAATTTTCTGAGTCAATAATTTTTTTTTTTAAATAATCTAAAACTTATAAACAAGTAATGAAAAACAAGGAAAAAGATAAGCCAGCTATGGCATATTACCATGTAATGGAGTGGTAGAAAGATTCATTTGCTAAATTTCTTTTGGAGGGCTTTGGTGTTCTACATTTTATTAGATAGCAAGAACCCTGATGCCCACAGTTTCCTTTTCGCTTCAGCTTCCATTGTACGCTCAATTTAAGTAGCTTTCCTTGGTTAGGTTTTCTGGTGTGGCACTGTTGTGAAACACCCACTGGACTGCTCCAGCAGACAGACTGACTCTGCTCTTCTTTTGTTTATGCTTTTGGTTTTATCATATCTCTATTTTGGCCTTCCCAGAACTATGTGGAGGGAAGTAATAATGAAAACCAGGTTCGCCAGATACGTCTGTTGATTCCATGTATGTTTCTGGTTTATGTCATCTGTTAATGGCATTTATTCCTCCTTCATCTGTTGCTCCATCAATGATTCACCATCTGGCTGCTGACCACCTTTCCAGCCTCTAATACACTCTGCTCTCCAGCCAGACTGGATTTCTTATGTCTTGTGTAATAAAGACTTAACCTTACCCAAAAAGAGGTCTTTGAGGCATTGGTGGTTCAGTGATCGAATTCTCACCTTCCATGAGGGAGACCTGGGTTTGATTTCTGGCCAATGTACCTCAATGTGCAGCCACCACCATTTGTCAGAGGAGGCTTGTGTGTTGCTGTGATGCTGAGAAGGTTTCAGCAGAGCTTCCAGACTAAGAAGACTAGGAAGAAAGGCTTGGCAATCTGCCTCTGAAAATCAGCCAATGAAAACCCTATGGATCACAGGGTCCAGTCTGAAATTTATGATGGGGATGGCGCAGGACCAGGCAGTGTTGTGTTCTGTTGTGCGTGGCTTGCCATAATTTAGGGGCTGACTCAATGGCAGCTAACAACAACAACAAAGAGAGGTCTGACCTTTGCCCTCAGCTCTCGGGAAGTAATCTCTAAGCCTCTGGAACGTCCTGCCTGAAAAGAGTGACTTTGTTCACTAGGGGCCTTGGGCCACACCAAATAGTCTAACAATATGATTTATGATGAGGGCTTTAAGCCACATGGTATGATTTAGGAGATAATATTGGAACCAGTATTCCCTGTCCTAGAATGTGACCCAGCTGGAGCTGGACTCCCAAGACCTACCAGGACTCACAAGGACATATCAACTGGGCCCTGAGGTATAAAGACAATAGCTAGGACAATCCTGGAAAACATCTTTTAGGAAAACTTTCACGTAAACAAATCATAAAACACAGCACAAAAGCTCCACATACTTTCCATTCTTTTTTACCAGCATATAGTGAATAGTAAGATTTGTTGGACCAATGAGGACCCTCCCAATTGTCATTGCTGAAACCTGTACCAATGATTGTTAAGAAAGACAATTCAAAATGTAGGATCACAGTTTCTAGTCAACCTGTGAAAAGCTGAAGCTTTCAATGGTTTTGCCCATTTGTAATGTTAATGTATACTGATGACTCTGTAAGTTCCCCGGACCCTGGCAGACATGGCTGTGGCAGCATGCTTGTCTGTTTTCCCACTCTTGTCTGTTCTGTAATATTCCTTGGACTCTGGCAGACTTTAGGTCTGGCAGCGTGCTTGTCTGCTTCCCACTTTTGCCTTTTTGAATATATGCCGAATAACACTTTCTTTTTCTTCACTAAACTTTGTCTAAAGTTTTTACCTTACAACAGGTATCAACTCAACCTCCAGAGGGGCTAAAGGATAAGGTCAGCCACATGGGCAGTCAACTATGTCTACACAACCAAGACCCAATAAAAACTCTGGACACCAAGGCTTGTGTGAGCTTTCCCGGCTGGCAATATCCCACGGACATCGTCACACACCATTATCCAAAGCCAGTGCTGTGCCCCATATGCCTCTTCCACTGGCTAATTTTAATCTGTATCCTTCCACTGTAAAAACCAGTAACAGCTTTTATTGAGTTCTATGGATCTTTCTAGCAAATTATCAAAACTGAGGGTGATCTTGGGGATGCCCAAACTTGCAATTGGTGTCAGAAATAAGGAATCCTAAACTTTGCATGCCTGTAATGCTCTGAACATGTCATGGTCTTTTGTTCATCCAAGTCTTTCCTCCTGCAGTTCCCTGTGTTTAATAACCTTTCTCCATGAGCCTCCGCTTCCCTACTCCCCTGTCAAACTCCTGCTCTTATATTTAGGACAATCAGACCACGTCACAATCCTCCTCCAGACAAAATGAGTCATTGCCCCCCGCTGTGCCTCCCTATCAGGACATCTAGCACAAAGAATCATGTCCTTCTCCCCTTTTCAAGCCCAGTGCCCAGCAGAGCACTGGTACAGAGAGGTCTTTAGACATGTGTATGAATCAAATGAACTACGTATGGACACAAGTATTTGAAATTAAAAAAAAAAAGCAGACTAGAAAATACATACAAATGAATTACAACTCAGTAACAAATATGTAAGGCTATTAATAATCATCAGCAAGGAATCTGAAGTAATGTCTATTTAACATTTAATATTAATTTATCTTTTTTAACCTGAAAAGGCCAATTTTCTTTCAATATGACAAATAAGGGTAGGACTTCTAAAAGAAGAATTATTTACCAAAGCAGCACATGTATAATTACAAGATTTGGAGCTCTAAAATATGATGTGTAAAATGTTACTAACATAGGTAAATGTTCATATTTTAAATTCATAAGCAGATTTGTTTTAGTAATCCAAATACTTTTGGAAATAAAAAATACCATTACATTTTCCTGGTCAACTAATTTTAGTTAAGTTCTAGTGAGTTACTGTAAGAATGCATTTTGAGAATCTGTTTATTCTTTCAGAAGTATGGTCACTCAAAAAAAAAAAAAAAAGAACTTCAGAAATTATGCTGTTCTGATTATTTCATGTTAATCTTTACATTTTACTATGTTAAAGTACTTACTCAATTAGGACTTAACTTTTTGGACTTCTACATGTTAAGTACTTCTATTTTAGTTTAAAAGAAGCCTCCAGCTGTAAGATTTCACAGCAAGGCTAAAGTAAAAACTACACAAAGTGCTAATTTACATGAGCTTTGGCTTGAGGAACAGAGGGAAATAATTTCATGACCTTTAGCTTTGTATGATAGCATTTGGGGACAACTACTAGAATTAAATCATTTAGTAACTATCATCAGTTTGGGAGCTGCTGAGAGGCCCTTACCCAAGAGAGTGTTAAGAAAACAGACTTTATGAGAGTGGAAGTGTATAGGTTGTTTTTGTTTTGTTTTGTTTTGGCTTGTCTGCTTTTAATCATAACCATTTGCCCTGGTACTAGAGTGTCTTTGATGCCAGGCACACTTTGATATCAATTTTGATGTTTTAAAAGAAAACTTCAGCAACATCTCTGGCAGCAATATAATTTACCTGTAAAATAGTCCCTAAAGAGCAATCGTTTCTTACTCTCATATCTAAATTAAAGACCAACTTCTTTGAAATGTTTCTAATCCCAGCATTATATCTTTGAAGTATATTCTAACTAAATAAAGGTTTCTGGTCGTGTAGCCCCTACTTTGCAAAGCAAGATCGCCATCTTTTTTTTCAAATGTAATCAGTGAGATTAGCAAAGACAAATGCATTTGAAGATTGGCTCATGATTTTATCATAAAAATACAGTGATTGGCTTCATAGGAGGAGACTCGGGCACATTTTTGTAAGGCTAATGCTGATGGTGGTTTGTTTTCTGAACTTAAATGAAGGTTCCACTTATAGGGTGGCAGTATGAGGAGCTCCAAGCACCCACTTCGCATACAAGCACAGATGGCAAAAACTATTAATAAAAACAACCATTTAAAGTCTCTGGAATTTGTCCTAAGGGCATACAGCAAATGAAGAAACATTTTTCAAGAAAATCTACTAAAACTGAGAAAGAAAAGTGAGAGTACATGGGATTTGAGCCACGACCCTCTCCTTCCCTTAGGCTCCTCAGCTCAGTTTGACAGAGATTCCACTCCAGGTGAGCATGCCCAAGACGGAGTTTCTTCTCTCCTCACCTCTCAGCCAAGAGTTACTGTTTCTCACCAGCAGGGGCAGGCATCAGCATTTCTTAAATCCCTCCAACTCCAAGTCAAAGACTCTAAATTCCTAGAAAGTGCAGCCAAGAGTTTGGGGGCACCCTTCCTCCACTCAGTCCTCACCCATAGGATGGAGGCTCTATCCCAGGTCTGCAGATCATGAATACTGGGGCCCAAACTACTCTTGCTCCAGGGATAAAGGTCCCATGCTGGGAAGTGCAAACAAAAAGATTAAAGGCTACTGCCCCACACAGCACCCAGAGTAGTGGCTCAGAGATTTTGCCCAGAGGGTGAGGCAGACCAAAGACAGTTCAGAAGCTCCCCACAAAGGAACTGACTTTATTTGAAATGGTGTTGTTAGTTGCCCTCGAGTTGATTCTTACTCATGGCGACCTCACGTGTACAGAATAGAACTACTCCATAGGGTTTCCAAGGCTGTGACCTTTCAGAAGCAGATCACCAGGGCTGTCTACCGGTAGTAGTAGTAGTAGTAGTCAAGGGCTTAACCATTTCTGCCAGCCAGGGACTCCTTTATTTGAAATGGAGTGTGAGAAAGTTCATGCCAAGGGCACTCTCGAAACAGCACCTCTAAAAGTAAAGCTAAGCCATAGTTCACCAGATAGAACCAGGGAAAGAGACAGCTAAGTAGTGCCCTCCTGGGGTCTGAACAAACCTCAAAGACTGCCCTCAAAAATTACTCTGCCTGAAGTTCATTGGCTGACAGTCTACCCATGATCAAGACTACTGCTGCTGTCCAATTCATGTGGACACCTTCCACACCCCATCTGGGCTAAGACAGTCCTCCACCGGGCCACCACTGAAGCCTGAACCCCCTCCCCTGTCCCATATAGACACACCGCTCACTCTTCACTGGGTTGCCACCACTGTCACCCCACCATGTGGGTGCCTCTCTGCTTGCTCAGCCTCCAATACCTCTGAGCTGCTGATGCCCCCTCCCACCCCATTTCCTCCATGTGGATGTTTACTGGGCTTAAAAAAAACAAAAACCAAACCCATTGCCATCGAGTTGATTCCAACTCATAGCAACCCTATAGAACAGAGCAGAACTGCCCCATAGAGTTTCCAAGGAGCACCTAGTGGATTTGAACTGCCAACCTTTTGGTTAGCAGCTGTAGCACTTAACCACTGCACCACCAGCGTTTCCTTACTTGGCTTAGATCCACCTAAAAACCTTGTGATTGAATTATTCCTAGGCAAAAAGAAGCTGTGTTAAAAATTTAAGATGTTTTTAAGTATTTTCTTTTTATTTGATCCTGACAACAATAACAATTGAAAGGAAGAAAAAAAAAAAAAAACCCACAAAAACCACTGAACAAGCATATGTCCTTTCAATGTAAATATTCACTGGTTATTCTCACCACCTTGGGGCCAGTTCCAGGTTTACGGACTTGAAAGCTATGTTTTCCTCAATTTTCTAAAATTATTCCAATTTTTGCATTTTCTCAGAATCACATAATTGTAAGGAAACTTGAGATGTCTTCTGCTCTATTTCCTTGATCCCAAGGAGGGATTAACCTGGCATTCCTTAAGGGGTTTGTTTTTATCCCCAAGCCAGCACATTAAATGACAATATACTAGGATCATAACAGAACACTGTCAGACTAGTTTGCTTTGGACACATCATCAGGAGAGATCCTTCACTGGAGGAGGACATCATATCTGGTGAAGCAGAGGGCCAATGAGATTGTGGGAGACCCTCGGTGAGATGGATTGTACAATAGCCACAATGACAGGCTCAAACATGCTGACAATTGTGAGAGTGACATAGGACCAGGCAACATTTTGTTCTATTGTACATTAGGTCACCATGAGTCAGTCTACTCAATGGCAGGTAAACAACAACAGGTGTTTAAAAAATACTTGTTGATCGATGAAAACTGATCATATTTGACCTGTTTCAGAAGGCTAAATATTTTATTTTTTTATCATGCCAGTATGATATAATTTTTCTGGGGTGTAGCAGATCTATATTTCATTTATTTTTTTTAAACTGCTTTAAGATAAAATTTACGTACCATACAAATTACCTATTTAAAATGCACAATACAATGTCTTTCAGTATATTCAGAGTTGTGCAACCCTCACCACAATCCATTTAAGAATATTCTCATTACCCTAAAAATAAACCCTTTACTTATTATCTGTCACCCCCTCCCCCAACCCCTCCATCACCCCCAGTCCTAGGCAATCACTTTTTGTCTCTATAGATTTACCTATTCTGGACATTTCATATTAAAGAAGTCATAGAATGTGATCCTTTGTCACTGGCTTCTTTCAAGGTCCGTCCACATTGTAGCATGTATCAATACTTTATTTCTTTTTTGTCAAAACATATTCCATTGTATTGATAGATTGCATTTACCATTCGTCAGCAGGTGAACATTTGGATTGTTTCCAAATTTTGGCTATTATGAATGATGCTGCTATGAACATCTGTGTACAAGTTTTTGTGTGGACTTATGTTTTCATTTCTCTTGGGTATATAACCAGAAATGGAATTGTTGGATCATATGGTAACTCTAGGTTTAACTATTTGAGGAACTGACAGGCTGTTTTCCAAAGTAGCTATACCATTTTACATTATCACTAGCAGTGTATGAGGGGTCCGATTTCTCTGCATCCTCACCAACACTTGTAATTGTCTTTTTTATTCTAGCTATCTTAGTGGGTGGTTTTGATTTGCATTTCCCTGATGGCTAATGATGTTGAGCATATTTTCATGTACTTATTGGCCATTTCTATGTCTTCTTAGGTAACTATTCAGATCCTTTAACCATTTTTTAATTGGGTTATTTCTTTTTATTATTGAGTTGTAATAGTTCCTTATATATTGTAGATACAAGTCTCGTAACAGATATATGATTTGCAAAATTTTTCTTCAATTTTGTGGGTTGGTTACTTTCTTAATGTTATCTTTTGATGCACAAAGTTTTTAATTTTGATGAGGTTGAGTTTATCTATTCTTTTGTTGCCACTGCTTAATGTAAGGTTATGAAGATATATGCTTATGTTTTCTTCTCAGAGTTTTACAGTTATAGCTCTTACATTTAGGTCTTGAATCTATTTTGAGTTAATTTTTGTATATGGTGCTGAAGTAAGGGTTCAACTTCATTCTTTTGCATGTGGTTATCCAGTTGTTCCAGCACCATTTGTGGAAAAGACTATTCTTTCGTCATTGAATGATCTTAGCCCCCTTGTTGAAAACCAGTTGGCCCTGGGTGTATGGGTTTATCTCTGGATTATCAATTCTATTCCATTTATCTATGTATCTATCCTTATGCCAGTACCACACTGTCTTGATTACTGCAGATTTGTAGTTAAGTTTTGAATTTGGAAAGTGTAAGTCCTCCTACTTTGTTTTCTCTTTTTCAAGATTGTTTTGGCTATTCTGAGTCCCTAGCATTCCTTACGAATTTTAGAATTAGTTTGTCAATTTCTGCACAGAAGTCAGCTGAAATTTCGATAGGCATTGTATTGAATCTGTAGATAAATGTTGAGGGTATTGCCATCTTAACAATATTAAGTCTTCTGATCCATGAACATGGAATATTATTCCACTTATTTAGGTCATTAATTTCTTTCAACAATGTTTTATAGTTTTCAGAGTATAAGTTTTGCACTTATTTTGTTAAATTTATTCCTAAGTATGTTACTCTTTTTAATGCTATTGTAAATGGAATTGTTTTCTTAATTTCATGTTTTGATCATTCCAAGTGTACAGAAATACAATTGATTTTTGTATATTGATCTTGTACCTATTTTGTGAACTTGTCGAACTCGTTTATTCGTTCATCAGTTTTTTTCTTCTTCTTTTCTATTTACAAGATCATGTCATCTGCAAAGAGATAGTTTTACTTCTTTCTTACTAATTATACTCTTACCTAATTGCCCTGAGTAGACCCCCTGGAACAATGTCGAGCAGAAGTGATGAATTGGAGATCCTTGCCTTGTTCCTGAAATCCAATTTTTGCCTCTTCTATACCATGACACAATTTTAAAAAGCTTCTGCTCTGACTTTCATTGAGTTTCTGCCTGTCAGCTCTGTGCAGTCCAAGAATTCAGCAAATACTAAAGGGGAAAACCAGCAGAGTATCAGGCTTACTTCTCTGAATCTCCTATCTCATTAGGATCTTAGGTCTCCCAAGTGCTGGTTGGTTTGCTGGCACTAAACTTTTGTCCTGTGCGATTGTCATAATTCGTTTGTTTCTCTGATTCTCAGCATTAGCCTTCTGCCTGGGCCATCTACCCAGATTTGTAAAAATAAAAAATAAAATTTCCTAAGAAGAAGTGGCTGCAGAATGTTTGCTCATTCTCTGATTATCTTCTGTTTCAGGGTCCCCAAGACCACCACCCGATTTGGTGATTCCGTAGGACTTACAGGACTCTGCATACAGTCATATCTATGGCTATGATTTATTACAGCAAAAGAATACAAAGCAAAATTGTCAAAGGAAAAAGGTACTTGGGGATAAGTCTGGAGGAAACCAAAGACAAGCTTCTAAGAATCCTCTCCCCATGGAATCACAGGATGCACTTAATTCCCCCAGTATCAAATTGTGACAACATGTGTAAAATGTTGTCTCCAGGGAAGCTCATTAGAGACTCAGTGCCAAGGATTTTTATTGGGCCTTGTATATAGGCACGCTCTGTCTAGCACATACCAAAATTCTAGATTCTAAGAAGCAAAGCAGATGTTCAGTAAACCAAATTGTTTGCACAACAGTTTATGCACAGTAAACCACCATTGTCAGCTAAGGAATGGTGGGAAAACTCCTGTAATCCAAGTTCCCAGATGCCAGCCAAGGGTCAACTTTCTTAAGTATAGAATCTCAGGCCTGCTATGTTAACTCTTCTGCATGTCTTTTCTCTGGGATTTTGGCCCTTGAAGTCTTGTTTGCCTGAAAGTTCTTTGATGCCTTTAAACAGAGGTTTTAAACAATTGTATCCAGCATTGCTAGTTGTTCTCAATGAGAGTGTCAGTCTGTTGTGGAAGTGTCTGGTTATTTTTTCTTCTCTGCTAGACACTGCATTTGAAGTACTGTAGAGTTAATTTGATGCCTAAAATGATGTTCATTTTTTTTTGTTTGCTTTTATCCCCTCCATAGAGCAGTTTTTGTTTGCTTGCTTATTACCAGGCATCAGGGGAATACTTTAATCTAATTTCAGGAATTATGATGATTTGAGGCTGTGCTGAATTCCATGTATATGTGTGTCTGTGTGAGGGAGTGAGTTTATGTACTTTCAATTTGCTCTTACTCCTATGGTTGAACTTTTTGGGGTCCCAACCCAAAGCAAGGGAGTTTTCTAAGCCCCCTCCCATGCCTTGACAGGCCTTGGTATCGAATTTTTGTCCTACTAGCTGCCTGAGGCAGTAAAAAAAACATTGCTCAGCCCATTAAATGTTTCTTCTTGAATCAGCCTTTACCTCCAGGTAAGAAGCAGCCCCAATGCTGGGTTTGCTCTCTAGGTTTTCAAGAAGGATTTTGTCCAGAATATCTAGTTGTCCACGAAAATTCTGAACTTCACTTAGTGTTCCATTACTGGAAGTTTGAGTCCGTTTCTACCTTCTTACACTAAAAAATAGGTTTCTTAGAAGCAATATTGCGAGGGAAATCATGATGGTGAATACAGCATTTAGTATTGCACATGGAAGCATGGTGATCAGGAAAGGCAACTCTATATCCAGATTCAGAATGTCTGTTCCATGAGGACAAACAGCTGCCTCTCCATGAGAAAAGAGACTCAGTATAATCAACCTGTCACTAAGTAACTCTCTAGTTCCCCACTAGGGCATGATATCTTAAGGTTGGTCACTGCTGCTGACAGATTGAGATCCTAGCAGTAGCAGTAATCAAAGTAGCCTTGGTGACAGGAGGTCCATGTATAACCATGAACCTTCCAATATAGCCACTTTGTTCATGAGCCAATTAATCAAGGACTGTGATATTTGAAGAAAGAGATCTACTGACATCCTCACAATCAGTCACCTTGACGATCTGATTATTCCTTCATAAGGGGACACTTGTTAAGTATTAATATGGGAAACAATTATTCTTACAATCGGAGCCTATTTTAGTAAGTCCATCCATGCATTTAGTTCCCAAATTTTATCACTCATCCTCCAATCTTGTTATTTCTATGTCCCCAAACTTCTGGCCAACCATGAGTCATAAAATGGTATAGATCTGTACCTCAGTATAGCTCATCTTCCAAGTAAAGCGGATAAGAAACTCTGCTCAGACTTAATCCCACTGGAAACATTTCCTTTCCTCACTGTCCTCCAAAACCATCCTCGGGGTGGGCTTGTAATACCAGTCTATTCTGGCTAGTATTCACATATTGTGCACTACTACTTGTATAAGCAGGCTTAAATTTTTCATCTTCAGTGAATTGAGAAATATAACATTCTTTCTTATTACAGGTGTAGTTCATGGGTTTGTTTGCTTGCTTGTTTGTTATCTCCCTCTTTCAAACATATCCTGCTTCATTAAATTCAACTATGTGGACATAAATGAATTAAAGGACCTAAGGAAGGAATGAATATTGAAACAAAAGTCTAAACTAGGGTAGAATTAGAATACAACAGAAAGTGGTAGGCTGTCATTCCAAAGGGTTACAGTTCAAGAGATTTGAAGAACATGGTAGTAAAAAATTACACAGCACAGGAGGCAAGACAGAAGTATAAGTAGGGCATCAGCTATGACAAAAGACATATTTTGGCTAAATAAAGAGGGTAAAAATGTTAAGATAAATGCACTACATAGCTTCATTAGGTAGTAGTAGACCTAGGATATAAAAGTTAAATATACTCATAGTTTCTACAAAAGGAAATAAGTGAAGCAAGAAGTGAAAATTTGTAGTGTTGAGGTTAGATGTTTCCTACTTTATTTTCTGATGAGTCTAGATATCATTCATATGTACTGCAGATGTACTGAAAAGAATAATATAGTAAAAAAACAAAAAGAAATAAATACCAAATATGAACCTGAAAAATCTTCATGCCATTACCTTCAGTACAAAAAAAAGATGTATCATAATTTACTTCTCAAAAAACTTTTACGCAAATACACTTTAAAGAATCAAAGTAGTCGAGTTTTCCAACCTTCACCTTTATCTCCATGCAGATGTACATCAGAGAATCAAAGAAGTCTTATAGACTTTTCTTGAATGGTAGAGAAGCAGCACAGTATCTTCTATGCTACCACCAATTTCTTGGATTGGATACACATTCTATGTAGTTAAATATTTATTCACTTTCATATATCAGACACTGTACTAAACTCCCACAGGCCATGATGTAATGAGGGAAACAGATGTGTGAAGAGGTAATCCACAGTATAATGCAACGAAGACTATATTAGAGCATTTACAAGTGTGAACTGAGTGCTATAAGGGTCAAGAAGCTTCAGAAGAAATCTTTGAGATGTTCAGTCGAACCGTAAGGAGCCACTAAAGACATATCAATAAGCTGTATTTATAAAATTGAGTTACAATCTAAGTATAAGAGAGATTAAGAGAGAGAACTGAAACTATGAGTCAATATGACTTAGATAAAACTCTACCCACCTATGTCAACGTGACTTAGTTGTTTATTCCAGGAAATCTTTGCCTAGGAAAGATGTGACTGCAAACAAAAAAAGAAAACAAATCCCAAAACAAAAAAAATCTCTAATAAACTGTTTGCATCAGGAAGTTCTAACAGATTCGAAACCAAACTAATCCCATTGCCGTCGAGTCGGTTCCAACTGATAGCAACCCTATAGGACAGAGTAGAACTGCCCCGTAGGGTTTCCAAGGAGCGGCGGGTGGATTCAAACTGCTGACCTTTTGGTTAGCGGCCAAGCTCTTTAACCACTACCCCACAATCATTTACTTACTTGGGCAAACAGCTTGTTTATCAAACAACAGTTTACTTTTCAAGACCCTTGCTTGATGTGCCTACCAATCCTAAAGTATAGCATTAATTTTGCCAATACCAGTCAGTTTCCTGCCCTGACAGACCTCTTAAACCACTTCGGCATAGATTCTGAAGTCCTACAAATATCCCACTTCCGACTTCCGCATTCTGAGACACGTCTAAGACTACCAAGGTAGTGCTCTCCCTTACTGAGTTAAGTTCTAATACTTAGTTTTGCTTTATTAATATGTCATCTGCTAATATTTTGAGGAGGTTAACAATAGTAAGAGTTTTTATTTTAAGGATTGCTCATTTAATTGACATGTACTCCTATACAGCAGAGACAATCATTTTCCTTTCTCAGGCCAATTCACCTTTCACTAGCAGAGGCCAATTCACCTTTCACTAGCAGATCTACATAAGTTGCTTTATCTTTGGGAGGCTCCATTTAAAATACAAGATCTCTTCAAAAAGTTTGTCCTTTCTGATTAGTCCAAAGGACTAATGGACCAGAACTACCACAGCCTCCACCAGTCTGAGTCCAGTACAACTAGATGGTACCTGGCTACCACCACTGACTGCTCCTACAGGAATCACAATAGAGGGTCCTGGACAGAGCTGGAGATAAATACAGAACAAAATTCTAACTCACAAAAAAAGACCAGACTTACTGGCCTGAAAGAGACTGGAGAAACCCTGACAGTATGGCCCCTGGACACCCTTTTAGCTCAGTAATGAAGTCACTCCTGAGGTTCACCGTTCAGCCAAAGATTAAACAGGCCCATAAAACAAAACGTGTCTAATGGGACACAACAGCCCAGGGACAAGGACCAGAAGGCAGGAGGGGACATGAAAGCTGGTAACAGAGAACCCAAGTCAAGAAGGGGAGGGTGTTGACACGTCGTGCAGCAGGCAATCAACGTCACAAAACAATATGTACACTAAGTGTTTAATGAGAAGCTAGTTGGTTCTATAAACCTTCATCTAAAGTACAATAAAAAATTTTTTAAAAGTTTGTCCTTTCTAACTACAAATCACTACCAGACACGCAAAGAACCAATTCATTGCTGTGAGCTAGTAGAGCAAACTTTAAGTTGTATAAGAATCAGCTAAGGAACTTGTTAGCAATGTAGATTACCATACTTCATTCACAGTGATTCTGATTCAGGAGAATTGGCACAAGGCCTGGCATGTGAATTTTAAAAAGCACTACAGTTCTTTCCTAAAGCAGGCTGTCTTTAGACCACACTTTGAGAAACAATGCTTCCCTTCCTCTGTATCAGCAAATACATGTATGTGTTTATGTATGTGTGTGTGTATACATATATACATACAAATAATACATATTCTGTTTTTTATGAAAATAGGATCATACTACATATATTGTTCTGCAACATATTTTTCTCAGGGAACATTATAAAATCCTTCTAAATCATCACATGTAGATCTGCATTCTTCTTAATGGCTACATCATATTTCACTATATGTATGTACTATAATTTATTTATCCATTCCTTTGTTAATGGACATTTAGATTGCTGATATTTTGGTTTTGGGGATTTTTTTTTTGCTATTACAAGCAATGCTGCAATGAATACCTTCCAAATTTCTGTTACACATTTGTGCTAAAATTTCTGTAGAACACAGATAAAACCAAAACAAAAAAAACAAACAAACAACCAAACCCACTGCCATCGAGTCAATTTCAACTCATAGCAACCTTACAGGACAGAGTAGAACTGCCCCATAGACTTTCTAAGGAGCAGCTAGTGGATTCAAACTGCTGACCTTTTGGTTAGCAGCCACAGCTCTTAACCACTGCACCATCAGAGCTCCAGAAGATAGACAGTGGGATAAAAATAAAAGAACAGGACTGCTGGCTAGAGGGTATGTGCACTTTAAAGTTTGATAGGTTCGGCTGAACTGCCCACCAATTCAGCTGTACCAATTTATCGTCCTGCCAATGGTCACAGAGACTAATGATTTCCCCTACCCCTTGCCAGTACTAGTATCAATCATTTGAATCTTTATCAATCTTATGAGTAAAAAAAACAAAAATGAAATCTTTATTTTAATTGGCATTTTACCATGTTTGATATATCACAATAATCAGCATTCAGTTTACTACTGAAACACAAGTATCTTATCTAAAAATCTACAAAATATACCATGATTTATTTTTGGAAAACTTTGGTCTTATTTTACCTTAAAACTCAACTCTATCACCCGTTTAAGACAGATGAGATGAATGAATTTC
Source organism: Trichechus manatus latirostris (assembly GCF_000243295.1). NCBI lineage: Eukaryota > Metazoa > Chordata > Mammalia > Sirenia > Trichechidae > Trichechus > Trichechus manatus. The sequence goes on from NW_004443986.1 coordinate 9,565,985, forward strand.
AAATATATGGCCATTAGGTAGCATTAGTATCTTCTTTTACCAAGTGATATAAAAGAAAAGTGAGAGTTATAAACCTAGGTTCAAGGCCTGGCTCTGCCACCTAGCAGCTAGGTGACCTTAGACAAGTCATCTTCCCTCATAAGAGCTTCAGTTTCCTCTTTTGTAAAATGGGGACTCTACTCATTTTATGGGATTGTTGTGAGGATTAAATGTGATTATAATTTTAATTACAAATGTTAGCTACTACTACTACCACAATAACACAATGCAAGGAAAATTACCAAATGATTAGAAATGTTTTAAAAATCTTTCTCAATAATTATGTTGGCATTTCCAAAGTCAGATGAGTCAACTATTCACTGGGATTGCTGAAGCCACTAGAGTGCATATTTCACAGGGCTAACATGCTGCTTACAAAATCACAGCTCTGGTTCTCTACAAGTACTTTTCTAATAGTAGTTCAGAAAACATTTCCTAAAATACTTAGTTCCTTAGGTGAAATGGAGTTTTACAAATATATGATCACCTACACACCAGAAATTTTTTTTCAAATTTCTGAAAGAGTCTTGATTCTAAGCACACACAATAATGCAATTCAAGTAAGAAAAGGAATTCTAAAATTTTACTGTATAAAAATACATTGGAGATCTTATCTTTGATTCCTTCCACAGCTAACATCAACCTGACTCACTCATTCACTAAATGTCTAAATACCTAAATACCCACCATGTATGAAGTCCTATGCCAGGTACTAGGGGGCATATAATCTCTGCATTCAAGAGATAAAGACTCATACTGGAGTTAACAGGGTAAAGCACTAAATTTGCCTGTGTTCTGGTATGATGAATAATCAGCGAATGGTGCATGGCCCATAGAGCTCATCTTCCTCTTTTGGATGGACACCAATGAACCTGTAAAGCATAAAGCCAGGAATGAGATGCCACTGCCATATGGTTTACCCCCAAAAGCTGTTAATGGCTCAACTCACCTAAGTCTTCCTCGTTTACTTTTTATCCTCCACATCATGACTTTTGAAAATTTTTATAACATTTTTTAATGATAAAATAATCTGGAAAATATTTTATCAGTTTTTATTTCAATAAAACAAGAGGTAACACTTAGCCGTATAAAGCACTGCATGTGGAGAACATTTACACGAATACACAAAACTTCAAAAAACGAAACTCCAGTTTATTTCCATAGTCTTACAAAGGTAATGAGCACATAAAAATATCCAAAGTCATAGTTGAGGAATGTAAACTCTAGGAATACAATTATAAACAAGTATATTCACTATGAAATGATTAGTATCACTACGTGATTAGAAGTAAAGGTGAGAGGTACACAAGAAACTCCATATAAGAGAAAGCAACAGTATGTGAATAGGATCTTGAGTTTACTAGTAAAAACTTCATACTAAGACACAGGTACCCTAGAACTCTACCATAAAAAACACAAAAACATCTTCCAAAATGTCCACTGCTAGTCTCTTCATATATGCACAAGTTAGAAAGTATAGAAGACAACATATTTATGCTCTCTAATGAAGAATTTACCAATATTAAACACAAATGTGTTAACTCTAAATATTAAGTATAATTTTACTAAACAACAAATCTAAAAGTATAATTCATGCTAAGTAAAGGACTAGAGAGTTTGTTTTTCATCTAAAGATTGAGAAGAACCTACTATACATTAATTTCTACCTATAATACTTAAGTAACCACCAAATTATGTTTCTCATTAAATGTTTTTTAATCTTTTTTTTTCAGTTACATTATTTAACATACATATTTCCTTTGATGTGCTGACTTTTAATAAAGCATACATTTATTCTGCCTATTGATTCAAATGTTAAACTGCTTCATTTAAAATATATGTTTAAAATTATGTCTGAGTACATTTTTTTCTCTGTAATTTAAATTTAGCAGTTTTAACGCTTTAATTTTATTCTTCCAAAATAGGCAAAATCCCTTAAAAACTGGGATCGTTTTTATCTATTTTGGCTTAAATAAGATATTTCCCTTCAACTTTTTTTTTTTATTTTAATGAGTTATGTTTGCTGAGCAGTTGCTTCATAAATGAAAACAGCAATAAAATATTGTATCTCCAAAACAAACTTCAGTCATCATTTAAGGACTGAGAATTTCTACTCTTCAAATCTACGAAACTGCCTTAAATTAAGTTCCAGGATGGTGAGCAAGAACTCCAGGGTGCTTTCCTGTAGCTTCGGGGGCAAAAAGGGAAGACATCCTTGCCCTCCATATTCTGGGACACTCCCTTGAAAAGTCTACATAGTTGTTTCTCTCCCCACTTGGCTTCCAAAACGCTAGTGCTAGGGTCGAGCTTCACTACAACATACCCCAGGCAGTTTGCTGTTTCCAGAGTGAGAGGTTGGGTAATTTCCAGAATCCTTAGAAGTTTAAAATGTGGAATGGAGCTGCAATTTCTACTCAGATCCTCTGAGCTACAGGGTTTAAGACCACAATTTTATGTGGAATCCTTCTCCTGGTAAAATGTATATTGGATATATCTGAAGTCCATGAGCAAATTGTCATACCAGCATCTTCACAGCAAAATGACCTACAAAAGCCTTCCCAAATTTTCAAATTTGGGAAGGTGAGTAAGGAAAGGGCAGAAGGAGTAATAACAATTTCTTACCATAGTTAATATTATTCAATATTTATAATTACTACAAAATTTTCAAATTCATAATCCTTATTTGAAATATTATCAAAGTTTCTATAAAATAATTTCATTGTTAACATAATTTAACACTCCAGAAAATCAACTGGTGCAAGTTATTTGGAGCAAAAATTCAAAACCACCCCACTGAGTAAGCCTCCAGAAATTAAAAAAAAGAATACACAAGCAAATCGGTTGTGCATTGTATAAAAGGGTGGTAGCCCTTCCATACTTACAATTGCAAGCATCTACACATCTGACTCCATTTATGAATAACAAGAAAAATATAAAACGTTACATTTTTATTGCAAAAATAAATGAGAATCATTAAAAATTCAAAATTAGAAGTCGTGTCAATGTTATTAAAAGTTAATTAGCTGTCAGAAACAACAAAGGTTATAATGATCTAGTAGTACCTAACTAACATATTTCCATGATCTAGGGTTGTGAGACCACCAAGAATTCTAAATATTAGACAAGTGATTTGTTTGTACTCTGATAGTCTCTTGACCAGCACTTCTCAAACTCTACTGTGCGTAAAAATCACCTGCGGATCTTGTTAAAATGCAGATTCTGATTCCATAGGTCTGGGTGGTGCTGAAATTCTGCAGTTGTAACAAGCTGCCAGGTGATGCCAATGCTACTTACTAGTCTTCAGACTACCCTGCGTAGCAAGGGTCTAGCATAATAGCAAAATGAGGTTCCATTACAGTGGTTGAACTTTAAAATCTGAGCTGTCATCTGTGCCATCTGAGAATAAGTTACTCAAACTTATTCAAAAACATTTCCTAAGCAACTCAACTTGCTTAAAGTGCCAATCTTTTAAATTAGTTCTTAATAATATCAACACTGTTAGTACCTATACCTAGAGAAAAATCTTTGTTAAAGAATTACAAAAAGACAACAGGAAATTCACAGCGACATTTTACAAATATTTAAAATTGTACACAGGATTCCTATTAAGTGAATACAATATCAACTTTCACTTTCTGGTTGTCTTATATTCTTTTTGCTACAATTTAGGCCATTAGATCTTATTCTATTCTATTACTGGAACTAAAAACATGAAATGTACTTATGTCAAAAATCATACTGCAATTAGGACTAATGAATGAAAACTAGTTTATGCTTTTTGAAGAACTAGATTTAAATTTGTGGCCAAAGCAGTCATAGTCAAAACTGCATCCATAGTGTGTAAATGCTTCAGGGACCCTTCAAGACATACACATTTTTCATATATCTGAGGTCATGATAAGCAGGCAGAAGAGGAAAACACTAGTATTTTCTCTTTGTGTGCCCACAGCGAGAGTCTGTGGATAAGGACACTACTGTGTACTAATAGTAAAAGCCCAAGAAAGTGAACAGCTCCCTGGGCCTTCCTCCCCAGCCAACTTGCTCTCATTCTCGCACTGCTTTCTCTGACTCTGAATTATTACTTCAGCAGCCTTGATTTACAGGGAACCTCAACCATAGCTGAAATGACCACCACTAGCAAACACCAAACTTTTATGTCAATCTAGAGGTCACATACTCTCTATAGCTTCATACAAGCTTATTTTTAGTTTTCGTTAGGGGAAGGTAACTAAATTTGTTATTCCTTCTACAACATAATAAAACATTTAAAATAGGCCTGTCACAAAACAAGAAACATACTTCTTTTTTTCATACTTTGTAATTTTAAATTTAAGAACACAAACATAAAAAACCCTAAGTTAGTTATTATATAAATGCCCTTTGTCTATATTTCACTATTCTTAATTTTCTTTCATGACATTTCATCGATGAAAAAATTATCTAATATCTTTCATTTGCAGGCAAACAATTCAATCTTATATGGTTGATATTGGTGTCTTGAGACCTGTGTTGCAATATTTACAATGACTTCCAGGAAGTCTTCAATGATACATGCTCTGAATTATAGGAATCCAAAGTAACTAGGATTCCCAAAGTCGAGGAGCAGGGTAAATCAGCTTTACAGCCTATTATATCATAGGAATTATAAGGGATTTTCATCTGATAAATCCAGGTGAAACACTTCAGAACAACACACCTAGCAACAATCTGACTTTTGATATAAAAATGTCCCAAAGATAACAACAGATATCCCTCCATCTGTCTTCTGGAATCATATAATTTTCATCTCCTCACATTATATAATATTCTAGACATTTTTCAGTGCTTTGAATAAGCTGTTCTAATCTTAAAGATGACCTTGTTACAAACATTTTTATCAGGTACTTTTTATACACATCATTTTTGATTTTCATATGCCTGTTTTTCAAACTGGCTTGTTAAATGGCCAGCTGTAGAATTCCTGGAGTTCCACATCTGCCTCATCCTTTATGAAACAGTTCCCAAGTTTGGAGGTTCCCTTTCACTCTGAAAGCCAAACATACAGCTACCAAAACAGGAGTTATTTAAAAAAAAAAAAACAAAAAAACCCTCATAGCCTCACATATGATGTAGCCAACCTGATCAGACAATCTACCAAAATTTATTGTCACATTGGCAATCTCAGGGCAACAGTAAAATATAGGAAAGAAAATAAGACTCAAAGCAAGGGGAAGAACATAACCAAGAAATAACAAAATCATATTTCAACATACTGCAACCTAGACATTATTCCCTTCAAAATTCAAGGTAGCCTTCAGAATTTAAGACATTGGGGCTCCTCCCAGGAACAGGGATGAAAGACCTAGGGCACTTTCATACAGAAGCAAAGTGGTATTTCCAGAGTGACTGGTTAGTGAGAAAAATAAGTTAGAAATTAATCTGTTGACAGAGTAATGCTAATACTAGGAGGTCTCTGCTGACCTGATGGATGCTTCATCGGAAGTTCAGTTCTTTCAGAAATGTAAATAAGCTTTTCTTCCTGGAGACTATAAGCAGAAAACCTATTGGCATCTGTCCCAGTCCCACAACCAACAGCAGGTGATGGGTTATGTGGGACTGTGACACCACTGACTTGTTCAAAGGATTTACTAAACACAGTAGCAGCGGTCTTGGCCAAACCATGGCTACTAGGCTTAGGCAGGGATTGGCTGGTTGTTAAAGTAAGTCTCTTCAAAGAGAGAAGCTCAAGACTCTCACTTTGGGCTCTCTGAGTTTGTTTTCGAGCAAAGTGATCTTTGCAAGATTCCCCTGTAGTTTCTTTTTCTTTTCCTCCAGTTTTGCTTCCTCCTGACCGTCTCTGGTTCTTTCCTACACTTGTCTTGTTACTAGAATTGTGACTACTGTTTGATAAACCCAACTGGCTGGTACTAGACGCAGCCCTGGAATAAAATCCCTCGTCAACTTCAGATATGTCCGTCAGTTCCTCTTGACCTGTTAAATCTGTATTTCCTAAACAAAGAAATAACAAAGATTAGTTAACATTAAGTATTTTAAACAATTCTTTTTTTAATGACTAACATCAAATCAATTTACTTTAAATAAACTTTAGCATAATTTCATAAGGAAATAGATTATAGTAAAACAAAATCAAAGGAAAAATCAAAACATTTATTCTATAAAATCTTAAAATAGTCCACTGTAATTAAATAACAGTAATTTAGAATGTATTAAACAAAAAGCATGCCATAAATCACACTGCACAGTGCTTTTAGAAAGAATTCTCCTATTATTCATGCAAAAGATTAGAAACAATTAGAAAAAATATAACGCAGTAAACTAGGGGTATAGTCTCCCCTCAGTAGCAAAGCAATATAAAATCATAGCTCTTACCAACGGACTTTTTTTTAAAGAAGTGGTATTAGAATATTTTAAAGACTTAAAAAAATAAGGTTACGTTCTACACTGTAGATTATTTTACTAAGTTGAAAAAAAAAAACTAGACTATAAATATCTCAGGCTCTAACTTGTTAAAATTCTATACATATATTACCCTTCGTATCAAAGATAAAAATATAAAGATGAAAAAAATCATATTAGATCTCAAAACACAAGCAGAAAATTTTTGGAATTTATTCAGAGACAATATAGTTATGACAATTCCAAAGAACATTAAGAGTCACTGAGAAATTGTGGTGCATAATCCATGCATTTTGATTATTAGGTGACATGCAAAATTTTTGTGACTGTGCAACTGTTGCTTAAACATGCAGCAGTGGCCCTTTGCCATGAGATACCTTGGAGTGCAGCTATAAAGTGCTCTGCTAAAACTGCACTCTGCCAGGTGAGTTTATTCCATCCTCCATGATTTTTCTCACAGATTTTTGCCTCCTGATCTCTGGCAAGCCTTTGCTCTCAGTTCTAGGATCTGTGGCTGTTTCCTGCACACCCTGTATATGCTGAGCATCAATCTCTCCTAGTGTTCTGCCTTTTTCCCCATTCCCGGTTCTCTCTCTGGCCACACTTGTGACACTAATCTCAGGAATGACAAGGTTGCCCAATTCAGTAGTATCATTATTGTTGTCAGGTTGCTCTGGAATTGAAGATGATAAGACAAAATGATGGCTGAAAACAAAACAAAATAAAAATGCAAAACACGAAAAACAAAAGTCTCAAAATAAAATTGGACGACTGAATGTTATGAATTAAACCAAATATTTGCACTGTAAAAATTTCCATAACTTACAATATTCTGACAGCACTGGAGACGACAGGGTTATGTTCTTTAATTTTAAATAACAAAGAAAAAATTCACAGAGCACCACTTCATGTTCTGCATTTTTTCATGCACATATTTGACATGGAGTATAAACAGAAATATTTTTATAAATCAAAATGGAATTTCTATTGTTTTTAATATAACAGTGTGAACACTTGAACTTACATCAGGCCTTAGGGGAATGCTCAAGGATGTACAGCCAAAAAACTCTAGCTCTTGTCAACATTAGGAACCACTCCATTTAGGAACTCCCCTTTGTACACTTTGAGGCTGACTTAATAAACCATGATATTTTGAAAAATGCTTACTCATTTGTGATATCATGATTATTAATGCCACTGGTATAGTTTTTGTCTCACACACCAATCAGCTCCTGTAAGTATTAATGTGGCTGTCATATAATTAAGCAGTCTATTCCTTCAGACTCATAATTTCATAGGTATAAGACAACAGTTCATTACAACACTGGAGAAAAATTAAAATGGATTTTTAAAAACACACAAAGCAAAGTTGGAAAAAACAAATTGGCTGTCAATCTTCTATTCTGAAAACAACCACTGTAACTGAAACAAAGGAACGAAACTCCTTAACTAGTTAATTCTCTTAGACATGATTTTCCTCAGTATCTTATGTCACAGACAAAGGCATGATTTTATTAAGGCAAATATCTGTGGTAAATGGGGGTAGAATGGACCAGTAATGAAACTTAATGTTCAAAACAACACAAAACTGTAAAGGAGCACATACTCTTTACAAAAAATGTAAACCACAGATCTGCTGGAGGGATATAACCTATTATTTTCAAATGTTGTTAGCGATAGCATCATCAAACTCTCACTAATGGTGCTAAAACCTGTGAAACAATACCAGGTGGTAAAAGAACGGAGGCCTGAGCCATATACACCCTATTCCTGTGGATCTCAAACTTTGCTGCATATCTGTATCACCTGGGGGTCTTTAAAAATAACTGATGTCCTCCTCCCCACCCACCCCCCATTCTGATTTAATTCGTATGAGGCATGACGTGGTCATCAGGATTTTTTAAAAAGCTCCCAGGTGACTAATGTGCAGCAAAGTTTGGGAACCACTGCTATATCCTGACTCTTTAAAAATTTGAAAACTTAAAACAAAAGTTCTTACGGGTGCCCTGGATACTCCATACAGACCAATATGTTCTTCTGGAGGATCCTCTCCTCAGAGCTCCATGTTGCCCTGGGCTGGCAGGCCAATGTGCTAGCATAATAATTTTCCCTTAGCGCTTCAAAAACTTTTGACTAAAGTTCTCTAAATGAAATTTCTATTTCCAGGACATGCCAAAGCATGTTGGTGAGGTAGCAAGCAAGCAGTACACTGTACTTCTGTATGCTCCCTAATAATGTTTTAATGAGATAAAAAGTTCCCAATTGCTAACAGCTGTCTTCAAACTTAGGGCAAATAAAATCTTAGAGGTACATGCCAGAGCACATTGCAACTAAGAGTAAAATCACCATAGTGCTGTTGGGTGACAGCCAAGACGTGTCCATTTACATTGCAGAAGCAGTTTCACAAAAGATCTATTAAAGGAATCTTCAGCCAAAAAAGTTATGAAACTATGTAAATATAACAAAGCCAATGACTATTAAAATTCAACAAACCAAAAAAAAAAGATAAGCATAAGTGGCCTAATAGGATAAAGAACAATACTACTTACATTCAATGGCACTAAACTGTTTGAGACCATTTACATACAGTATTCAATTACATTCTCAAAACAATGTGTTGGTGAGCCTCTGAAGTAGGCAATATGATTCCCATTTACAGACAAGGAAACTGAAGTTCAGAAAGAGCTACACAACTATTCAGTGGGGGGAGTTGAACAGCAGAATCTTTTGACTTTAAATCTCCATTCTGTCATACTAGAAATTCTAACTCTGCAATTCATTTAAACATCTTCTGACATCCCCAATTAAATTTATTTGCTTAGATTCCCAGTCATTTCATAAAAAGCAAGTAACTTACTTCCACCGAACAGAGAGCCAGATCAAATAAAAGTCTCTCTGGTTTGTTTTTTAATGCAAATGAATTTTTTAAATTTAAAATGGTGCTTCTATGGTGAAGATTAAGAATTTTGAAAAAAAAAAAAAAAAAAACCCTTGCAAAAAAAGTTTCAACTTTTTTTCCTCTTTAAGAAACTTCGCAAGAAAAGAACAAGAATAATAACATACAAGGTAGCACTGGGCAACTGGATTGCTAATCACATACATTAAGATAGTGGTAAAGATCTGCAGCCCCAAAAGTAATGATATTAAATTTTTTTAAGCATGAAATTAAATGGCAAGTACAAAAATAAGATCATGTGTTTTCCCACAGGCTCTGACTAATTAATTGATGTATGTTATCACTCAAAAATGGTAACAATGGCAGATCTTAAAAAATGTTAATTAAATTACATTTATAAAAAGAAAAGCATCAAATTCTATACTGAGCTAAAAAGAACAGAAACATAAGTCTCAGGAAAAATTACAGAAGAGAGATAATTTTATAACACAAACAAATATTTGTTACATGATGTCGCTCCCCATTATCTCCCTCCCTTCATCCCCTATATAACTCTGTGACCCAGTCCCCCCTGCCCCACTCTCTTACTGGTCTCCGTGCTATTCCCTAGGCCTGGAATGCTCTTTTCCCAGTAGCTGCATGGCTCACCTCCTTACTTTCCTCAGGTCTTTTTAAAAAATCTCCTTCCCAATGAGCCCTCTCCTGCTCATCCTATAAAAAATTTCAACATTTCCTATACTTCCCATCCCTCTTCCTTACTTTGTTTCCTAACACTTACCACTCTCTAACATACAATTATTTATCTTATTTACTAAAAATGTAAGTTCCATAAGGGCATGGATTTTTGTCTGGTCATTACTGTATACCTAGTATCTGGAAAAGTCACTGATATACAGTAATCAAAAAAAAAACAAAACAAATCTGTTTCCATCAAGTCAATTCCAACTCATAGCAACCCTACAGAACAGAGCAGAACTGCCCCGTAGGGTTTCCAAGGAGCGCCTGGTGGATTCAAACTGCCAACCTTTTTGTTAGCAGCCGAGTTCTTAACCACCCAATAAATATTTGTTTGATGAATGGAATGATCTCCTTTTATGAGATAAAAATATTATTAGAATAAATAAATGTGGAAAAACATGCACAAGACCTGAAGTGAGCTGGCAGGAGCATGTCACTTGAGTTGATAAAAGGAAAAAATATAACATATGCTAGTAAGAGTTTTTGGATAGCAGAGAAAAACAAAGACTCTTTGTTTTGGAAAAGTGAAATAGCCACCTATAAATTTAGGTTCAGTAAAACACTTAAAAAAAACCCGTTGCCATCAAGTCGATTTCGACTCATAGCAACCCTAGAGAACAGAGTAGAGCTGCCCCTAGGGTTTCCAAGACTATAGTCTTTACGGAAGCAGACTGCCACATTTTCCTCCCTTGGAGCGGGTGGTGAGTTTGAACGGCCAGTCTTTCAGTTAACAGCCAAGCACATAACCACTGTACTGCCAGGGCTCCTTAGGAAAATGCTTAGTAACATCAAAAAAAAAAACTTTTTAAATCTTTAGTTCTTTTGTTATGTTATAGAAAGGATAACTAAGCTAAGGGGAGAAAGTTAATAATTTCTCTAAAAAAATTATATCAAAGATGCTTTAAGGCAATATAAATGTATACAAAAATAAACCTGTTTTAAAACCCAGAACTTTAAAGCCCTATGCAAAAGGTGTCATGATTAATCTATCCCTATAAAAAAACAATACTTACATTTGACTTCAAATAATTCAAAAGGCTTGATAAAGATCCAGAGAGAAACTTCTCAGGGAATGTTTTATTTGCATCACCTTTATGTAGGTAAATAGGTAACCTTCTCCCATATGCAGAAATGAGGAGAATTAAAGAATACTTGTAATAAACATTTCCAAATTGGTTCTCAAAGGCACTCAAATTATTTCTCCCTACAAAATTTCTCCTGGCTTTCAGAAAAAAAAAAGCAAAGCAAAATTGCAAACATCAATAAAACTGATCATGAAAAGTTGTGGTTCCTCGCAAATGTAATTTTATAGTCTTAAACATCTATTCCATTATATCACTCATAAAACCTTTTTATCCTAGCTTTTGCTTTCATTTCTTTCCAGTTGCCCTATTTACTAACGGTGATAATTTTAATAAAGGAACAATTAATTTATTCATAGAATTTAGGGATCTCTGTGTTCAGACTACCTTAAGAGTCTAAAGGAGTCTGGCTATGACACAAGGCACTTATAAACTTATTTGCAAAAATAACAAAAGAAGCTGAAACCTTAAAAAAAAAAATCTATACTTTTCGACATTAATTATGAAAAGCATTTTAGAGTAGACCCCAAAAGAAAGTCAGACACATTTCTTTACAATTTAAAAGATATAGGTTTTTTATAATGTCACAAAACACCTAAACGAATTTATACCTGTTGCTCCAGTTGTTTTATGTTTACAATTTATTCTATTCAACGGGAGAAAAACACTCTATATTCATGAAGCTATTCATTGCGATGTTATGTATAATAACAAAAATTAAAGACAAATTATTTAACATGTTAGGAAAATGGTTAAATAAATAATGGAATATCAACTCAATGTGGTAGTATGTAGCCATCAAAATAATTGAATTTCAGAAAATGTTTGACAGGGCTAACTGAACAAAAGCAAAAACAAAAAAAACAAAAAAACCCCTGCATCAGCTGCAACTATGAAAAGTACATACCCACTACCCCGTTGCTCTCGAGTCAATTCTGACTCATAGCGACCCTATAGGACAGAGTAGAACTGCCCCATAGGGTTTTCAAGGAGCAGCTGGTGGATTAGAACTGCCAACCTTTTGGTCAGCAGCTGAGCTCTTAACAACTGTGCCACCAGTACATACACATATGTAAGTACATACACACGGAAACCCTATAAAATGAAAACTGTTTAAGTAGTGGGATTCTAAGTGAATACACCCATCCAATTTATTATCATGTTGTTACACGGTTTTTCAATAAAACAAACAAGGAACAAATTGCTCACCCTATATTATAAATATCTTTATTATTTGTTCATTCATTCAATTACTATTCATTGAGCACCTACTATGTGTCAGGCATTGTTTTAGGTGCTGGGGATACAACAGCCAATCGAAGACTGCTCTCACAGAGTTTACACTATAGTATGGGAATTAAACAAGTAAAAAATAAGAGAATTTTAGTGGAAAATGCAATGAAGCATATAAGAGTAATGGGAGAGAATAAGTAGGGCAGTAGGGGAGAAAGGCTACTTTATATGCGTGGTCTGGAAACACCCCTTTGAGAAAGAGATAATTGAGCCAAGATGTGAATGATGAAAAAGTGCTAGCAACACAACCACCTGGAGGAAGAGAGTTCAAACTGGCACTTTTCCATCATTCAAATCTCACTGCAAATATTCCAAATAATATTACAAAGCCTCTAAGGCAAAAATGAGCTTCATATGTTGAAGGTTAGAATGAAGGAGTCTAGTGAACCAGCTTGAGAGTGGTCTATAGTGAAGTCAAAGCAGTAGGCAAAAGGTCGAATCACTAGAATCACATATGTCATAGATGTCATAGTACGCAGTTGGATTTCATTCTGATTGCACTGGGCAGCCAGAGATGAGTACACAGCTAAACTATTTGAGTACTTTATTAGCTTTTTTTTTTTTATCGTACTTCAGGTGAAGGCTTACAGAACAAATAGTTTCTCATGAAACAGTAGTACACATACTGTTTTA
>NW_004443986.1:9579360-9606064 GCF_000243295.1 Trichechus manatus latirostris
CTGGTCTTTTTGTTGTGAGTTAGTTAGAATTATGCTCTACATCCTTCTCCAGCTCTGTCCAGAACCCTCTGTTGTGATCCTGGTCAGAGCCGTCAGTGGTGGTAGCCGGGCACCATCTAGCTGTACTGGACTCAGTCCGGTGGAGGCCTTGGTAGCCTTAATTAGCATTTTTAATGAACAGAAGTCACACTTGTATAACAAAATATTGAGCATGAGATGTGTCCTGGGTTTGAAAGTCTAAAACTGTACCAATCCATAGCCTTGCTCAGTAATTTACTAGGCAGATGCCCTAGAACCAGAACAAGGAGGAGGTGGTGAAAGGGCTGCACTCTGAGCAAGGGCATAAACGAAGACTTAGAAATCAGTATCCTGAAGCCAGAAGTAGAATAGACTAGGTAAGAAAAGAGTACACAGAAGAATGACACAATCTGGTCCAGAAAGATTTATATAGACACACTGGTTAGGAATTATTACTACTTTCCTTACATAAAAAAGATCAACACTCTAGTCATCAGCTTTTGGTGTGTGTGTGTGTGTGTGTGTAAACCTGATGCCGTCCAGTCAATTCTGACTCATAGCGACCCACAGGACAGAGTAGAACTGCCCCATGCAGTTTCCAAGAAGTGCCTGGTGGATTCATACAGCCAACCTTTTGGTTAGCAGCCGTAGCTCTTAACCACTACGCCACCAGGATTTCCATACGTGTATATATATATGTATGTATGTATATGTATGTGTATATATATGTATATATATACATTTATATAATTACATAATTTCTTTATCAAGGTAGATTCAGTCACAGTCAATAACTTCTTTTGTTATCTTTATTAAGTCCCAAATTACAAGAATGCCTTTGAGAACTGCAACATGTAGATGCTGCTGGACTAGGTGAATTCTTTGTGATTATATTAAAGATCTTCATGACCAGACAGACAGACCAAAAATGGTGAAGTAACACCTATTACAAAACTATCTATAAAAACTTAGTTCTTCTTTGGTGTGCAATGTGCAACAAATGATCATAAAAAGGGAAGGTGCTCAATAGTAAATAACAAATACAGAATAACGTCCTTATAACTACAAGCAAGAGTTATGTAAGACCTCCTTAATAAAAATGTAAAATACAAAAATTTATGAACAAATGTTTTTGTCTCATAAACCAATACTGAAATATATTGCTTCTCTGAGTAGAAAATGTTTTGACTTTTATTTTACCTAGAAATAGAACAAGATTTCTTTTTATTCAAATATTGACTAAGTCAGGATTCTGCAAATACTCACATCTTTCCTCTCTTAAATCTAACGTTTACATGTGTCAAACACATAGCAGTATAATATTTTAGCTCTTTGGTTAATGTCCTTTGAGTCAACTAATATTTCCTAATATTTTATTTTTGTCCTCCATGAGTACAGTTTCCATATCAAGAATGCCATTTAAAATTCATACAAAGCTAACTTCGGTCAGAAGGAAATGCTTTTTTTTTAAGAATGTTTTATCATCTATATTGGGAAATGAAAATTTGTTTCACAAAAAGCATTTTAGAATCTGAAAATAATGCAGCTTCCCAAAAGGGTACTAAAAACATTTAAGCCTTTTTAAAAAACTGCCAGATAATTTTTTTTATTTTCCAAATTTACTTAGTAAGTGTAGACTACTTTTAGAATAAAAACATAAGCATTACAAACTTCTAATTACCGATATAAAATTACAGATATAAAAAAATATATATTCCAATAGCCAACTCTTTAAAGTTTGCTACTTTTGAACTTAAATTATCATTTCTGTATTTAAAAACCAATTTCTGTGAAAATTAACAACTTTCTCCTCAATTAAAGACTCTGTTCATAAAGTCATAAAAACAGATTCACAAAATAAATGTTCCATTTCAAGACTTTTGATAGTTTACCTTCTGAAGCATCTAAAGAGATAAACTTAAATGTTTTAAAACATTTATGAACACAATTATTTTAAATATATTTAACTGTAATACATCTATTAAAATTATTATGATTTGTTCAACAGGGTTAAAAAGTTAGTACTATCCTGTTTCATCAATATGTTATCATATGGTAGAAATTTATTAATATTTTCTAAACAATAACCATTTTTAAATAACTTATTTTCAAACATGAATTGCATTTTTTATTGTTCCTTTTATTTTCTCATCTAACAAGTCAGTACTACTGTTTTTTTTTTTTAATAATCACAGGTCTCCTTGAATTTTGTTATAATAATTCATAAATGTGAATTTATGAATGTGTCATTCATAAAATAGAAACAATTGTTTTACATAGTGAAAATGTAATAAAACTGCTATAACAATATGAAATTGCACTTTCTTTGGATTCAGTTTATATAGATTGTATTTAGTTTGATTTTTCACTTAAATATTCTGCATAATTAGATATTCTAAAATTGGCAGGGTGCTTATTTTGTATTACCAAGTTAGAAGACTTAAAAATATATAGAACTAAAGGGGCATACCAGCCAGGGGCAAGGACTAGAAGGCAGGAGGGGACAGGAAAGCTGGTGATTGGTGACCCAAGGTCAAGAAGGAAGAGTGCTGACATGTCATGGGGTTGGAACCAATGTCACAAAACAATACATGTGGGGGAAAAAAAATAGAGATCTTATTTTCATTTCATTTTCACAACTTAAAGCTTTATCCTTTTTAGACCTCCTAAATTGAAATAATGAAATGCAATGTTATCAAAATAAACCATTTAACATATACCAGGACCAAAAGTAGGGCAAAATTCAAAGTATCTAGTTTATAAATATTACTATTATTAATATCTGCTTGTTACAAACAGTTGTAGCTGTCCATAGTGAGAAAAACAAGTTCAATAATTTCTATCTTCATGTAAACTTGGGATAAAATGAGATAATAGGCATACTTTTTTAAAAAATTCTGATTATAATAGTGATATAAATGCCAGATAATAGAGTACTTCAGGGCTACAGAAATTACAAAAAAATCATTAAACTGATTGCTACTATTATATAACATCTGTATACTTTGTGTTTAATACTACACTCAATCAAACATGTTTATCTCACAATGAGAAAATCCCAACTACAAACTCCAAAATTCCAACTATATGTTTCAAAAATTTATAGTTTTATGAAATGACTAATCAGAGGACCATTTAAAATAATAAGCTATCTAATAAAAACTTATCAAGAATATAATTAATGTATAGCTAAAAAAACAAATTAAGCAGTTCTGAACCATCAGTCTTATATAGTGCTTTGAAGTGTACCAAATGCTTTTCACTTACTTGTCTCATTATCTCACAAATGCATATGTGGGAAGAATGGTGGGTAGTGATAAAGAATTGGGATTTCACTAGGTAGGCTTTTTTATTAGATAACTAGTTGGCAAAAATTACAAGCACTCATTATTTGCAACCATAACTTAATTAGGAGACTTTTATAGAATGAAGCTGTGGTATTACAATAACTGTTTTAAAAAGAGGAAAGCTGCTTACATTGTTCCAAGCATAGGTAATTTTTTTTTTTTTTTTTTTTAAAGGAAAAAAGGGGAGTAAAAAGGGTGGGGGGGGGGAAAAAAAAAAAAAAAAAAAAGCAATTAAACTTGCTCTGGAAGCAAGAAGGGAAAGGAAAAGAAAGAAGAAATAAGTAAGTATAAATTGTATAATAGAACCTTGAAGTGGTTGAGAATCATTCTGGGGATTTAAGAAAAAGAGCTGTTACAGTTGAAATGGTAGCTGATGAAGACGGCTTTGGAAGAAACACTTAGGAATGAGTATAGACTTAAAGCATAACTGTAAAGAAATACTTTCTGTTTTCCCTTTAGCTATTATGTTTATATTTTAAAGGAAGTAAATATTTAAGGAAGTAAAATTTCATTTTTTATTATCCATTTTAAAAATAATTAATACAGTTTATTTCACTAAATTTTATCTTATTTTTCTTATTGGAATTTTCATTTGAACTCCTGTTATGGTCCTAATCCATTCATTCTTCTGTTACTTTATTTAATGCTTTTAAAGTTTATTCCACTATGCATTTTACTATCAAATTATGACTTCTAGATAATCCTCAACCTGGAGCTGGCTTGAAAATCTAGATTTGGAGAATACCCCTTTGCCTTGAGTTATGTACCATCAACAGACTAAACGAAACACAGTATGCTTAAAATTATTAGTAATATACCAATAAAGCTATTAATTTTGTAATTATGACCCTTAAAAGCCAAAGCAGCAATTCTACATTATACTTTTACTTCCAAATATATATTGACATGGAATTATAAAGTCATTAAATTTTTCTCAGAGAATTAAATCCAAAGTTTAAAAAGTCTGAAAACACACTAAGTCACACCAGTATAATCAAGTGAAAAGTGGGGGAAAAAACAGGCAAACACGCTATTAGTCAAACAGATTCCTCTAAAATAACACCTGAGTTGAAATCAACCAAAACCCAACGCCCGTCGAGTTGATTCTGACTCACAGCAACCCAGCAGGGCTTCCAAGGCTATAAATCTCTACGGAAGGAGACTGCCACATCTTTCTCCCATGGAGCCGCTGGTGGTTTTGAACTGCCAAGTTTTTGGTTAGCAGTCAATCACTTTAACCACTCGCCACCAGGGCTCCTTCAGTTGAAACCAATCTTTTTTTAAATTTAAAAAACACTCTGTTTAGTTAATATAAGGATGCACTGTCTGGTCAACACTAAAATTACAGAGACAAACAGATAACGGAACTGGTCAAAATCCAAGTCTAGAAATTTGGGATGTTATTCAACAACAAGTCCATGGCAAAGAATATATGTTCCGAAACATGCAGAAATATTAAGGCTAAAGTAATTTTTTACCTTCTATAAGAACACTTTCCATTAAAATATAAGCTGTAGATAATTCTTAACTTCAAGAATGACAGGTTCCCCAAATGTGATTAATGGCTCCAATTTAATATATTTTCTTGCATATGCAATCATTTTTTGGTGACTCAGATATGAAAACACACCAATACATTTACATGATTTAATTACATTTCCTAGCGATAAGGAGATAAGAAAGAGAAAAAAAAAAAAAAGTTCTGCTTGGCTGCTGCCATGGAAGAATCTTGTTTATTCCTTTCCCTCTTCTCCCCAGATGGGACAGAAAAAGGAGATAAATGAATAAAGACAAACAAGAGAAGAGGGAAGAAACCCCAGGATAGGAAAAAAAAAAAAAAAAGAGGGGGCCAATTTCTTTCTTCTTTCTCAGTACCGGTAGTAACAAAGAAAAAGCAAGAATTAAAAAATATATATATTCCTTAAAGTTTGTTTTTTGTCCCTCCGTCCCAACCATTACCATTACTGGCTTAGAGTTGCATATTCCTTGTTCCCACTGCATGATACATTTAGGGGTTTGGAAAGGAATTCCTCTTGTGAGGGTTAGTGTGGTGACAGGGTAGGATGGGAATCACATTTAGATTTCCATCAGATTTAGAAACTCTAAATATGTTCTCACACAGTCATAAACTGAACTTACATTCTATAGTACTATGCTTCAGAAACATGGGAAAAAAAGGCTTTTGTGGGCTACCTTGGAAATCTATAATTCCTTTAACCTTGTTTCTGCAAAAATAAATATATAAATAAATTAAATTTCTGGAATATAATACGTTTGTAATTTGAGGTCTAGATACTTAAGATCTATAGCAAAGATACCTATCTTTCCCACAAGGAGCCGGTGTCAGCTAGAGAGCCCAGAACAATAAGGTGTCCAAGTAGGAAGCAAAACCATGAAGATGGAAAATAGAAAAGTATTTAATTCATCAGAACATGGTAACTTAATGAAAAATATTGCCCTAGAAAGGAAAGCCAAGATTACCCTAAAAAGGGAGAATGCAGTCTACTTGTAGAGGCAAATAAGAAGGGCCTTAGACCAGGGATATTTTAGTCCATTTGGATAAAAGGAATTCACACTACAGAAGAGTGGTGTACAAGACCAAGCTGAATTCTGTATCTGCTCCATGTACCTGACTTGCTTTTTATAGCTTGTTCTCTTATATATCCTCATCTGTGACTTTTTTGTTACCATAAACAGGAGTTTCCCTGGTGTTAAGAGCTGTGAAGGATGAATAAGTGAAGGGCAATAGGAAGGGCTGGATTAAGGCACGTGAAGGCCCTAAACACTGATAATCTGTGGTGCCTCATCCTCTGCTTACTCACACATTTGAATGGGATATGTGAGTTATATATATACATGTATACATACACACACATATATATACATGTATACGTGTGTGTGTTAGCTAACCACAATGTAACTTTTTTTCAAATGAGACTATAATATTAGCGATTGAACACAAAAGTGGTGTATGCCCCTTTAGTGGAATGAAATTAACTGGATTATAAAATTTTTAGTGGTGTAGGGTACCACATATTATACAACAAAGAAAATGAGTCAG
The DNA here is from genome assembly GCF_000243295.1 of Trichechus manatus latirostris. NCBI lineage: Eukaryota > Metazoa > Chordata > Mammalia > Sirenia > Trichechidae > Trichechus > Trichechus manatus. The sequence goes on from NW_004443986.1 coordinate 9,585,787, forward strand.
TGAATTTAGTCATTTCAACAATCAATGTAAAATTCTATTGATCTCCCACAATGAAAAATTGACTTTCACTAATTTTACCTCAAATGGCTAATACTTCAATTTTGATGCTTCTTTCATAATAAATGCTATAATTATAAAGGAATGAATGAAAAGATGTCATAAAAGAAAGTTTAACTTATCAGAAAATAAGTACTACAACAAATTATTTTATTTTTAGATATTTCATCTCTAACATATTATAATTAAAAAAATTTTTTTCTATTCTTTGCTCTTAAAAATTCTTCAATGATTTCATCACAATGAAACTGCCAAACAATATCTACTTCTACACATAATAAGGATAATGAATTGAGTCTTTCTTGAATTATTGTTGTATACTGAGGGTTTCTGAAGCTCTTTAGGGACAAAAATGAGCTTTCTGTTGTGCGATTTGTGATCATTAATGTTAGAATATGTATAAAGCAATTTCAACATCAAGAAATATGCATTGCATTCTATTTTCTATTATGGAATCATACATGCCTACGTGAGTAAAATTTGTCTTTCCTGAATCTGTAAATTTAGTTCTCACGTAAGAATGAAATTGTCCCACTTCTCCGTAAAGGTCTGTATTTAAGTCATCGGGATAAGACTACACTAATTTCTTAGATGCCTTCATGCATTCTTCAGCAGGTATATCCACATTATTTAAGAAGGAAAATCTAAGAAAAGGGAAGAATTTCATATGCTTTCACCCTTGTTTTTATGTAAGATTCAAGCGTGTCAATGATGGTGTTCTATGTGGTCACATGAAATTAATCTCTGGCACTCAATGATACTTCTGGAGCACTTCCATCATTTTCTGTTTTTTTTTTTTCCCCCTAATGCTTCCGCGATCGTGAACTGCTTGATAATCACTATTTGGCAGTATTTGTTTTGTTGTGTTTTCAAAATTTTCAAAATCTTCTCTTACATCATGTAAATATCCTGTTAACGACTGGTAGAGATCTGTGCATGTCTTTAAATTTATTTCTTATTGGAGAGCTTGACTTCTCCAATGAAAATGTAGCAATTTATTATTCCATATAACCAACATAAATACCTACTCTAGCGTTAGCATTTTGCTGGCGATGTTTTCAGCTTCTCTTTTGGTATCTTCCTTTCTGTGTCTGGTCTTCAGTAAGATTTTCTAAGGCCCCTAGAATCTGGGCATACGATTCCAGGATTGCACTCATCGCTACAACATGCACTTCCCAACGTGTATAGAAAGACATTTTAATACTTGATCGTTGCCTAAATATGTTTTAAGAACGGCCCATTAGTGAATAGAGGAAGCAAAAAACGTGTAGAGTAACTGAACCATAGAAAAAAAATCAACTGCTTCTGGACGACAATCTACTGCTCTACATCCTACAAGATTAAGTGAATGTGCAGCACACAGTATGAGAAAAGCATATTCATTATGTTCTAAAATTTTCTATTGCGTGCCTTTATAGTGCACTGACATATTGGCAGCATTGTCATAGGACTGGCCTCTGCACTTAGAAAAATCAATTTTTCAAACTTCACATGAATTGTGAAGTACTTGATTTGCAATTTCTTCACCAGTATGACTTTTTAAGCTAGTAAATGTGATAAATCGTTGGACAGGTTTTTCATCTGTTGGAGATGTGTATCTTAAAACAATAATTGCCTGATCTGTATGAGAAAGATCAGGAGTGGAATCTACAGACAAACTAAAATATCGAGCAATACTTATTTCACTGAAAATAGTTGATCAACTTCTATCACTTACTAAGTTTATTAATTCTTCACACATTGTTTCAGACATACACAATGGGTAGCCGTTTCCTGTGTTACCATATTTTGAGATGTGGCCTGCTAAAAATGGATCAAACTGAGCAACAAGTTCAAGTAAATCCCAAAAATTTCCATTTTGTGGGGCTCCAAACACTTCATTTCTCCCCCAAAAAGACAGTCCACGTTCAGCGATTGTTATAATGCAGCAACATGTCGCAAAACGACTTTCCAATACTGACGTTCTTCATTAATTTGTGTTTCCGGTTCATGAGTTAAGCCAAAACCATGTCTTTGGTTTAAATATGACAACATACAATCTCTGTGAATTGAACTGTTTTCATGTTTATCAATCATATTCGAGCTGTGCCAATTGCTAAACCCATCCATAGGAAATTGAGAATTAAATGATTTAGGACTGAACAGTCTGCAAACAAAGCAATATACAGAGCTGACTGATGGAGACTATAGTAGCCACCCTCTCTTATAATTTTCACCATTAGTTTTGCACCCTAAAAATATATTCTGGCTACAGAACTTTGTTTACCATCCAGAAATTTTCGACATGAATTTTCAGTTGGTCCACTGTGGTTGACCATCAATTGGCCCTCTTTTGATCCAATAATTTACATCATTAGAAGTAAATTATTCCACAAAACAGGATCTGTATTTCTGTTATTTATGGGATCTGCAGATGCACAATTTCAGATTCTAAAATAGTTTCACTTTCTACACCATTAACTTTTTTACTACAGGAAGGAATGGATGCAGAATTTGGAACAAATTCTGTTATATTTCTATTGCTATTAGTATTTTCAGCACTAGTGGTACTAGTACAGCATTTGCACCCATTAAACTGGAGCATTCAGTGGAAGAGGTCCCTTCTGATTCGTTACATTTTAAAAAGGAAGTTAATTTTGGAATTGTCTTTAGGGATTCACAAATGCTTTTCTTTTTATCTTCGGCAAGCTTTTGTTTTTGTACTCCACTTAGTCATTGTCATTTCATTTTACCTGGATATAAAATTATGTCACTTTATAAATTTGGTTCTACCATAGCAAACAAATTTAATAACTGAAAATAAAATTTATAAAATAAAATTTACATTAGAATTTGTATGTTAACAAAAATTTATATTTGAAAATCAGTAAGTAAAAAAAACTGATTTGAAACATGTAATTTTGTTCTTCAGGTCTGAGGTCTTCAGGTCTTACAAGGCACTCGGAAATAATTTCATTTGTTTATCATATGATGTTTGTTGGCGGGCCCTTTGCAAATCTCCACAAGTATTTTTCATCTTGAAATAATACTTAAAAACTTGTGCACACACTTTCCATCTTTTGATGCTACGTCTTCATAGTTCACTGGACTGCTGCTGATACCCAATGGGGGCGAGAGCAATTGCAAAGAGCATCATACAAATACAAGAGTTTGCCCAATCTGAAAACACGTTTTGGTTTGCCTTGTGTAGGACAGGCCTTCTCGGCTGGAACTGCCGAATCAGCAGACGTGGATGTACAAGATGGTTCTCTCAGAATGGATCAGACACCTGTTACCTATTAATATAATACGTCCTTGCCCAGTAACTGCTCATGTTGGATCCAGTTGCATATTGGGTGAATGTAGCAAGAGTTATACTCGACAGTCCACCCCCACCTCTTGTTTATTAGAAAGAAAATGAGAACCACCAATATAAGGAGTTTCAATTACACAAGAGGGGACTGTAGTAGACAGATGTCAACGAAGGTGTTGAAGTGGTAGGGGCCTCATAGCTTAAACAACCTTGCAGGTGGGTGACCTCATGACCCTGCATGAGCTTTATTTCCAGACAGCACATTCTCACGCACTGGAGCTGGTATCATTTAGTGCCCTGCCAGTTCCTTTCCACTGTGGGGCTCACTATCCCTTGTGTCCTGTCTGTTTGGTATCTATGAGTCTTTGCTTTGGACAACTGGTGCCCATTTTGTTGATGTCCTAAACACATGCTTATCTTGTTTATTGGGCAATCCGTCCCTGGGAATAGGTTACTTTAATGAGGCTGTAGCCCTAAGACAGAGTGCCAACCCTTCAGGTGGTAGCCAAAATAGAACCTGAAGATCTGTAAGAATCTAAAAGATACAATATACTCAAGTGTTCTTTCATCTTGTTTGGGGGATTTTTTTCCTACAAAATATTTCTGAGAAATGGCTTCCATTTTATTGCAGGATACATACTCTCATTCCACTAAAAGCATGTATGGACACGCATACACACCCTCTCTCACACACACATACAGATGCATAAATATGTGTCAAGATTTCATATTTTTAACTGTAGAACCTACATTTATTCCCCTCATTCCCAATATGTCTACCTAAATAGCAAGAAGGGAAAGTGGAAAAGGAATTAAAATTCATTCTTGCATTTTTTGGTAAAATTTCCCATAACCTCCACATTTTTTTGGAACTGGGTAGAAACAATTATTGCCGTAATGATCAATATGATCTGGCTTAGTGCTTACTTTCACCAATTAATTCCAAGACAGAAAAATCAATCTTTAGGGCACCACTATATCTAATTAAAGGATTTCTTCTATCTGTAAACTAGCCCCATTGAGTAGCATAATTTTCATTGAAGAAACTGAAGTATGTTTTAGACTCAATGTTTCAAATAGTAGTATAATTTGCCTTGCTAATGGCAAACGTTACCACCTCTTTCATGCTTTCCTAAAGTACTTTCAAGAATTGTTGCACTAACTTTAAAAAGAAAAAAATTGAAAATGATCATTGGTTAAGATGGATCATTTCATCATCATTCTTTTTGACATACTATCTTCTAGATTACCTGAATGGGAACAACGGCAAATGTTGTCATCACCAACTTCCTATTTCACCATAAATAACTTCATTCTTCTGCCTTTTCCATTTTCTCTATAGAAACCATAGAAGCTACTGAAAACAAATACCCCAAAAGGAGCTACCATTTCATGTCAGTTTACAGAAAGAAGAAAACAGAATAGATTTTGTTTTACTCCTAATACACATGTCTGCTTGGGGCAAAGTGGCTTTTTGCTTCCCATGCAGTGGTTACCTTCTGAGGAAGGTGATAGTAATCCTCTTCTTACATTGATTCATGCCACTACAATAACTTCTAGGTGGGTGGAAGTTATAAAAAGAACAAGAAATTAAATAAAGAATAATAAAAAGAGAAGGGATGGAAACAGGAAAGTATTGAAAAAGCTATGGTAAACAAAATCAACTTCCAGTAAAATTTTAAAATAATAAAATGAAGCAGTCAAAAAAGAATATTAAAACAAACAAACAACAATCTTGGAAGAAAATTAACTTCAAGAAAATAGAAATGCCTGAAGTTGTGTCAATACTATGGTATTCTTTTCCAGAAAGTCCAGAACAAAATGCTGAAAGTCCCTACTGGTTTGTTCCTATCTCAGTATGCATGTTTACTAGCTAAAGAAGTAGCTGAAAAATAAGAAACATTAAGAAAGATTTCCAAATACTTATGATTAAAATCCAAAATGTATGAATAATCTAAAAATGCATTTTTCCTACTCTCCTACTCTATTGAAATAAAACTTAAAAGTCAACATAATTTTAAAATAAATTTTCATTTATATACATTAGAAGCTCCATTTTCCTTATTGCCTGTTACTCCTGGATAGTAAATTGGGAGTTAAGGGTGGCTCAACAGCTCTCTCTTTCAAGCCACTACAGTACTATTTACTAAAGCTAAAAGTTATACCACTACACAGAGAAAAATATCATAGAATCGACAATGCTCTAACTTGCAGAGCTATATATTTCTTACCATGTCTTTTCCACCTATGACCTCTTATAGACATGCTGGTTACTGCATTTCTTGATATTCTAGAGGAAGTTGGTGTAATTTCAACTTGAATACACCTTGTGCCCTCCTTACTAGATTTCATGGCACCATGAGGCAATGAAGCCTTTATTGCATTAGCAACCTACAAAGAAAAAGAAATAGTTTAGGATTGATATTAACAGATGTATTATTATATCCTTAAATAAAACACAATGCTAAAGTTTTAAAATGTTTACAAAAAGTAAGAATACTCTCTCCAAGATATTTCATAAGATGATGCATAAATTCTCTACAACAAGGAGTAAGAGCTCAGAAGGAAACTTATAGCTAAAAATAGCATGTAAGTGATGAAGTTAAAATTTTCAAAATATTAAATTAGATTTCCAAATGTCTAATGTTAATTAATAAAGGCAGTTAAACTATGTTAAGGAGAACACTCCTATAAGTTAAAAAGACTATCAGGTATCTAGGAAGTCAGTCTAATGAAATTTTCAAATTTTATTATATATACCTTTTCGAGTGTAAAATTTTCCTAGTATTATGGGAGCATGAATCACTGAGAATTAATGATATATTAATGCACTATAAATGGCTACTTCTCAATTGAGAAATTTTAAGTTATAAAATTTACATAAATGAGGTACTTACCAGCAGTGGCTCTGGATATAACTCCAGCTGGGCTCTGTATATAATATCATCCAATGCTTTTTGAGCTAGATCCCATTCGCCCTTGTAACTGTAAAATTACATGAATTAAGTAAAGAAAGCATATTTTTAATTAATTCTATATAACTGAACAAAATATAATGAGAAACTGTCTTTGAGAAAAATAACAGATCATATTAGCATATTGCTTAGCATTTCACTCTTACAATTGTATTTTTAAATCTTTGAATTTCTTTCAGTTCTATCTGAAAGCCTATTAACAGCAAAGAAAATTTTATAGATGTATATTTCTTCTCTAAAGAACATCTCTATTTATAGAACAGAAATCAAAAAAGCTAAGACAATTTCAAAGCATTTTATACTTTCAAAGCAAGTCAGAGCATAACAAATTATATACCTTAGAATTATGTTCAGAACACTTTATAGCCAAATTGTAACTCTGTAACCCCCACAGTTTTTAATAGAATCTACAACTACTGTGGCTTGCAGTATTCTAAGGAGTTATTTTGCATTCTGATAGTCATTTGCAAGTGTACATGATGTATGTTGGAAATATCAGAGAGGTATCAGGAAAAATGTAGATATAGATATATACGTATATATACATACATAATTTTCAAAGAAATGGCCAAACTCTTCATGAAAATTGGCTAAAGGACAAATGAACAGAGATATATTGGCTTGACCATCTGTCAACAAGATTATGAAATACTAATTACATCAAGTGCAAGTGATGTCTAGAAAGGTGGAAAGAGCATTGCTACCACCCCTAAAAACAAGATAAAGCCAGATAAGCTACAAAATCATAACTTTTTATGAACTCATCAAGGAGTTGAGGTTATAGGGCAACCAAGGAACTTGTAACTTAAGGTGTCTCTACAGACTGGCTGCAATGCAAGTGAATAACAAGAATTCAGCTAAAACCTTTAACAAATTACTAAAAGCCAAGTGTGGGCTAGCGTGAGAACACAGAATCTCTGAGACAAGCTACATGGGGAACTCAAACCCACTCATAGCTCTGTCTCCCCAAAACTCTTTAGGCATTCATAAGAGAAACTTGGGCAGGGTGAGAGACCAGAGAAAGCTTCCCTTGGTGGTACAGGCCTGAAGAAGAAGAGTGGCCACCCATGCAGAAAAGACACAATGACCCAGCCAGACCCTTCTCCCATATGAGCAACAGTTTTAAGCCTTTGAGGAAAGAGTCACAAATACTTTCACCCCCAGGGCACAGATGAAGACCTTATGGCTCTGAGGGAAGAAAAAGAAATTAAATCTCTACCCCGGGGGGAGGATCAGGAAATCATTCAGTACTGGGACCATCAGATGTCTCCTACCACTAGGGGAGGATGAGGATCACTGAGAAATTCCTACCTGTGAGATGCAAGAACATAGGGACTGCCTGAGACTGAAGCTGGACTAGGATAACAGAGAACAATCCCTACCCCCATCCCTCCCACCAGGCTAGTATACACCTAGAAACAAGCAACAGTAGTCTACTGTTGGAGGAGGGGCAAGAACATGGGGAGAGACCGTTTCTAAGATGCAGGCAGACAGGAAAGGATGAATGTTTAGGATTGATCAGGGATATTGAGGAAAAACCCTCCAGCAATCCAGTCTCCATCTTAAATACAAGGTAACACTAGAGGAATTTGAAGTAGGCAGTGTCCTAAAGGTAACCACAGTAACAACAAAACTCAGCCATGAGCAGCCTAGAGGAAAAATGGCATGTCCATTTCCAGGCATAAATATTTGCCCCCAATCTCTATTGTCCTACTTATGAACAAAATCATGATCAATTAAAAATTACAAGACACACAAAAAGCAGGGGGAAAAAAGCTGCTTTTCAACCCACTGTCAAGAAACAAAGCAATCAAGAGAACCAAATTCAGAGATGATCCAGATGTTGGATCTATCAGGGAAATTAAAATAACTATGATTAATATATTAAAGTATAATAGAAAAGATGGGCAACATGCATGAATAGATGGAGATTTCAGCAGAGAGATGGGAACTATGAGAAAGAGTCAAATAAAAAGGCTAGAAATAAAACACAGTAACATAGATGAAGGGTGCCTTCAATGAGTTCATTAGTAGATTTGATAGAGCTAAGAATAGAATCAGTGAACTTGAAGGGAGACCAATAGAAACTACTCAAACTGAAACACAAAGAAAAAAGGAGAGAAAATAAAACAGATCAGAGCATCCACAAGCTACAGGAAAATATTAATGGTCTACCACAAGGGTCTGCAAACTTTTTCTTAAAGGGCTAGATAATAAATATTTTAGGCTTTGTCACAACTACTGAACTTTGTCATCATAGCATGAAAGCAGCCATAGACAATATGTGAACAAATGGGCATGACTTTATTTATTTACAAAAAAAGCAGCAAGCTGATTTGGCCTGCAGCCCATAAACTTTACCTTCAGTCAAGAAGCTTATAGTCTATTAGTGAAAATTAAAGTATCAGGTAAATCTAATGAAAAGTATGGTAAGGTATGTGCAATAAAGGAATTACAAAGTAAAAGATAAGGTTCAAAGAAAAATACTATTATCTAAACCATTTGGTATGACTGAGCACCAATATTAGAAATTAATATAAACTATTTCTGACCAAAGAAACTCTAAAACATTTTTAAAGCTAAATGTATGGAAACTATTCCTTGGAATAGGCAAAAGACACTCATTGGGAAAAAAGGCTATTTGGAAATTATAGCAAAAGAGAGAGTAATGAAGAAAGAGATTATGAGTATGTTTAGGTTTTACCAATTTTTATTCTGTCTTTGAATTAAAGAAGGAAGAGGAAGTGTTTTAGTTACAAATTCTTCAGGAGTTTAAAAGATATCTTTTAAATAAAATTATTATCAAGATTTTGATTATACTTTTACATGAAAATATGCTGATTATGCTTATGTATTCACATTATAATATAGTAACAATAAATTAACAGCTATAATTGTCCAAAGAGATCAAAGGCTTATATTGTATATAAGATAAACTTACAAGGCAAAATAAATCCCTGTTAACATTTGCACCATGAATTCTGAAGAAACCGGTATCCTGCTACTTATACCTTTGTATTTTCTTACTTGTTGTCGAGGATATCCACAAACACAGATTCTAGAAAGACCAAAATAAACATATTTGCAAAATTGGTAAAAATTTGGGTAATTTTATTTTTAAACATTTAAAGCCAACAATGTACTAGGTATGCTCTCATAACAAACCTAACATCTATGAAAAAAAGAACATAATTCAAAGAAAGTATCGTAAACAAGATGAAATGCAAAGGAGTACTGAGTATAGTGAGGAATATTTATAGTTAAGGAGTACTAAAGCTAAGGCGTATTTACTATAGTGAATAGGCAGCCACCTAAAAGTCCAACAGATGACCAATTATGTAAATCATTCATAGAATACTATGAAACAATTAAACATGATGTTTTGAAAGTCTATTTAAATAATAGAGAAAAAGCTGTGTAAAACAACACATGAGCATAATTCCATTTTGTGATGAACAAATAGGGGTATAGCACATGTCACTGCAAAAAAAAAATGTACAAAGTCATAGAGTTATCTCTGAGCTGTGGGAGTATAGATAACTCTTATTCTTTATATTCATATGTATTTTCTAAATTTTCTATGATCAATATGTACTGCTTTTACAATAAAGAATAAATTTCCACTTTTAATAAATATCTAGTCAGTCCAGTTGCTATTGAGTTGATTCCAACTCATGGTGACCTCATGTGTGTCAGAGTAGAACTGCGCTCCATAGGATCTTCAGCGGCTGATTTTTTTGTAGGTAGATCCAGGCTTTTCTTCAGAGGTGTGAGGAGTGTCCAAGTTTGTCTTAATTACTTCCACAATTCATTACAATCAGAAAGTTAAAAAAGGGATGGGGCACATTTGTCACTGAATTTAGTTCAGATATTCTATGATATTTTTTCTGGTTGCATTTCTGTATTTTCCCTCCTAGATGACCCAGTTAAATCATTTTGGCAGTCTTCACAATCAACCCTAATCATCATCAACAACCCAATTGAGCAGTAATCTAAAACAACTGTCACTTGGACAAAAGGACTGAATTAGTCATAACACCGTGTGATCATTTTATACCTAATTCTTCAGAAAAACCTGCACTAGTACTAAGATGATTAAGAAGGCCTGGTACTTTAACTATCATAACCATTTATGAGTTACTTATCATCACAGTTCTGTAATCAATTTTCTTTCCATAGGTATGAACTATGCTTAGCTTGATTAGACAGAAGTGTTTTCTAATTATTTTCTATTCATCTTTAAAATGTACAAAACATCCTAGTTAGAATATTTGATAAATGATTAAGGGAACCAGGAGTTAAAAGAAATGAATAACTGAATTTCAAACCACTTTGAATACAGTAACAAGGAATTTTATTTAAAAAAAAAAAAAAAACCTAAACAACTAAAAAAAGACAGGAATGACAAATTTGATGGATTTCCTCTTTTATATCATATCCTGTGGCTAAAGAGTTAGCATTATTTAAATAGCTCGAGGCTTTTTAGTTATTTATCTCTCTTTCCTCTCTTGTTGTCTTACAACAAGTGAACATTCATACAGAACTAGTTTTTCTTGTGGCGTGGAATTAATCTAATATGCTTCTGCTAAAACTTTCCGTGGCCAAAATCTTACAGCTAGTTTTTAAATAACCTGTATCTCTTTGTTTTTAAAACCAGCTTTTACTTGGGATCTTTGTTAAAGGATTATCTAGTCTCTTGGTTAAGCAAAATTGGAATATTAGCAATTTTCTACTCAGAACATAAAACCCATTATATCAGAGGGCAGTCCGTGGGAATTACACAGCTAGGACAGAAACCAACAGCACATGTACTTTCCTAACTTTTCCATCAGTCGTTTCAGGAAAACATCAATAGTGGTTCTTATTAGGGGGGTTGTATTAGAACATTTATGGAGCTTAAAAAAAAAATATATAGATACGTGCATTTCTGGGTCCTGCCATCTAAGACACTTCTTCAGAGTAGAACCTGGGCTTTGTAGTGTGTGTTAAGTTCTACAGATGAAAACTGCTACATCAAGTTACTCCATAAATCAGTTTCTGAAATGTTGGTCCTTACACCTGTTTTAGTCCATAATAAACTTTTCATTGGACCATAGTGAAATGAGAAACAAGGAAAGCTAAACTGATCCCATTTTTAATTTACAAATTGTTGTCCTTCCCTTCCACCCTTCCCCCTTGTTGGTGTTTCAATAATCTCCCTTTTGTGAAATAATGTTGATGGTAGATGTTAATAATATAATGACCCATTGCCGTTGAGTCGATTCCAACTCATAGTGATCCTGTACAAAAGAGTAGAACAGCCCCATAGGGTTTCCAAGGCCGTAACTCTTCATGGAAGTAGATTGACACATCTTTCTCCCGTACAGCAGCTGGTGGATGTGAACTGCCAGCCTTTTGGTTAGCAGCCAAGCACTTAACCACTACGCCACCAGGGCTCCTTAACCTCCCAAGGCTGCATTATTTAAATCACCTTCCCAAATCCAAATTATTCTATAAGTTCCTGAATTTTGTATTTTCTCTTATTTGTTCAAATTACCAAAAGCATTTTCTCTCTCTTTTTTTTTTGCTATTTTAAGAAAGGTAACATCTTCATCACAGATATTTAGAGAATCACAGAAAGTCACAAAGAAGAAAAATTAAAATAACCCAAAATTCCACCAGTTACAGATAATTATTGTTAATAGTCTGGTCATATTTAACCAGTGCTGGAATCATATTGGAGCCCTGGTGGTGCAGCGGTTAAGAGCTTGGCTGCTAACCAAAAGATCACAATTCGAATTCACCAGCCACTCCTTGGACACCCTATGGGACAGTTCTACTCTGTCCTACAGGATCACTATGAGTTGGAATCAACTCAATGGCAGCAGGTTTGCTTTTTTTGATTTTTGGAATCATAGCATATATACTATCAATAAGCATTCTTCTAAATCAGCATTTTAAAAAAAAATTTACATAGTATACCCAACAACTATCATAATTTATTTAACTAATTCCTTGGCTCAATTTTTTTAAACAAGGGTAGTTTAAAAGCCAGTATCTATTTCTTAGTACAAAATTAGAGTGCACTTAAAATAAAATAAAACAAAACAAAAAACAGAATGAAACCAACCACATGCCCAAAACTGAAAGGTCATAATAGGTCCATCCTATTAGATATCTAGTATGATCCTTTTCTGATATGGAAATATTCCATTTCAATGTTATTCCCCTTTAAACTCTTCAGCATGTTTTTTGTATCATTTATAGGCAGATTTTTGTGTTTCGCAGGCTGAGTGTTACATTAACTTATTTGATGTTTTAAATAAATGACTAAACAAAATAAAAATAACCTAGGTATATAACAAATTAGCAATTCTAAATTCATATATTTTAAAATTAAAAATACTTGAATTTTAATTTACCTTGAATAAATTTGACACAGTGATTGAAGAGAAACACTGGGCATATGGGTTAAAGCAGCATTGTAACACAACAAAAGGAATGTCAATACTTCAAACCTAAAGATAAACCAAAAGAATATTCACAAATCTTTAGAATTATAAGTCGACCATAATTGATCAGCCATTAAGGAAAGATAACTATATTACAGAACAGGCCTCTACAACATAATAACATCAAAAACAATACAAAACTAAAAGAAAAATGAAGAGTTCTCAAGTAATAGGCATACGAAAATTATCTTACAAATATAATCTTCCAGTTGACATTTGCAGCAAAGTAACAAGTGACAAGTCTGGATGATATGTTTTTGTATAAAATGACTCAATATCCAAATAAATCATTACATAAACTCATTAAATGTTATTTATAAATATGCTGAAATAATTTTTTAGAAAACCAGTGTGGTTGGATGAAAAATAATGTCTCCACAGTGTACCTATTCTGGGCTGTTAGCATCTCCCTTTGAGGATGAGGTCCACTGTACACAACTCTCGACAAACCATGCTGGGATAGTGCACTCTCAGTCAGAGCCATGGAACCAATGCTGGAAGGCTAAAGAAAAGACATTTGAATAAAGAAAATAGCCATTCTGTTGAAAATGTATATATACCACTAAGAATGGTTACCATGAACATCATATATCTTAAAAATAAATATTGAGACTGCCTACCAAATTTTCTACAGAAAGATTTTTAAAATAACTAAAAATCAAACCACAAATGAGAAATAAAAAATAACTCAACTTCAAAATATTATACCATGGCAATATACGATTGCTCCCCCAAACCCCCCCGAAAAAAGACAGACTAGCTTTAGCCATCACAGGGAGAGAGAAATATTTCAGAAAGAATACTTTAAATAATCTCTTACTATCAGATTTTAGTTTAAAGTTAAATGATTTTGACTTCTTATTTCACTTTGAGAACAGTAAACACTTTGTGTGGTGTTTCGTACTTTTTAAATTACTAATAAAATGATCAACTTTTTGCCTCAATAGCTAGACCCCAACCTACGGCAACTTCAAAACTTAGGACCAATAAATTTACTTTGATAAAATGTCACTTACTTCATGATATACAGATGGTTTGGATAAAGATGGAATTGTAAAACTTAATACTTTGCTATGTCCCTCTTTGTCAACTATTTCCTACAAAAGTGAAAGAAAATATCTTAAAATATTTATTTTTTACACACAAATTTAAAAGTTAAATTTAAATTTAAATTGCTAGCCTAAAAAAAAAAAAAAAACCTGAATACAAAGGAATTTTAAAGTCAACTAGAATCTTAAACCATGATAATCCATTATCAAGTATTCGTAAACACCAGTATTTGAAATGTGCATCCTCCCACTTTTAAAATACAGTATTAGTAAAATACAGTTTTCTGGATGGCTAAGATACAGATATAGTGCCTTAATAATTAGTGATTTTCCTCATGAAATAAGTCATATTTTCTAAATCAATTAACATAGTTGTAAAACATGTCAAGAAAACAACTTTAAATTTCTTTTCCATTTCCAAACTTTTTGTGAAGATTAGAAACAGTTAATTCCTAGACAATGGATTTCAAATTTTAAAAACTTAAAATTTGACACTGATATTTTCAGATACTTCGATAAAAGAAGTGAATGGTCTCACTCTCAGCCTTCAATCAATTTAAAAAGGTATATTTATACAATTATATATATGCATATATAACCCCAACCTCAATAGTTATTTTTGAGAGAATGAGCTATGACTCATTTGATGTATAAAAATAAATATTAGCTTTACTAAAATGAAAAATAGTGGTAAATCTTAAAACAGTTCTGTTAAAAACAACCATGTTTACTACTGGTGCAGGAAAAAGAAACAAGCAAGGAAAAAAATGTTTTGGGAATTACTATTAAGGTGTGTATTTGCTTTTGATGAAAAACACTTTGTTAACTACATTAAATACAAACCAAATTGTAAACTCCTAGAAGAAGAGCTTCAATGCATCCACTGCTATGCACATTTCTGCTGGCTGAGACTGCAAGGTAGCACCAAATCAGTTCTGGGAGAAACTGCAGTGTAAATTGAAGCAACTGTTCCTCTCCACTGCGATAGAATTCAAAGAGCTGGTGACAGACAGGTTCTAGCAACTGGAAGAAATACAAAATGTTAATTCAAAGACTGGACTGTATTTGACTGACAATGGTACAAGAAATATAAAAGGTTTCCCCTGATTGATAATTACTTAAATATATAAAAGTTCACATTTTTTTAAGCAAAACTATTCACTGCTAAAGCTATTTAGTAAATCTTTTGAACTCTAGTGGAAGGTCAAACAGTACAATAAATATGTTCAGGGAGGGCTTCTGAAATATGGTCATAATTCTATTTCTTGGCCTGGGTGATAGTACACTGCAGTTCATTTATTATTGTTCTTTAAACATATACATTTTCTTACTCTTATATATGTGTGTGTATATACATATATATATTTGACAATAAAAATTCTGTTTATCAATCAAGTGAATACTTTGTTGCTGTTGTTAGTTGTCATCAAGTTAATTCCAGCTCATGACAATCCAGGTGTGTAGAGTAGAACCGCTCCCTAGGGTTTTCAAGGTTGTGACCTTTCAGAAGCAGATCGCCAGGCCTGTGTTCCAACACACCTCTGGGTAGGTTCGAACCACCAACCTTTTGGCTAGCAGTCAAGCGCTTCACTATTTGCGCCTCCCAGGGACCCCTAAATGAGTACTACTAGCATAATAAACCGTAAGAGAACTTACCTCACTTTGTGGCTCCTGGATAACTTTATACAGAGATGAAACTAAAGCACTCTTGTCTTTTAAATTTGTGGCATAATTTGATAAAGATGTTTCTGGTAGTGCCTAAACAAATTAAAAACAAAACCTTTTATTTATATGAAATGTCCAGAACAGGTAAACCTATAGAGAGAGAAGGAAGATTAGTTGTTGCCAGGGGCTGGGGGGAGGGGAAAATTGGGAGTGACTGCTAACAAGTATGGGGTTTCTTCTTGGGGTGATGGAAATGTTCTAGATAAAATTAGATGACAGTAATGGTTGCACAACATTGTGAATATACCAAAACCCATTTAATTTTAATTGCACACTTTAAAATAGTGAGTTTTATGTTATGTGAATTATGTCTCAATAAAAATAATTGCAAAAATAAAACAAATACATTTTATAGTCTTATCGTCAAGAGGAGCATAAATTAACATCAACACTTCATCTTTGATCACAATTTGGGGTTAAAAATAAGAATATACTAAACCATGATATTTAAAGCTAGAGATCTAATTTTTGTAGAATTATATGTTATAAATTTCATTAGCTGTATTGATCCAGCTTCTTAATAAGCATGTTATATCAGGATCTGATAATGTTTCAAACCTAAAAGCCACTGGAGATCATCTGGTCCAAATAACCCTTGAATTACATATTCTGACTGTTAAGCCTGGTAAGGCTGTTCAATTTTACAGAATTAGGGGAAAACAGACTCCTCAGAACTGGAGAAAAAGATATCCACACTACCAATAAACTAGTTTTCCTCTTGTTGTGTGCCGTCGAGTTGATTCCAACTCACAATGACCCTATAGGACGGAGTAGAACTGCCTGCCCCATAGTTCCCTACGCTGTAATCTTTACAGGAGCAAATCTTTGGGTCTTTTCTCCCACAGAGCTGCTGGTGGGTTCAAACCTCCAACTTTTCAGGAAGGCCATTTAAAACATGGTTCCTGGGTGGCAAAAGTGGTTTGCACTTGACTACTAACTAAAAGGTTGGCTGTTCAAACCCCCCCAGTGGTGCTGTAGAAGAAAAGCCCAGCAATCTACTTCTGTAAAGATTACAGCCAAGAAAACCCTACAGAGCTCAGTTCTAGTCTCTAACACATGGGGTCACCATGAGTCAGAATCGACTTGACAGCAACGAGTTTTGTTCTTTGGTTAATCACAGGCTGCTAGCACAACCTGTCCAGAAAGGATACAAGGAACAGAGAAGAAAAGGGGAAAGAAAACTCCAGTGGTAAGTCTGATGGTTTTGGGTAATAAGCAGTGAAATTTGAAACAAATGTTTCATTATAACAATTGATAAAAGCCTATCATTCTGGAGCACACCCCTCCTTGATAACATTTGTTTCCCAAGTCATTAGTCCTTCTCATCCAAATTACTTCCCTTAAAAAAAAAAAAAAGCTAATTCTGCAGTAGATACCATATCTGAAGATGTTCCTAACAGTCATTTCAAGATATACAGTATTTACTTGTTCCATATCCTAGTATTTCATGATTTAATACGGGTTATGGTTAGTGTATGTATTTATTTGAATATATGTATAAATAGACATAGGAAATTAAACAGTTTGTTTTCATAAAAAGCATATTCGGTTCACTTTTACTTTACTGTGGGCTCCTTGAGGGTAAAAACTGTCTTATCATCTCTCCATCTACAGCACTTAGCACAATGCCTCATAGTCAAATCTTTGTTGAGGGGATTTATTATAAATGACAGAATAAGAAATCAAAATCGTCACTGTTTACAGTTCAGTAGATTTTTTAAAAACAGGTCATATTTTACCTTAGGATATATAAGTGAATAGACTCTTTTTAAATTTAATGAGACTTTGTTTACCAGAATGGAAAGTAAATATGAACTATTATTTGGGAGCAGTCTGCCAATCTCCAGAAAGGGGGTGGGGGGATAGTTTCACTGCAACTGCTCACATAAAGAAGAGATTAGGGCATTCTTCAATATTTCAAAAGCACATAACAAAAGATCTCTAGGCAACATTCCATTTCTGTCATTTGATCAAGAGTAACCTAATACTGAGGAAATTTATATAAAAGGAAATAATAGTCAAATAAACACACAACAGATTTCTAATCTCCTGAATGGAAATGAACCTAAATTATATACATAAAACATTTTATATCTATATATAGATGAGTAACTATAAAATTTAAGAATGATAAGTGAATTGGAATATAAATCTTAAAAATTATTAGTGAATACAAAGATTATTATCATATTGTAAACTCTATCTAGAATAAAATTGAAAATTCAAAAAAACATGAATTAAAATGTTCAGTTTATGTATCAATTAACCCTCAGGATGTAAAATATTTCCTGGGAAACAGCCAAAGGCAAAAGGACACCTCTTTGCTGAAAAGTCAAGCTCTGCAAAATACCCTGAATTTGGGCTACTACTGCCAAATGAGAGGAAAGGCATCTTAAAAATTAGTGCAGTGAACTAATACATTTTATTTGCAATTCTGTCATTATTTCAATTTATGAATGTGGGAAAAGTTACTTTTCTCTATAGATGGGGAAAAGATATAACTGCTGATTTATGAACAGTGCTTTGAAAAACTTAAGTTCTAAAAGGGCCAATGAATTTAAATATTATTACAGCAAACAAAAATTTTCTTGCCACTGTACTAGTTCAAAGATACTGGCCTTCCTAAATACCAGTTAAGCTTTCCCATGTTTCAGAATGCAGAAGGAACTGGAGATGAAAAAGTAATAATGGAAAATTATGCTGAGAAGTTAATCTTGGCAAAATTTGAAGAAAAAGACAGATGCTTCATATTAAAGTATCCTTTGGCAGATGGTTTAAAAAAATGTAAGAGGGTGATATGAGTTGGGTGGGAGAGAACTAACGAAGATGGACAGATGGGTGGAGAACCAATAAACAAAACAACCCTGTCCAATAACATTACACATAAGACTGGATTTTGAGTCACATATTAAGATTCAGTGACTACTAGAAAATCGAAACAATTAGGAGCCTGGAAATCTGCTAGAAAAATACTACACACAGTATCAAGAAAAACACAAAATAGTTTGGAAGATAATATTTTACAAATCTTTGAAAAGATAGGAATTGAATTATTCACGAAATCTTAAAATAATTAAGTCCTATTCTAATCACTTTGTTCTTATATAGAAAGAATACTAACAAGGACCCACAGCTAGGGCAGATACTGAACAATTTTTCCAACGGCAGAGGAGGGGGAATTTACAGAAAGCAAACTGTGTTGCATCTGTGCATTTGATAGACTGTTGAGTGAGGCTGTGAGGTTAGGAGTTCTGTAACCATGTAACAGTGTAAAGCTAAAAGAATCTTCAGACCACCTACTTCAATTTTTTCTGATGAGGATATTGAGACCCAGAGAGATTATCTGATTTGTCCAACGTCATAAAACAACATAGGGGAAGAATTAGCATTAGATCAAAGAGTTTATGACTTCCAGCACAGTGTACTTTACAACCTTGGCCTTATTAGCACCATGGTTATTAAATTAAACAACCAAGCACAGGCTTTTCCAAAAATATGTATGTATCCCAAAACCTCCTTTCTTATTTCATATTGTAATTTAACACCACAAATCATTTCAAAAAACAAGTTACTCTAATTTAAAAATTACTTAACAGATTTATTCTCAAGTTTCCCACCTTCTATTACCTCTGTATGCTACCAATTTTGCCTGATAACTTAATCTCTTTATCAAACACAAACACAGCTGAATTTAACACATAATACACAATTCAGAGTAACACTCAAAACAGTTTTCAGGAGTGTCTACCAAGTTAACCAAGGTATAGAAAATAGCTTCCCTTTAACTGGCTATAATACAGACCTAAAGATAATTTAAAACATTTTATACATCAAATTGATTGACAATTGGGTAAATTTAATCTGGGCGTGTGGAACTAAATTAAATTATTTTTTATGAGCCTCATTATTTCACTCCCCTCCCCCTCCCCAACAGAAAAGTTTCCTTACCCTTGAATTAAATTCATAAAAGTGTTAATAGTATTATTACCCAGATAATATGCATTATATTGATAAAAGAGTATATTTAGATAATATTTTCCTTTTATTCATATCCTGGTTTTCAGAAAACAAGGTCTGGGTGCATGATGTACTCATTGCTACTAGAGTGTTATTGCTTCTAGGCCCTCTCAGGGAACAGAGATAGGAAAGATATGTATGCATACATGTATGGACACACATGCATAAATATAAACATATCATATAAGTATATATATTTAAAGCCCATAAGTTCATACTGATTCTTCCAATTCTAATCCAATACCTCAGGGTTCTTTCTTGCCTTTCCCCATTCTGTTTGTAATTCCCTTCTCGGACAGTGAGAAACAGACTCTCATTATCCTCAGTATATTAGTTATTTGCTCAATTAACTTATTTGCTCAATGTAACCAGTCTACTGGCTGACTCTTCTACATACCACCTCTGCAACCCTTTGCCCCCACAACCCACTTCCTCAGACACAGGAGCACACTGCTGCCAATACTGTCACACTGCTACTCACCCTACTTCCTAAGGAGTCTATATATCCATGCCAGGAGGAGAAGGGAATGAAAGAACAGATGAGAGGGGAATGGTCTCAGTCATTTTTTTTTAATTTTATTGTACTTCAGGTGAAGGCTTACAGAACAAATAGTTTCTCATGAAACAGTAGTACACATGTTGTTTTATGACATTGGTTAACAACCCCACAAC
>NW_004443986.1:9606376-9654747 GCF_000243295.1 Trichechus manatus latirostris
GTCTCCTTTAGGCCAGTAAATCTGGTCTTTTTGTTGTGAGTTAGAATTATGCTCTACATCCTTCTCCAGCTCCGTCCAGAACCCTCTGGTGTGATCCTGGTCAGAGCAGTCAGTGGTTCAGTCATGATTTTTAATTATTTGGCTTAATGGTTGATTCCGTCCCTATGCTCCATACTTCAACATGCCCTCTTCCCAGAACCTCCATCTTAAAGAATGGATAACTGGCTATATTTGCTTTTGCAAATTTGACTTCACCATTAAACGTAAGAATGCCCTAACTGAAGTGGTACTCAACTGTTAAACCTGACAATTTCCATCAACCTACCAAAAAAAAAACCAAACTGTGATATATCGAACCATGTTAAACACTCTTGAAGAAGAAAAAGCTTAAAAATCCCTTGAATGTTCACTCGCAAAGATAACATAAGGCCCCCAAAAATGCATATACAAGATTTAATCAAACTGTTATTATATGTAAATGGCACTGTAAATAGTGTGCTTTGATAACATTCTACTTCATGATGACTTAGGGAATCCATCCAGACCAGATGTTGACCCCTTTACATATAGCTCTGCTTTGCTGTCAGCACATCAAAAAACTGCTTCATTTAAATTTAACCTGAATTTGACCCTGCCTCCAAATCATATAATAATTCTACCTTCTCCTCTGTTTGGTGAGATGCCCCATAATACCTGTTATACAGTCTCCCCTCACTACAAATAGTCAATAAGCCTGATTCAGTCAGACTATACATCTGTCTCTGAAGGTCTTGAGCTGATTGGGCTAGACAAAATCAAAATGACAGCTGCAGTCCAAACTGTTCATTCTTGTGGTTCATGATCATGACATTCATACAATTATGTGTAAAAATAAGCTAGGGGACAGGGAAAAAAAAGTAATAAGCAGTTTCAGGAGCACAATTTTAGCTCTCACAGAGAAGAGTTCACGAGACAAGAAAATGGAAGTTTTATTTTCTTTAGCAACTAACCAAAGCTAATATACCCCTTATGCAGCCCCTGATAGCCAATTATAGACAGATTCAGTTGTAGAAAGTTGGGCTAATGCCTTCTTGTCCTCTCTTCATTATTGACTATGCTCAGTCCCATTGCCCCCCAGATTCAGAGAAACCTTTTAACACTGAATCTCTGATGGTAATTGGAAAGTGACATCATCATTTGGAGATTTTTAACTAGTCTTTGTAGTGTTGTGGTGAAGGGAGAAAAGGAAAGCAAATAAACTCTTTGAACCACTTGGGAGAAAAAAGAAATCAATTTCCTAGAAAAGATTACTATGTGTAAATAATTTCCTATCAAGGTTTGTAGGTCTCAGAGGATATCTAGGTCAATTTGCATAACATAGTTTATAAAGAAAATGTTCTACATCCTACTTTGGTAAGTAGCATCTGGGGTCTTAAAAGCTTGCCAATGCCCATCTAAGATACATCTATTGGTCTCGTCCCACCCAGAGAAAAGGAGAATGAAAAAAACCAAAGACACAAGGAAGATATTAGTCCGAAGGACTAACGGACCACATGAACCACAGCCTCCACCACAATGAGCCCAGAAGAACTAGATGGTGCCTGGCTACCACCACCGACCACTCTGACAGAGATCACAATAGAGGGTTCCAGACAGAGCAGGAGAAAAATGTACAACAAAATTCAAATTCACAAAAAAAGACCAGACTTGCTGGCCTGACAGAGACTGGAGGAACTCCCGAGAGTATGACCCCCAAACACCCTACTAACTCAGAACTGAAGCCACTCCCAAATTCCACCTCTCAGCCAAAGATTAGACAGGCCTATAAAACAAACAATAACACATGTGAGGAATGTGCATAAAAGACCAAATAGGCAACATCTGCCCAAAAGCAAAGATGAGAAGGCAGGAAGGGACAGGAAAACTGGACGAATGGACACAGGGAACCTGAGAGGAAAAGGGAAAGGGGGAGAATGCTGATACATTGCAGGGATTGCAACCAAAGTCACAAAACAATTGGTGTATAAATTTTTGAATAAGAAAAAAAAAAGATTTGTAGAAATATACTTCTGCTTCTACAGATATTTAACTTTTCAGATATATATATATCAGTCTGCAATAAATGATGCTGGCACAACTGGATCTCCACTTGCAAAAGAATGAAGCTAGAGTCATACCTCACACCATATATGAAAATTAACTCAAAATTTGGATCAATGATCTAAATATAAAAACTAAAACCATAAAACCTTTAGAACAAAACATAGGGGTAAACCTTCAAGATCTTGTTTTTGACAATTGATTCTTAGATACGACGTCAAAAGCAAAAGCAACAAAAGAAAAAACAGATAAATTGAACTCCATCAAAATTTAAAACTTTTATGCATCAATAGACTTTATTAAAAAATGAAGTCAATTTACAGAATGGGAGAAAATATGTGGCAATCATAGAATCTGATAAAATTTTAATATATGTAATCAACACCATCACAACAAAAGACAAACAATCCAATTAAAAAATGGACAAAGGATATGAATAGACATTTCTCCAAAGACAGACAAATGGCCAAATAATTCCATGAAACAATGCTCAAAGTCACAATCATTCATCATCAGGGTGGAGCAAAATAAAACCACAATGAAATACTAACAAACTAACAAGTGTTGGCAACGATGTGGAGAAACTGGAACCCCTGTGCATTGCTAGTGGGAATGTAATGGCACTGCCGCTGTGGAAGACAGTTTGGCAGTTCCTCAAAAAGTTAAACAGAATTATCATATAATTCAGCAATTCAACTTCTAGGTATATACTCAAAGAACTGAGAGCGGGGACTCAAACAGAGACTTACACAAATGTTCACTCCAGCATTCACAATAATAACACAAATCTCCATTAACAGATGAATAAACAAAATGTGGTATATCCATACAATCAAATATTATTCATCCATAAAGAGAAATTAAGTTCTGATACATGCTATGACATGGATGAACCTTGAAAACCTTATGCTAAGTGAAATAAGTCAGACACAAAAGGATAAATATTATATGATCCTATTTAGATAAAATATCTAGAATAGGTAAATGTATAAAGACAAAAGTTTATTCGTGGTTACCAGGGCTGGGAGGCAGAATGGGGAGTTACTGCTTAAAGGGTAGTGAGATTCTCCTTAGGGTGTTGAAAAAGTTTTGGAAATAGATAGTGGTGAATAGATAGTGGTGATGGTTGTACAATGCGGTGAATGTGATTAATGTCACTAAATCATACACAGAAAAAGGGTTAAAATGACATATTTTGTTATATATATTTTATCACAATAAAATTATTTTAAACTAATGAGACAAATATTCAAATGGACAACAGACACATGAAAAGATGCTCAATGTCATTAGCCATCAGAGAAATGCAAATCAAAACCACAATGAGATACCATTTCACTCCAATAAGATGGCCAAGACAAAAAATGGAAAATAACAAGTGTTAGAGGGAAACTGGAGAAATTGGAACCCTTATCCATAACTGATGGGAACATAAAATGGTACAGCCATTCTGGAAAACAGTCTGGCAGCTCCTCAAAAAACTAGAGGTAGAGCTGTCATGTGACCCAGCAGTTCCACCTGTGTTCATCACTGTACTGTTTACAACAGCAAAAAGACAAAAATAAGCTACTTGCCTATCAAAGAATGAATGGATAAGTAAAATGCAGTACATACATACAATGGAGTACTATTCAGCGATAAAGAAAAATTAACTTCCAAAACATCTTGGAACATGAATGAACCTGGAGGACATTATGTTGAGCGACATAAGTCAATCACAAAAAAACAAATATTGTACATTCTCACTTAAAGGAAATGACATGAACAAGTAAATACACAAAAACTAATGTTCATTAGTGGTTACCAGGGATAGGGGAGGGGAGGAGATGGGGATTCACTCTCTAGATAGTAGACACTTGTTATTTTTGGTGATACGGAAGGTAACACCAAATGAGAGTGAAGTGTACACAGCTTGATGAAGGTAGACAATGTCACTAAAAAGAACACAAGAAAAAAAGGACCTGTTAATTGCTATGGCATATATAATTCTGAAACAACAGCAAAAAAACAACCAAAAAATATATGTGGCTATATATTTTGGTTGTTTTTTTGGTTGTTGTTTGGAGTTTTTTTGTTGTTATATATGTATATATGTAGGCATATGTATGTACAGGTATGTATATATGTGTGTATATATAGTGCATGCATATCTATGTGACTGTATGCACTTATATTCATATATATAATAAAGCACATAGGGGGCACAGTTACAGATACTTCTTAGACATAACCAAACACCTTGTGGAATTGGATTTCTCGGTTTGAAGGATTAGGACCATAGTTTTGTGGGACATCTCAGTCAATTGGCATAATATAGTTCATAAAGTTATGTTTTACATCCTAGTTTGGTGAGTAGTGTCTGGGGTCTTAAAAGCTTGCAAGCAGCCATCTTAGATACAACTATTGGTCTCTACTCATCCAGAGCAAAAGAAAAAGAAGGAAACCAAAGTCTCAAAGAAGAAACTTATCTACGAGACAAATAGTCTACATGAACCACGGCCTCATCTACCCTGAGATCAGAACTAGATGGTGCCTGGCTACCACTATCAACTGTTCTAATCAGGGCCACAACAGATGGACCCTGATAGAATGGGATAAAAATGTGGCACAGAACCTCAAATTCCTAAAAAAAAACTGACCTACTGTACTGGTTGAGACTGGAGGACTTCCCGAGGCTATTGCTCTGAGATACTCTTCAAACCTTGAACTGAGACCAACCCCTGAGGTCACCTTGTAGCTAAATAATAAATTGACTCAAAAAATAATGAATATCATCCATAAGTACTGTGCTTCTTTAAAAAAACACCTATATGAGATCAAATGGTCAACAATTACTTTAAAACAAAGATGAGAATGCAAGGGGGCAGTGAAACTAGATTAATGGACACAGAACAATCAGAACAGAAGTAATGAGAATGTTCACACATTGTGAAGAATGTAACCAATGTCACTGAACGATTTGTGCAGAAACTGTTGAATGGGAACCTGAACTGCTGTGTAAACCTTCACTGAAAACATAATAAAATATTATTAAAAAAAAAAAATGAGACTCCAAAGAAAAACAAATTGCCAATAAGCACATGAACAGACGTCCAACTCATTAGTCATTAGGAAAATACTAATCAAAACTACAACAAAATACCACTTCACGCACACTAGGATGGCTATAACAAAAAAAACTGACAATAACAAGTGTTGGTGAGAATATGGAGAAACTGGAACAATCATATGTTGCTGATGGAAATGTAAAATGGTACAGCCACTTTGGAAAACAATTTGACAGTTTCTCAAAATGTTAAACATGGAGCTCCCATCCAAAACTCAAAAAAAAGCCGTTGTTGTCGAGTTGATTCTGACTCATAGCAACCCCATAGGACAGAGCAGAACTGTCCCATAGGGTTTCTAAGGAGCAGCTGGTGGATTCCAACCGCCGACCTTTTGGTTAGCAGCCCAGCTCTTAACCACTGCACCACCAGGGCCCCAGAGTTCCCATACGACCCAGAAATTCCACTCCTAAGTATCTAACCAAGAGAAATTAAAACACAGGACCACATAAAAACTTGTACATAAATGTTCATAGCAGAATTATTCATAATAGCAAAAAAGTGAATGGATGATGGGTAAGTAAAATGTATTATATCCATACAATGGAATATGATTTGGCAATAAAAAGGAATGAAGTGTTGATACATGCTACAACATGGGACAAACCTTGAAAACATCATGTAAAGTGAAAGAAGTCAGTCACAAAAGACCACATATTCATATTTACATAAATTGTTCAGAATAGGAAAATCTATAGAGTTAGAAAGTATTATTAGTGGTTGCCTAGGCCTGGTGGCACAGTGGTTAAGAGCTCAGCTGCTAACCAAAAGGTTGGCAGTTCAAATCCATCAGCCACCCCTTGGAAGCCCTATGGGGCAGTTTTCCCCTGACCTATAGGATCACTATGAGTCAGAATTGACTCATCAGCAATGGGCTTGGTTTTGGGGTTGTTTTTTTTTAGGCCTGGGATGGCTGGTGGTAAAATAAGGGTGACTGCTAATGGGTACAGGGTTTCTTTTAGGAGTGGTGAAAATGTTCTAAACTTGATTGTGGTAATGGTTGCACAATTCTGTGAACACACTAAAAGGCCTTGAAATGTACATTGTAAATGAATGAACTGAATGGTATCGTGAATTACATCACAATAAAACTGTTTATTTTTTAAAAAGCCACTAGAATTTAAACCCCAGACAAAACTTCCTTGGACTATAAATACTGCATTCAAATGGTAAATATTACCTTAAACTCTGACAACCATTCCTCCACAACTCCTTTTTCTGAAGTGAACATCTTTCCACATCTGTTCTAAACCTTCAACCTAAAAATTAACATAAAAAGTTAAAAATTTGAGTATGTTTTCTTTGCTGTCAGATTACTATAGATAAAGGTAATCATATAAAGTTACTTCTTATCTGTGAAATTAAAGCAGTTTCAAACATAAATTACTAGGTTTATTTCTAAACCAAATGTTCATAAACAAGCCTTAAAATGCAAGAATTCTAACAAAAGCATAAATATAATAACATGATGAAATTGACTCTGCAATTTTCATTCAGCTTTCAGGAGTGCCAGCTGCAAAACCTATGGGACCTTTTCCCCCTAGTTTCAATTAAGTCATTC
Source organism: Trichechus manatus latirostris (assembly GCF_000243295.1). Classification (NCBI taxonomy): domain Eukaryota; kingdom Metazoa; phylum Chordata; class Mammalia; order Sirenia; family Trichechidae; genus Trichechus; species Trichechus manatus. The sequence goes on from NW_004443986.1 coordinate 9,613,121, forward strand.
CAAAAAGATCATGCAGCTTAAGAAAATTATAGAAAATATTTCAAAACTGTGACAATATAAAAAGACATGCATCCAAAATTGACTTTGTGCAAGACATTAAGGTAATTTAATTTGCTTATATTTTAGTTTTTTATGACAGTATCAAGCCACTTAATTCCATGAATGCTTAATATTCATAAAACAAAAGTAAAAGTGACACTATCTAAGATAATGACCATATTCAACAGTAGTTATTCAGAAGATTGAGATTTACTTAAGTATAAATAAGAAAACAAGCAAGCTAAAGGAAATGCAAAATAGTTTTAACTCAAGCAGAATTTTTAGCAAAGTACAACAAAGTTTTCTTCATTTATCATCTGTACAGGACTGGACTTAGAAATTGTTTCCTGAGTGAAAATCTTACCTCTGTCTGAATTTCCTAGCCTCCTAATTCAGGTGCAAATCTTGCATTAGGCTTCTTAATTATCATCAGCATTGTAATGTAGTAAAAACTGAGGCAGAATTGCCAGAAACTGAATCCTGATTCTACTACTTACTTGTAGTATAACCTTGGGCAAGTTATTCACCTTACTCTGTTTTCTGAAATAGGAATAACTACAGTAACTACCTTTCGAAGGCTACTGTGAGGATTAAATAAAAAAATAAAAATAAAAGCACTTCTTACAGTACCTGACAATAAAGTATTACTACAGTGCAATATTATTATTAAGGGATATCAACTCTATAACCTTTGTTCAGCAGTCTATCAAGGTATACAGATAAGTCTTAATGAACAAAGGCTCTTGCCACAGAATACAGTCTAAAGTTTCTGCAGTCTAATTTTCATCAAAAACATGATTAAGAAAATAATTAGACAGATAGATATAGAGATGCATATGTGTAGATATATTCATGCATATATATATTCACTGATTCATTCATGATGGATTACTTCAGAGATAAGCATCTTATGTTTTAGAGTAAAAAATAGTCCCTTTTTTTATTGTACTTTAGATGAAGGTTTACAGAACAAACTAGCTTCTCATTAAACAGTACACATACTGTTTTATGACATTTGGTTAACAACCCCACGACATGTCAACACTCTCCCTTGTCGACCTTGGGTTCCCTATTACCAGCTTTCCTGTCCCCTCCTGCCTTCTAGTCCTTGCCCCTGGGCTATGTGCCCCTTTAGTCTCACTTTGTTTTACAGGCCTGTCTAATCTTTGGACGAAGGGTGAACGTTGAGAGTGACTTCATTACTGAGCTAAAAGGGTGTCCAGGGGCCATACTCTTGGGGTTTCTCCAGTCTCTGTCAGGCCAGTAAGTTTGGTCTCTTTTTGTGAGTTAGAATTTTGTTCTACATTTTTCTCCAGCTCTGTCTGGGACCCTCTACTGTGATCCCTGTCGGAACAGTCAGTGGTGGTAGCTGGGCACCATCTAGCTGTGCTGGACTCAGTCTGATGGAGGCCAGGGTAGTTGTGATCCATTAATCCTTTGGACTCATCTTTCCCTTGTGTCTTTAGTTTTCTTCATTCTCCCTTGCTCCTGAAAGGATGAGACCAACGGAGTATCTTAGATGGTCATTCACAGGCTTTTAAGACCCCAGACACTAGTCACCAAAGTAGAATGTAGAACATATTCTCTATAAACTATGTTATGCCAATTGAGCTAGATGTTCCCAGAGACCATGGTCCCCATAGCCCTCAGCCCAGTAATTCAATCTCTCAGGGAGTTTGGATGAGTCCATGGAGCTTCCAAGACCTTGCCTTGGTCAAGTTGTGCTAGCTTCCAACACCAAAGACATAAGGAAAGTATTAGCCCAAGAGACAGAAAGGGCCACCTAAACCAGAGACTTCATCAGCCTGAGACCAGAAGAACTAGATGGTACCCAGCTACCACCAATGACCGCCCTGACAGGGAACACAACAGACAGCCCCTGAAGGAACAGGAGAAAGGTGGTAAAAATACCAGACATAATGGTCTAACTGAGACTGGAAGAACCCCAGAAAGCATGGCCCCTGGACTCTCTGTCAACCCAGAACTAAAACAATTCCCGAGGCCAAATCTTCAGACAAAGACTGGACTGGACTGTGGGACATAAAATGATACTCGTGAAGAGTAGATACATGAGACTAAATCAGTAGCTTCTGTCCAGAGGCGAGATGAGAAGGCAGAGAGGGTTAGGAGCTGGTTGAATGGACATGGGAAATCAGGGGTGGAAAGGAGGAGTGTGCTGTCACAGCATTGGGAGAGCAGTTAGGGTCACATAACAATGTATGTATAAATTTTTATATGAGAGACTAACTTGAAATGTAAACTTTTACTTAAACTACACCAATAAACAAAACAAAACAAAGTTGTGCTAGCTTCCCTAGCATTGTGCACTATCTTCCCCTTTACCAAAGTTACCACTTATCTATTGTCTATTTAGTGTTTTTCCATCCCCATCCCTCCCCTCCCTTGTAACCTTTTCATGAGTTTTTATAGTAGTTGTCTCATACGATATTTGTCTTTTTCTGATTGACTTATTGCTCTCCAGATTCATCCACGTTGTGAGATGCTTTGCAGATTCATCATTGTTCTTTATCATTGCATACTACTCCATTGTGTGTCTGTACCAGAGTTTGTTTATCCATTCATCTGTTGATGGACATCTAGGTTGTTTCTATCTTTTTGAAACAACCCATTTATTTTTTATTCTAAGTTTTATTCTTGGAGCAAGTCGGACTTTCAGAAAACCATGTGTCTTTATCAGATTATTGATTTTACAGAACTGTCCATTTGGATGAACTGGGCTTTGGCATTATGTGCAAAATGTTACTGAAAACACTGCTAGATCACAGGTTATTCTCTTTAAAATTCAACAGAGAAGAAAGTTCGCATCCTCAGTTTTCAGTACCAGGAAAAATTCTCCTTCAGAGCAACTGGTTAGCTCAGTAAATCTCATAACTGATTCTCTTTGTTTTGTTTCTAATAACAGCCAAAGTTTCTGCCCTAATTCTGTATACAAAACAGCAGGGCAGGCCTGGATTAATTTTATTAATTGCTCTATTTTACATTCTCACACTTACTTTTTTTCTGCCTAGATCTACTTATTTTTATCTTGTTATATTGTACACATTTGTGAAGCAAAGTAAATATAAATGCACGTAAATTTTCTTTTGTATGTATCCACTATTTAGCTAATAAATTAGAACAGGAAGTTACACAAATAGAACCATGCTAAAAGAAGTGGGGAGGTAAGACTTTTACAAAAATTCAAAATAACTTCCTACTTAAATTAAGACTAATTTTTAAGAGATTAAAAGGAATCAAGAGAATACTAGGTCTGTGAAAAATCAAAAGCTTCCTACAAATTGACAAACTGAGCACATTACAAGGATGCACAAATGGTCAAGAATAACGAAGGCAATCTTGAAGAACAACAGAGCCGGAAGACTTGAACTTTTAAAATACCAAAGCTTACTATGTTGTTGTTAGTTGCCATTGAGTCAACTCTTAAAACTTACCATAAAGCTACAGTAATTAGGCCACTGTGGTATTGGCATAAGGGTAGAAAAACAGACCGATAGACTAGAAGTGAGAGGCCAAAAACAAACCTACACATACATGGTCATCTGATTTATGACAAAAGTGACACTGCAATGTGGTCGGGAAAGGATAGTCTTTTAATAAATGAGACTAGGCCAACTTGGATAGTTACATGGAAAAGGAAAAAAAGAACCATGAACGACCTCGTGGCTCATACCACATGAAAAATCAGTTCCAGCTGGATCATAGAATCTAATTCTGAAAGGTAAAACAATAAAGCTTTTATAAGAAAACACAGTAGCATACCTTCATAACCTTAGGGTGGGCAACGTTTCTTAAGCAGGAAGCACAAGAGCACTAATCGTAAGGAGGGAAAAAGGACAAACTGGACTTCTCTAAAATCAAGAAGTTCTACTCATCAAGAAAGAAGCCTTGGTGGCACAATGCTTAAGTGCTCAGCTGCTAATCAAAAGGTTGGTGGTTGGAACCCATCCAGTGGCTCTGCTGGAGAAAGAACTGGCGATCTGCTCCCGTAAAGATTACAGCCTAGAAAACCCTATGGGGTAGCTATTCTCTGTCACATGGAGTCACTATGCGTTGAAATCAACTTGACAACACCTAACAACTCATAAAGAGTCTAAAAAGGCAAACCACTGTGTGTGAGAAGATATTTGCAATTGATATATCTGACAAAAGTCTCATATCCAGAACATATAAAGAACTCCTATAAATTATTAGGAAAAAGGCATACAACCCAATGGCAAAACAAGAACTTCACTTATCCAAATGAGAATTAAATATATAGAAGGTGTTCAACTTCATTAGTTATCAGGGAAATGTCAATTAAAACTCACAATGAAATATCTCCCTCTACACATATACACATATATATGCAAGTATGAATAGAATGAAAGATTGATACACATATATATGCAAGTATGAATAGAATGAAAGATTGATAATACCAAGCCCTGAAAAGGATATAGAGCAACCAAAATATTCATACACAGCTAGTGGGAGTGTAAATTGGTATAACATCTTGGGAAACTCTTTGGCAGTATCCTCTCAACTTGAATAAATGGGTACCCTATGGATACAGCAATGCTATCCATAGAAATATGTCCAACAGAACTGTGGATACATGTTCTCTGAAAGATATGTTCAAGAACACCTACTGAAGCACTTTTTGTAAATAGCCAAAAACTAGAAACAAACCAAATGTCCATCAACAGTAGAATGGATAAATTATAGTATAGCATACTTGGAATTCTATATAGCAATGAGAATACAACTACACACAGCTACATTAACCTCATAATGTTGGGTAAAGGAAGGCAGGCCAAAGAGTACATATTATACCTAAAAAAAAAAAAAAAAACAAAACCATTGCTGTTGCGTCGATTGCAACTCATTTATATAAAATTCAGGAACAGGCAACACTAATTTTGTTAGAAGCTGGGATAGTGGTTACTCTTGAAGGGGCTACTTATTGGGCTCTAGCAATATTCTGCTTCTAGATCTAGGTGTTGGTTACACGTGTGTGTATTTTGTGAAAATTCACCAGGCTGGACCCTTATAATTTGTGCATTTTTCTATGTGTACGTTGTACATTAATTAGTAACACCACACAGTCCAGGCCTCTTATCTTACACTTGATAGAGATCAAACGGGAGCCCTCAATTGTATAGATGAGTTCATATGAATACTCACTTGTTTAGCATGCATGCAATTCACCCCTGCTATATGTATATAGGGACCATTCATTAATTTCACAAACCTTTCTTGAATACCTCTTATGTGCCTGGTACTGGATTAGGTGCTGGGAATACAGTGTGGGCAAAATTAGACTTGTTTCCTGCTCTTAAGGCACTTACAATCTAAATAAATAAATAAATAAAAACCAAACTCATCGCCACTGAGTCAGTTTCAACTCATAGCGACCCTACAGGACAAAGTAAAACTGCTCCGTAGGGTTTTCAAGAAGCAGCTGGTGGATTCAAACTGCTGATCTTTTGGTTAGCAGGCAAGCTCTTAAACACTGTGCCACTAGGGCTCCAGTCACAGTCTAGTGGGTATATTACTCATCTATGTTGCAGTAACAGACAACCTCCCAAATACCATGCTCCCCAGAGTTAAAACTGTCAATCCCCATACTTCTTTGTCTCATTCTGCAAGGCTCAAAAGTGACTCTCTACTGAAACTTGTACAGCCTCACTACCACTATCTGCCTTAAGTCCACCAGGACTAAACTCATTATTCTTCCCTTCATCCCTGTTTATGTCAGGCACCACAAGAAACTACAGACTCCCAGGTTACACTCATCTCCCCCCATGCTAATCTTTATAACTCTTGGTACATCTTCTATTTTGCCCCCCTCCCATTCTACCTAACTCCAGAAGAAGGAAGCCCTCTGTAAAAATGGCATGGCGAGGGCAGTGTCTGACCTCCTCTAACATCAAAAAGGGGAAGAGAGAGAATCACCATCAACGTTAGCCCAAGGCTGATTCCTATGAGGTGTAAGTCAGACATTCCTCCATCCTGCAGCCTTTTGACCAGTTCTGACACCAACCGTCCCTCCCATGGCACTCTCTACTTCTCTGCTGGGTTCAGTAATGTTTGCAATGGCCACACAGAACTCACAGATAATATTCACGATTATGGAGTTTATCAGGGAAGTAACAGGTTACAATTCAGGTTCAGGAATATTCAGGATACAGGACACAGTTCTTTTATCAGGACAGCTTCTTCTCAGCCGTGCCTGCAGGCATGCCTCTCTCTGGCCCCTTGGCCTCTGCCGTGCTTGGGCAAGTATTACAAAGCTCTTCTAGCTCTGTGGATAAGTGCCCTAAGGCACCCCACTCCCCAGTAAGCTTCTGCCCAAAGGCGCTCAGCCCTAGCTCCCTGGGTCGGCAAACCTAGCTCCACCAAGTGCCCGCAGGCACACTACGCCTCCAGCAAGCCTCTTGCCCAAAGGCACTCATCTTTCTCGCCAGTCTCTTACAGGTCTCCTGCCTCTGCTGCCACCATTTCTCTGCCGCTGCTTCTCACTGTCTTTAGTGTTACAGCTCTCTCTCTCAGTCTTCTTGTTCAAGGAGCTTCTCAGTGCAGGGATCCTGGGTTCAAAGGACATGCTCCACTTCTGGCTGTTCTTTCTTGATGGCTGTGAGATCCTCCCTTCTCACCTCTGGGATGGCTCATTTTAAGCCTAGAGGGATGGCAAAACTGACCAATTTCCTCATTAGGGTTTCATATACCTTATTTGCACGGTCCCACTCCCACAAGGGTACCATGCACCTTATTTACATTATTAGAAGTATCCAATTCCCCTTGGTGGGCCACAAGCACCTCATCTGCATAGTCCCACCCAGTCATTTGGTGGGAGTTACAAAGACTATGGCTAAAAAACCAAAAACCAAACTTACTGCTGTCAAGTAGATTCCAACTTATAGCGACCCCACAGGGTTTCCAAGGCTGTAAATATTTACGGAAGCAGACTGCCATATCTGTCTCCCTCAGAGCTGCTGGTGGTTTCAAATTGCTGACCTTTCGGGTAGCAGTTGATTGCTTTACCCACTGTGCCACCAGGACTCCAAGACTATGGCTAGAAGGGCTATATTAAGTAATTCACTGCACTGCACCCTCCCACTGTGGCCTCTGTAATTGACAGTCCATTACCAGCAAAATCCTTTGTATCTTCAACAGTTCTTTGAATGTTGCTTCCTTCTAGTTGTTCTAACGAAAATTCTGGCTTTCTCTAAAGATACTGCTTCTCCTGTTGTCTTCTGAGAGTGACTGCTTTTTCTGAAATAGCCCTGGAATAAACCACCGGGCCTAGAGACGTTCTCTTCCTCCTTATCACCAGTCCGGATCATTCTCCTTCTCTTCCCTCTAACCATCAGCCCAACCCTGCTTTAAATTTCATGTGCCTGTCATCTCTAAGTCAACTGCACCCCCTGCCTCCATTACCCCCTCCATTTCCAGATGATCTTAGCCTTGGCTCACTGTCACTCTTTCAAGCCACTCTTAATTCTTAGTGATCTTCTTTCTCACACCCTGAACTCTTTTAGTTCCTAGAACTTTCCTCCAGTGATATTGTATTCCTCCCTACCTCAGCAACTCAGTCCTGTGATTATAACCTCAAACGTTTTAGTGGGGTGAGTATCTACTGACTGCTCATTTTCTTGAGTATCGGTCTCATTTTCCTGTTTCTCTGTATGCCTAAAAATTTTGCTTATATAATTGACATTGTGGATCACACATTATAAAGACGTTGGTTTCTGTTATAATCCTCTGAAGAGTATTGTTTTTGGTTTTAGTAATCAGTTGAATTATTGCCTGAACACTTTGAATTAGTGTAGGCTGAAACAGACTTAGGGATCAGGGAAAGCTTCCCTAAGTAACTGACATTTGAGCTGAGATTTAAATGAGTAAGAGTTAACTGGGTCAAAAAGAAGAGGGGATGAGAAGGTGCAGTGTAGAGTGTGCCAGGCAGAGTGAGCCATATAGGAAAAGGCCCTGGAGAATCAATCACCAGGCTGTTCAAGGAAAGGAAAGAAGTCCATGCGGCTGGAATGCAGAGCAAGGGGAGAACCAAAAGTCCCAGATAAGGGCTGCTCCTTCAGCCTGGAATGAGAGACATGTGGACAGAGTTACAACAAATCCACAGTCATCCATAGGTAATGTAAGCAAGAAAAAAAAAATCATAGTTATGAGCATAGAGACTTGAGGGGCTGTTACTGCAACATAAATGAATGATACATCCACTAGACTATGAGTGCCTTAGGAGCAGGAAACAAATCTAATTTTGCTCACACTGTATTCCCAGCACCTAATCTAGTACCTGGCACATAGGACATATTCAAGAAAGATTTGTTAAATTAATGAATGGCCCCTATTTGCATATAGCATGGGTGGATTAACCAGTAAGCAAGGTATGCATGGGCCTACATTAAGCAAAGCCCACACCGGCTTATTTATTTTTCAAAAACAGGTGGAATTGTGCACTACAGATTAGTAAATAAGCACAAGTAAGCTCGTGTATACCTTGCTTATTGGGTAATCCATGCCTGGCATCTAGCTGTAAGCTCTTTTTTAAAAAAGCAAGTCTATCTTAATTTATACACGTATATAGCTACTGTTAATACCATAAAGCTGACACATATTGGTTAAACAAGTTGAACAAGTTTTCAAAACAGCTCAGATTCCTTCACTTCAACCTGAACCAAAAATTTGAAAGTTAATTCCAAAGCGTATCATTATAGGTTTTTATCTAATTCTCTACAAAGAAGTGACAAGTGTTAAGGGAGAAAGGAAATGAGACAAATTAAAGGAAAAGTCAATAACCACTAATGAAAATTAATTGAGCTGGGTTCTACTTAAATCCTAATTATATCTCTTCTCATTTGCTATTCTATATCAGGTTACCCTGTTTCCAACATAGAAGATATTTCCAAAATAGCTGTCAAATTTCATTTCACCACACCATCATACCTCTCCAATTTCCCTAAAAGGATATTCAGCCAGGTGATACCTCAATTCAAATAAGAAAAACTAAAATTTTTATGGTTTCTTCATTGATCTTGCCAACATGGGATGTAAGTATGATAACTAGAGAATCAAGAAAGAATGAGAATGAAATTTAGATTATCTTCAAATCAGGATAATAATTATCTATCTCTTTCTCTTAGTTCCTCAGTTGTCTGCCATAGTCTAGACCAAATTATTCAAGAATGAAGAAAACAATTACTACAGCTAAAGTCTGCACACAACCACAAAGTTTTTTATATAAATTCATGACACTTATTTCCCTAGAAGGTCAGGAAATTTGAATAATGTTTGCTTTTTTAAAAAAAATTTTATTTTGAAATAATCATAAATTTACAGGAAGTTGCAAAAATAGTACAAAGCAATTGTGATTGTTGGGTCGTATGATAGTTACATGTTTAGTTTTTTTAAGAAACTAACAGCCAAATTATCTTCTGCTATCCTATCTTCTAGGCTGTACCATTTTACATTTCCTTCCTTAACAGCTAGCTGATGCTGAACATATGGATAACGTTTTAACTCTAAGATCAGAAAGTAGAATTTCATTTGCAAATCAGTAAAAAGATAACAGTCATTGTGTGGGGAAGATGTGAAGTAAAAATTCATTAATACAAGCATTTCTAATTTTTGAAGATAAGTTATTTTATCAGATATAGAATAATGTAGTATATTATGTCTCACAAGCATAATCTGAAAGCACTTTTCAACAATGGTATTGAGATCACTTCGAAGATATTCATGTCTTCTGGTAGTTTACACCATTTGATTTAGAAAATAATATTTGGAATCATTATTCCCTGACCTTGAGCATGGAGAAACGTGACCCAGCTGGGGCTGGGCCCTCACAGGCTCACAAAGACACATCAACTGGGCCCTGAGATAGACAATAGATGGGACAATCTCAGGAATTATCTTAAGGAAGTTTTCACAAAACGGCAATCAAACCTAACAGAAAAGACTTCCCACTTTTTGTCTTTTTCTATTAGCACTTAGTGAATAGAAATTTGTTGGACCAATGAAGACCCTCCTGGCTTTTGTAATTGAAATCTGTACCAATGATTGTTAAGAAAGATGATTCAAAATGTAAGATCACAACTTCTAGCCAATCTGTGAAAACGTGATGCTTTCAATGATTCTACCCATTTTGTGATGTTGATATATACTGATGATTCTGTAACCTTCCTCGGATTCGGGCAAACGTTCTAGCTTTGGCAGCAAGCTTGTCCGCTTCCCACTTCTGTCCTTTTATCCTTCTATGCCGAATAAAACTTACTTTTGCTTTACTAAACTTTATGATGTTTTTCCCCTACAACACATTCTAGTTTAAAGAAAATATATAAGGGTACATAAAGCTGCTATTTGAATACTTTCATAATATTTGGTTACATAAAGGCTTCTCAGAGGCCTATGGGGCACATTATTTTCCATTATACCCTAATGTTTGCACTAAACTGAGGTAACAGAAACTAAATTATGAAAGAGATATACTATTTCTTCTGTAGTTCTTTCTGTAACTTAAAAAAGGAAAATAATTATTGTTATGGATTGAATTATGTACTCCCAAAAATGTGTGTATCAATTTGGCTGGGCCATGATTCCTGGTATTATGTGATTTTCCTATATGTTGTAAATCCTGCCTCTATGATGTTAATGAGGGAGGATGGGTGGCAGTTGTGTTAGTAAGGCAGGGCTCAATCTACAAGACTGGATTGTGTCCTAAGTAATCTTTTGAGATACAGAACAGACAAGTGAGCAGAGAGAAAGGGGGGCCTCATACCACCAAGAAAGCAGTGCCAGGAGCAGAGCATGTCCTTTGGACCCGGGGTCCCCGTGCGGAGAAGCTCCTAGTCTAGGAGAACATTGATGAGAAGGCTGACAGAGAGAGGAAGGCTTTCCCTGGAGCTGACGCCCTGAATTTGGACTTTTAGCCTACTTTACCATGAAGAAATAAATTTCTCTTTGTTAAAGCCATCCACTTGTGGTATTTCTGTTGTAGCAGCACTAGATGACTAAGACAATTATAGTACTGATTTACAAATGTGAATGAAAATTCAAAGAGTGTGGTACTTGTTACTACTTGCTTTTTCTTTAAAAACAGCAACATACTTAAACAATTTAGCTGTCTGTATGGTAAGCCAAAATCTTTAGCACCATGCAGAAATATTTTAAATCATGTTTATAATCTCACAGAAATATTAAACTATGTTATAAAAATATAAGAATTGGAAAATACGAATGGCATCCATGTAGTTTTAATTTACCAAGTCAAGCCAGTTCAAAAAACTCTGTTGTTGTTTTGCTAGCTGCTGTGGAGTCAGTCCCTGACTCATGGTGACACCATGCACAAGGTGATCAGGTTGTTGTGATCCACAGAGTTTTCACTGGCTTTTTTTTTTAGGAAGTAGATCACCCTACTTTTCTTTCTAGTCTGGCTTAGTGTAGAAGGCTCCATTGAATCCTGTTCAGCATCATAGCAACACACAAACCCTTACTGACAGATGAGTGGTGGTACACTTGAGGTGCACTGGCAGAGAACTGAATCCGGTTCTCCCACATAGAAGGTAAACATTCTGCCACTGAACCACCACTGTCCCCTCAAAACAAATCTACATATGGTAAAACTTACAAAATTCTTTCAGGCGATATATTTTTCTTTTACTTTGTTTTTAACTTCATAAAATCTAAAGTATCTTAAGAAGACTAGAAAATGTATAGCCATTAAAAAGGGACCTGAGATACTGATGCATTAGATGGGAGAGAGGAGAAATAGGATTCCATAAAGTGTAGGATAAGCAATTAAAGACATAGAAGATGAAAAGCAAACAGTGTTTGCCAGCTAAAAGAAGCTTTTGTTTGTCCTTACCACACATTATAACATAACAATTTTCTGAAACCTGAGTTCCAAGATTAGTAACAGTTATAACTAAACGTATCACTGAAGACTAGTTAAGGCAAGAAGCAAAGTGACCACAAAATACAAAACAGTGATTTAAAAATTGTTTCTCTCCGGCGAGGCCAAGATGACGGAGCAGTCAGATGCTTCCGGTGGTCCTTCTTACAACAAAGACTTAAAAAAAAAGTGAATCGATTATATATGACAATCTAGGAGCCCAAAAATCGAAGGCAAACATAAGGACTTGGATCAAGTGGCAGAGGGAGGGAGACAGTTCAGAAGCATCGAGGAATTGCCAGACCTGACCCAGAGGAAGCCAGCGCCATGCAGGGTAGATTGGCTGGCGTGCCCGGTGTGGCAGGCAGTAGCATTCGGAACATATTTTCCACATTGGGAGAGACCGAGCGGCAGAGAGTCTGCTCAGGCCTCCAGAGCCAGTAAAAAGCGGCGCTCAATCGGCAAAACATAATAAGTACACTCATTTAACCTACCACGCGGATCAAAAAAAAACCCCATTTGGGAAGAACCTCTCTCCCATTTATCTGCTCCCTCCCTGCTTTGCACCAGTGCTGGGCCAGCTTCAGCAACTGCTGCATCCCTTGAGCCAGAAGTAGGACCCGTCAGGCACCCTGAGCCATTCTCCTGGCCTTCGAGAGGGAACAAATTAAAAAGCAGGAAAAAATAATCTTCCAGCTCCCCTAAGCTGGGAACTCAGGGCAGGCACAGCTCCTTTGCCTAGGCACAAGCATAAGGGGTCCACGGACTTTGAATGCCTTTCGCCCCTGCATAGACCTGTGTGGGCCCATTTCAACAGCACAGGCCCTCATTAGCACAGTGCAATAGGGTATATACCTAAAGCCTGAATTCACTATAGCAGCTATACGGTGGAGTGGCAGATTCGTGACATTTGACACCGCCCTGCCCACTGAGCAAGGTCCACACCTACAGACATCAGGGGCCTGCAGACTGGTGGCTCCACCCATGCCACCATGCCACCTGCAACAGGGGTCCAAGAATAAGTGGTGCCTCCCAGTCCTTAGGCCAACAGCATTAGGTGCAAATAGTCTGGCTGCAAAACCCACCCACCTACGTGCTCTAGAGAACATGGACACACTTTCCTCACAGACACTCAGAAGCAGCCATCAGCCCACTGCCTTGCTCAGCGTGTGACCTCCTACTGCAGCCAGATACCTGTGCCTACTCCAGTCACCTCTGCCCATCTAGGACTGTAGGTGAGACCCTGCACCACACACATGGTGATCAACTATCTGGACACCTGAGCTGAATCCATACAAGAAAAGTAAATGGACTCCTGGGCTCACATACCTAGTAACAGATCTAACCACCTGGTGACAGGACGTTAGAGTTTCAAAGGTGCCAATAAATAAACTAGATCACATGAGCAGCCTATTTGGGCATATCAAAACAAGAAGCTAGGACACAGTAAGCAAACATAAAATAAATATAATAACTTACTGATGGCTCAGAGACAACAGTCAATATCAAATCACATAAACAGGCAGACCATGATGGCTTCAGTAAGCTCCCAAAATAATCAAGAAATTTTCAGGAGGAAGAGAACTTCTTTGAATTACTGGAGGTAGAATACAAAAGATTAATATACAGAACTTTTCAAGAGATCAGGAAGGAGATCAGGCAAAACATAGAACTAGCCAAGGAACACACTGACAAAGCAATAGAGGAATTTAAGAAGATTAGAGAAGAGCACAGTGACAAATTTAACAGGCTGCAAGAATTCATAGAGAAAGCAAACAGAAATCCGGAAGATTAACAATAAAATTTCAGAATTAGACAACTCAACAGAAAGTCATAGGAGCAGAACTGAGGCAATGGAAGTCAGAATTAGTGAGATTGAAGATAAAACACTTGACACTAACTTACCTGAGGAAATATCAGATAAAAGAATTTTAAAAAATGAAGAAACCCTAAGAATTATGTGGGATTCTATCAAGAGGAATAACCCACGAGTGACTGGACTATCAGAACGGGGGGGTGGGGAGGGTGGATAACAGAAAATACACAGAGAATTGTTGAAGATTTGTTGGCAGAAAACTTCCCTGATATCGTGAAAGATGAGAAGATATCTATCCAAGATGCTCATCAAAAGAAAGTCATCAAGACATATTACAATCAAACTTGCTGAAACCAAAGATAATGAGAGAATTTTAAGAGCAGCTAGGGATAAATGAAAAGTCATGTACAAAGGAGAGTCAATAAGACTAAGCTTGGACTACTCAGCAGAAACCACGCAGGCAAGAAGGGAATGGGATGACATATATAAAGCCTTGAAGGAAAAGAAATTGCCAGTCAAGAATTATATAGCCAGCAAAACTGTCTCTCAAATATGATGGCAAAATTAGGGCATTTCCAGATAAAAAGATGTTTATGAAATTTGTAAAAACCAAACCAAAATTACAAGAAATACTAAAGGGAGTTCTGCAGTTACAAAATCAATAACATCAGATAACAACCCAAGACTAGAACACAGGACAGAGCAACCAGATATCAAAACAGACGGGGAAGACACAAAAGTATATCAAAGCTAAAACACTGAAAATAGGGAAACAGAGATGTCAATATATAAAAGATGACAACATTAAAACAAAAAAAAGGGACTAAAAAAATGTAGTCACACATCTTTCATGTGCAGAGGAAGTCAAGGTGATATAAAGAAATAAAAGATGAGTTTAAACCTAGAAAAATAGGGGTGAATATTAAGGTAACCACAAAGGAAACTAACAATCCTCCAAGTCAAAATAAAAACTAGAAAAACATAAAGACTCAGCAAATACAAAATCAACAACAAGGAAAAAGATGAAAAGAAAATACATAAAGAAAAACAACTCAGCACAGAAAATTAACTGCAACAAAGAAACTGTCAACAACACACACAAAAAAGACATCAAAATGACAGCACTAAACTCATACTTATCAATAATTACGCTGATTGTAAATGGACTGAATGCACCAATAAAGAAACAGAGAGTGACAGAACGGAGAAAAAACACGATCTGTCTATATACTGCCTACAAGAGATACACCTTAGACTTAAAGACACAAACAAACTAAAACTCAAAGGATGAAAAAAAAACATATCAAACAAAAAACACTCCAAAAGAGCAGGGTGGCAATATTAATCTCTGACAAAATAGACTTTTAGACTTTAAAGTAAAATCCACCACAAAGGATAAGGAAGGACACTATACGATGATTAAAGGGTCAATACACCACGAGGACATAACAGTAATAAATATTTACACACCCAGTGACAGGGCTCCAAAATACATAAAACAAACTCTAACAGCACCAAAAAGAGAGATAGACAAGTCCACAATAATAGCAGGAGACTTCAACACACTACTTTCAGTGCAGGACAGAACATCCAGAAAGAAGCTTGAAAAAGACACAGAAGATATAAACGCCACAGTCAACCAACTTGACCTCATAGACATATACAGAACACTTAACCCACCTGCAGCCAAGTATACCTTCTTTTCCAATGCACATGGAACATTCTGCAGAATAGACTACACATTAGGCCATAAAGCAAGCCTTAACAGAATCCAAAGCATCGAAATATTACAAAGCATCTTTTCTGATCATAAAGCCATAAAAGTGGAAATCAATAACAGAAAAAGCAAGGAAAAAAAATCAAACACATGAAAACTGAACAACACCTTGCTCAAAAACTACTGGGTTACAGAAGAAATTAAGGACAGAATAAAGAAATACACAGAATCAAATGAGAATGAAAACACATCCTACCAGAACCTTTTGTACACAGCAAAAACAGTGCTCAGAGGTCAATTTATAGCAATAAATGCATACTTTCAAAAAGAAGAAAGGGCAAAGACCAAAACTTTAACCCTACAACTCAAACAAATAGAAAGAGAGCAGCAAAAGAAGCCATCAGGCAGCAGAAGAAAGCAAATAATTAAAATTAGAGCAGAATTAAATGGAATAGAAAACAGCAAAACAATTGAAAGAGTTAACAAGACCAAAAGCTGGTTCTTTGAAAAGATCAACAAAATCGATAAACCACTGGACAAACTGACAAAAGAAAAATGGGAGAGGAAGCTAATAAACCTAATAAGAAATGAGATAGGCAATATCACAACAGATCCAAGTAAAATTAAAAGTATCGTAACAGAATACTACGAAAAATGTACTCTAACAAATTTGAAAACCTAGAGGAAATGGACAAATTTCTAGAAACATACTACCTAGCTAAACTAACACAAACAGAGATAGAACAACTAAATAAACCTATAACAAAAGAAGAGATTGAAAACGTAATTTAAAAATTCTCAACAAAAAAAAGCCCTGGCCTGGAGAGTTTCACTGGAGAATTCTACCAAACTTTCAAAGAAGAGTTAACACCACTACTACTAAAGATATTTCAGAGCATAGAAAAGGATGGAAAACTTCCAAACTCATTCTACAAAGCCAGCATAACCCTGATACCAAAACCAGGTAAAGACACCACAAAAAAAGAAAATTACAGACCAATATCCCTCAGGAACATAGATGCAAAAATCCTGAACAAAACTCTAGCCAATAGAATTCAACAACATATCCAAAAAATAATTCACAGTGACCAAGTGGGATTCATACCAGGTATGCAGGAATGATTTAACATTAACAATCAATGTAGCCTATCACTTAAGAAAATAAAAGAACCACATGATCTTATCAATTGATGCAGAAAAGGCATTTGACAAAGTCCCACACCTATGCCTGATAAAAACTCTCAGAAAAATAGGAATAGAAGGGAAATTCCTCAACAAAATAAAAGCATTTATACAAAGCCAACAGCCAACATCATCCTAAATGGAGAGAGTCTGAAAGCATTCCCCTTGAGAATGGGAATCAGACAAGGATGCCCTTTATCACCACTCTTATTCAACATTGTGCTGGAGGTCCTAAACAGAGCAATTAGGCTAGAAAAAGAAATAAAGGGCATCCAAATTGGTAAGGAAGAAGTAAAAGTATCTCTATTTGCAGATGATATGATCTCATACAGAGAAAACCCCAAAGAATCCACAAGAAAAGTACTGGAACTAATAGAAGATTTCAGCAAAGTATCAAGATACAAGAGAAAAATACAAAAAATCAGTTGGATTCCTCTACACTAACAAAGAGAACTTTGAAGAGGAAATCACCAAATCAATACCACTTATAATAGCCCCCGAGAAGATGAAATACTTAGGAATAAACCTAACCAGAGATGTAAAAGACCTATATAAAGAGAACTCAAGACATTACTGCAAGAAACCAAAGGAGACCTACATAAGTGGAGAAACATACCTTGCTCATGGATAGGAAGACTCAACATTGTGAAAATGTCTATTCTACCCAAAGGGATCTACAGAAAAGAGCATTTTTTAATGAGATGGAGAAACAAATCATCAATTTCATACAGAAAGGGAAGAGGACCCGGATAAGCAGAGCATTACTCAAGAAGAAGAACACAGTGGGAGGCCTCACACTACCTGATTTTAGAACCTATTATACCACCACGGTAGTCAAAACAGCCTGGTACTGGTACAACAGATACATAGACCAATGGAACAGAATTTAGAATCCAGATGTAAATTCATCCACCTATGTGCAGCTGATATTTGACAAAGGCCCAAAATCCGTTAAGTGGGGAAAAGACAGTCTGTTTAACAAATGGTGCTGGCATAACTGGATATCCGTCAGCAAAAAAAAGAAACAAGACCCATACCTCACACCATGCACAAAAACTAACTCAAAATGGATCAAAGACCTAAGTATAAAATCTAAAACATTAAAGATCATGGAATTAAAAAAAGGGACAAAACTAGGAGCCCTAATACATGGCATAGACAGAATACAAAACATTATTAACAATGGACAAACACCAGAAGAGAAACTAGATAACTGGGAGCTCCTAAAAATCAAACACTTATGCTCATCAAAAGACTTCACCAAGAGAGTAAAAAGATAACCTACTGACTGGGAAAAAATTTCTGGCTACGACAAATTCGATCAGCACCTAGTCTCTAAAATCTACAAGATACTGCAAACCCTCAACAACAAAAAGACAAATAACCCAATTTAAAAATGGGCAAAAAAGATGAACAGGCACTTCACCAAAGAAGACATTCAGGTGGCTAACAGACACATGAAGAAATGCTCATGATCATTAGCCATTAGAGAAATGCAAATCAAAACTACAATGAGATACCATCACACCCCAACAAGGCTAGCATTAATCCAAAAAACACAAAGTAATAAATGTTGGAGAGGTTGTGGAGAGACTGGAGCACTTATATACTGCTGGTGGGAATGTAAAATGGTACGACCACTTTGGAAATCGATTTGGCGCTTCCTTAAAAAGCTAGAAATAGAAGTACCATACAATTCAGCAATTCCACTCCTTGGAATATATCCTAGAGAAATAAGAGCCATCACATGAATACATACATGCACACCCATGTTCATTGCAGCACTAGTCATGATAGCAAAAAGATGGAAACAACCTAGGTGCCCATCAACAGATGAAGGGATAAACAAATTATGGTACATACAAACGATGAAATACTACACAATGATAAAGAATAACGATGAATCTGCAAAACATCTCATAGCATGGATAAATCTGGAAGGCATTATGCTGACTGAAATTAGTCAGTCACAAAAAGACAAATATTCTATGAGACCACTATTATAAAGAACTCAAGAAATGGTTTAAACACATAAGAAAACATTCTTTGAGTTATGAGGGTGGGGAGGGAGGGAGGGGGTATTCACTAACTAGACAGTAGATAAGAATTCTTAGGTGAAGGGAAGGACAACACACAATACAGGGGAAGTCAGCACAACTGGACTAAATCAAAAGCTAAGAAGTTTCCTGAATACAACCAAACACTTCAACGGACAGAGTAGCAGGGGCGGGGGTCTGGGGACCATGGTTTCAGGGGACATCTAGGTCAACTAGCATAACAAAGTTCATTAAGGAAATGTTCTGCATTCCACTTTGATAAGTGGCATCTGGGGTCTTAAAAGCTAGTGAGCAGCCATCTGAGATACATCAATTGGTCCCAACCCACCTGGAGCAAAGGAGAATGAAGAACACCAAAGATACAAGGAAAATATTAGCCCAAGAGACAGACAGGGCCACATAAACCAGAGACTCCATCAGCCTGAGACCAGAAGAACTAGATGGTGTCCGGCTACCACCAGTGACTGCCCTGACAGGGAGCACAACAGAGAGTCCCTGACGGAGCAGGAGAAAAGTCGAGTACAGAACTCCAATTCTAGTAAAAAGACCAGACTTATTGGTCTGACTGAGACTGGAGGGACCCCGGAAGACATGGCTCCTGGACTCTGTTTGCCCAGAACTGAAACCATTCCCGAAGCCAACTCTTCAAAGGTTAGACTGGACCATGGGACTGAAAATGATTCTCGTGAAGACAGCGCTTCTCAGCTCAAGTAGATACATGAGACTAAATGGGCAGCTCCTGGCCAGAGGCGAGATGAGAAGGTAAAAAGGGACAGGACCTAGCTGAATGGACATGGGAAATCCAGGGTGGAAAGGAGGAGTGTGCTGTCACATTATAGAGACATCAGATAGGGTCACATAGCAATGTGCGTGTAAATTTTTATACGAGAAACTGACTTGAACTGTAAACTTTCACTTAAAGCATAATAAAAGTTAAATAAATAAATAAAAATAAAATAAAACTGTTTCTCTCTACCACTACCCAGTAAGAGACTCTCTATAGTTGCCAACCCACCCCCACCTTTTATATCTAATCCATAACCTATTAACATTTATGTCAAAGTTTTGATTCCTATGTAACTGCAGGTTTTATAATCTAATTAGATATCTCGAGTAATATTCAAAATGTATTCTCACATAGAAAAAAAAAAGAAAATCTTTATTCTTGTCAAAGGCAAAGGGAACAGACTAAAATAGGATGCCTACTGTGTAACTAGCTTCCTATTTTTCTGTTCCGGAGAAGGATATTTCAAATTATATTAGAAGGCTAGCTAGGACTCCCTGTTGTATTTCAAAAGCAGAATTAGTCTATGCATGAAATTAATGTTTTATATTTTCAGTATATAATAAAACTTTCCTAATTCTAGTGTTTTATTCTTCAATCCTCACATTATATTATTATCTTAATCCTAATAATTATTTACATATTTCATCAGGGAGCTTGCTAGAAAGCACACCATAAAAATGCTATGATCAGAGACACATAACTTACTGTAATTGTTTTATTATTTCAAGTTAAGAAAAAGCATAAACAGAAAAATGTATTTATAACTTTTATTGTAAGACTCTAACAATTTACTGATTCTTACTATGATTTCACTTCATTCCCTCCCTGAGGAAGTACTGGCTAGAAACAATTACACAATTTTTATAACCATTTGCTTTATATGTCATTATGAAAATCAAATTTCTATAAATCTACAGAACAACCAAGTTTCTGTAAATGGATTGTGATACATTAAGAAGTTTGAAAGTTTTGTCCTATACAATGGAGTCATTGCAGTAGTTAAATTAAGCGACACCTGAAGATTACCAAGATTCTTAGGTGAATTTCAGAACAATAGAGCAGGAGGAAATGTTACAGAATAAAATTAATTTAATCTTAGGGATTTTGCTGCTTAGAAAGAGACCAGTCACCTGGAGAGTCCTATGAAGAAGAAGGGCATCACTACTGATTGCCTCGCTGTCCTGAAGTGAATAAGGCCCCCACTCAAGGAGAGAAAAAATATAATTCTTAGGGCCAATGAGAGAGGTGTGGAAAGTCTTCTCAAAGACCCATAACTTAGGCCTACTTTCCCCATAAATCACCAAGTAAATATCTGGTGATCAAGAACAGAGCAGAGATAAATATTCAGGGAATTTTTTTTTTTCTTTTTTTTTTTACTAAGGCAACTTTTGCCTACCACAAATACAAATAAAATCATGTTGGGATATCAATGTGCTATCGCTACCAGCATAATGTGTTGTTGTTGGAAAAGCTAGGATAATTAGAAGGAAAGACAGCAATCCCTCTTTTCATTTCCCATTTCCATCTTCCTATTTTTCTCAAATCTTCCAGGACTTTAGAAGAATATTTTGTCAAGGGAAAGGATATCTGATTTGAACTTTAATAACAGAAGTTAGAAAGAACTATTTGTCAACATGCATTCAGTATTTGACTGGCCCTATGACTTGCTTTGGCCAGAAGAATATGGGGGACGCAATGCTGTGACGCTTCTGAGGCTAGGCCTTAAGAAACCAGCAGATTCCACTTACATGATTTGGAATTCTCTCCCTCTTGGAATCCAGCCACCATACTGTAAGAAGCCCAAACCACCATGGAAGGCTGTTTGGAAGAGAACTGAGGTCCCTGCTGAGCTGCCAGCTGAGAGCCAGCCATGTGAGTGAGCCATTTGGACATTTCAGCCATCGAGCCTCCAAATGACTGCAGCATCAGCTGACGACATGGAACAGAAGATCTGCCCAGTTAAATCCAGTCAACCTTATATTTGTGAGAGATAATAAACAGGGTGTTCTTGTTCAAAGCCACTAAGTTTGAGGATGGTTTGCTAGGTAGCAATAGATAACCAAAATACTGTTTTCATCAAACATTTAGGGTACACCATTCTTGTGCAAGGCACTGTACCAACTCCTATTGGAGAATATTAGCTTGATCAAGACATAGTCCCTACCTTCAAGAAATTAAATTTTTCTCTGCAAACTTGTTGTGAAACCTATATTAAATCGGAAATAATCTTTGAATTGTCTAATAAATGTTATTACATTCTGCTGATGTATATATACTTTTTTGCCTGATTCCTATTGTTAATAATGGTAGACGTTGTGAAACGGTTAGAATTCAAAGTCTGGAGAAATGAGTGGCCCAAAGAACAAAACAAAGCTCACTGACTAAGTCCTGGTGGCACAGTGGTTAACAGCTACAGCTGCTAACCAAAAAGGTTAGCAGTTCAAATTCACTAGCCACTCCTTGAAACTCTATGAGGCGGCTCTACTCTGTCCTATAGGGTCACTATGAGTCGGAATCAACTCAATGGCAACAGGTTTGGTTTGGTTTTGGTTTATCATAAATGCTATGCTTAATCAATGGTTAAGAACTTGGCTGCTAACCAAAAGGTCGGCAGTTCGAATCAACCACCTGCTCCTTGGAAACCCTAGCGGACAGTTCTACTCTGTCCTAGAGGGTGGCTATGAGTCAGAATCAACTCGACAGCAACAGGTTTATCAATGCAGCCAACACATCACAATAACTACTACAGTTGCCATTATATTATATAAAAGTTACTTTTACACATTAGGTGTAAACAATCTTATTTCATACATATCCTGATGCCTGATCCTCAGAATTTTCCTGAAATGTCATGATTTTTTTTCAAATTTTCAGTTAAGAAAAATGAAGTTTCATCTGGATTTTCTACTTTATAGTATAAGATTTTTGCCAATTTTTAGGAAACTAAGATAATATAAACATTTTAAGAAGTCAAACAATATAATAAGGGATTCAGGTTTAACAGAATAATTAACAACCCTTATTATTGGGAACTTCAAAATAAAATAGGCTACTGAGAGACAACATACACGTTCCAAAGTTCCTTAAGACTGTGAAAGATTTTTCACCTAAGATTGTTTAAGTAAAATTCTCTTGAAAATTAGGTGATAAACTAGAAGATTCTTAAAGTTCCTGCTTATGCTACATCCATATATAGAAAATAAATTATTCAAAAGAAAGTTTATTAAAATGTTATTACATTATTATACATTTTCACAATGTATCACCTTAATATTACAGAAAGGAATGTATGTAAAGACAATAAAACCCTTATTCCAAAACCCACACTATCTCAAAGCATAGGCTGAATATAGGTTGCTTTCATAATGTTGGTAAGTTTTCCAAAGGGATGATTTCTATAAATACGATGGCAAAATCCAGAGTATAATTCTATGTAAAACGCCTTTATATTATACGAATATTGAGGCTTAAATTTCTTCTCTTCTACAAAAAGGTGGGGAGGTGGAAAAACAGACACAATAGAAATGGTAAGTGTATAAGAAAACCACTAAGAAACAAATTTTCACTTCATCAGGAAATCACAGGTCACAAAACCTATCACAAACCATAGTATGAAATAGAATGCTTAAAATAATGTTGAATCACTAAGGCATGTGCTATGTTAATCTAAACAAGAAGTGCTTATCTCAGTGAAGTGGCTCCTGCTCATGTCACCATCCTGGTTGCTCTTACATAAAAGAAATCTAATTTGTCAATACATTGGACATTATTTTAGTCAGGGCTATTTGAATGCTAGCTCAAAAAACAGGGAATATTTGCAAAGAATCTTGCAAAAATCCAAAGGCAAGAAATGTAGCACAAAACCCCGAGTATGGTCCCCCAGACATCTTTTTAACTCAGTACTGAAGTCACTCCTGAAGTTCACCCTTCAGCCAAAGATTATACAGGCTTATAAAACAAACAATAACACACGTAGTTCAACCATGTATATGAGACTAAATGGGCATACTAGCCCAAAATTAAAGACGAGAAGGCAGGAAGGGACAGGAAAATTGGATGAATGGAAATGGCGAACTCAAGGTTAAGAAGGGGAGAGTGCCGTCACATTGAGGGGTTGGCAACCAATGTCACAAAAATGATTTATTAATTGTTTAAGAGGAACTAATTTGCTCTGTAAACTTTCACCTAAAGCACAATTAAAAAAAAAAAAAAAAGAATTGTAGCACAACAGAAATATAATTTGATGCAAAAATTAGAACTTAGAACCTTCTCTTCTAAAGGCAGTCTCTTCTGACTTCTTTGCCTTGTTCAGTGCATTTGTTCCATTCTTTATTTGCCGAATGGCTTCCTAACTAAATTCATCAAGTTGATGGTCTATTATGGTTATTCTAATCCTAACTGTCACAACCTTTCTACCCCAGGCATATACTTCTCTCTGCACCAAACCTGCATTTTTCAATTTCCAACTCTAAATTCTCTAAATAAACCTCTGATTGTGCCAGTTCCTTATTTTAAGCCTGACTACAACTCACTGAATAGCCTAAAGATTGGCTGTCCTTGGGACAGATGTCTCCTCTTGGCCCAACAGTTGAAACCAAGCATGTAGACTCATGTAGATACAGACTTATTCAAAAGGAGCTTTGCATGGGCAGAAACGGTAAATATACCTAGTATTTAGAATAAATATAATATCCAGGAGAAATCTAAGAAGCTGACTATCAAGAAACAAAATTGTAAATTAATGAATCCTAAAATTTCATGACTTTCTTTAGCGATCGAGTCTCACAGAAAGAGTTCATATTAGACGTGGAGACAGGTAAACCCTAAGACCTTTTTCATACAAACTGCTTCCAAACCAGGTCACTCCTATATTGTATTTAATCAATCTTTAAAACCTAAGTTACATATAGCCTTCTTAAATTGGCTCACACTTAACAGATACACAAATATTTGTTCAATGAATGAATAAATGAACAAGCCTATGAATCTTTGCTAGTTTGGGCCATGAATTACATTCTGAGTTTTTAATATAACATTTATCTTATTAATTAGTCCTCCATGGTAGCTGACATTATGGCATGCAACGAAAGTCATCCTAAAGGCAAGAAATTTTGTACTAGAGGAAAAGCAAGGAATCAGAGCTAGAGATAAGTTATAAAGTCATCCATATATAATTAATCATACAATACGATTACTTATAAGTGCAATAAAAATAAATGACTTTTCCCAAAGTGGATAAGTTTAATATAGGGGCCCCAAAGCTAGTAAATATCCATGGTAAAAATCCATTCTTAACATGTTTAGTATGAGGAAGGAATGAGGGTCTATGCTGAGGAAGGTTCCAGACAGGTCAATGAAATAGAATTTTCTAAAATAAACAACAGAAGAACTATCAAGGAGGAAAAGGTCATCAATGTTTAAAGTAGTAAAAACATACAAGGATTACAACAAAAAGTCTGATGACTCTCCAGGAAGACAATGCAGGAAAAAAAAAAAATAGGTCTAACGGAATGAAACCATTGAAAGCCAAGGCTTAAAAAGAATCTAATGGAAAGAAAAATGAAAGCACAAATATACTCTAGACAGTACACTTACAGTTATGAAGGTAAGAAAAAAATATTTTTGCTTGTTGTAAATGAAGACAATACCATTAATGGTGAAATTTTCAAGTTTGACTTTCCCATCAGCAAACTAAAGCATAAATTATTTATAATATGATGATCTGTGCCTCCGTTGTCTCACTCTGCCCTTATACTTATATTTCAACATGCATGTTATGTATTGTCAACAGTCCTTAAGGAAAATGTCTTTTTTATCCTGTAAGAATTTATTAATGTGGCTGTTTGAGTGGATTCATACATACTTTATGGCTTTAACCAGAGAAAATGTCCTTGAACTTAAAGCGCTTTTCAGTTTCTTTTAAATGGTCTGACAAGTTTAAGCATTGCTTGATGTAGAAATCATACTTACAGGATACTAAAAGTATGGCACAAAGTGATAGTCGGCATTATAAGACCGTGAAGAAAAGACTCTTTTATGCACTAGAATATTCTTAATCATTCAAGAAAATAAAGCTCTCTGGTCAAGAAACTTCCATTTGCCTGCCAGAGGATTTCTCGTGTATATAATTAAGTCACTGCCATTCAATTTATTAATCAAATAAAGTATAAAATGCTTTGGAAGATTAAAAAGAAAATGTTTGCTCTTCATTTTAGAAAGGTCTACCACATTAACTATCTTAAAAATTGCAAATAACCAAAAGAATATTAAGAACTTCACCACCAGTGTACATAATTTTAAAGTTTAAATTTGTGTCAGTAATTACAGGCAAGTTCTGTCCAGATATTATAAGCATAAATACATACAGCAAGTATTTAGTAAATACTTGTTGAACAAAGGAATAAATTTCATCCTTCGTAATACCTGTTAAATTTACCGTCGGTGCCCTATCTCCACAACAACACCCTCAATCTAGGCCTTTGTTACCTCTGCACATCACACGGCCTTCCGGTTCCTGGCTTCTTCCCTTCTCCAGTGCCACATGCACATTACTGCCAGATTAACTTCCTGAAACACTACTTTTCTCCTGAACATACCCATGACACTTTCCAGATCTAAACTCCCCCTGTGATATGGCCATATTTTACCTACCCAGTTTTACTTATCGCTATTCTCCAATATATACCATGCCATTCCCACCTCCATGACTTTGCCTATGCTTCTCCTCTCTACTATATCTCAGGGCCCATGCTGATGAAGTATACAGGTTGGTAACAGCAAACTGTCAGGCAAGAACTATAGCACCGCATCTGTGAACCACAACAGCGTCATCTGGTTGATTATTTTAAAGATTTGTTTATTGATATGGATAAATTTGGCTTAGAAAATCTATTAGAATTTTTAAAGAATCCTAAAGAGTCCACTAATATAAGTTAAGCATTTCATTAGATATAAAAATATCACAAATTGAATGATTTTAAATTTAATATTAGGCATAAATCTACAAGAGCAATTATTGGCTGAAGTAAGATTTTCCAAAATAGTTTGTACTCATCTTTTACAAGATGTAATTATGTTGTTGCCGTTAGGTACCATTGAGTCGATTTTTGACTCATAGTGACCCCGTGTGACAGAGCAGAATCAACCTATAGTATTTTCTGGGCTGTAATCTTTACAGAAGTAGATCACCAGGTCTTTCTCCAGCAGAGCCACTAGGTGGGTTTGAATGGCCAACCTTTCTGTTAGCAGCCGAGTGCTTAACTGTTGCACCACCAGAGCTCAAGTATTAACTCAAGAAATCAAAGTCATTAGCCCTGACAACTAAGACACAAATTATAGTGTTTATGTTGACAGATTTCAAGAGATCAGTGTAAAATTTTCAAACTATAAAAATTACCTTAATATCTTTCATTGACATAATTATTGTACAATTGCATGGTAAGTACAATGCTTTTTACATACTCACTAAACTAGGACTTGAAGTTGACAAAATTTGTTATTCATCCCCTGTGCAGCTCATACAATTAATCCAGACTGTAGGCCAGGGCAGGGCTAGAGTGGAAACATAGAACCAGGTAAAAACAGACATAGAATGGGAGGCCAATTTTTTATATATACAAAAAAATTCAACATTACTATAAATGCAAACTGCAACTTCAGTAACTCAACAAGCACTTGAGTGCCTACTGAGTATAATGCAAAGTATTTCTATTACTGTGCACTATTAGCGAAAGAACAGTAAAATACAGCCTGCATCCTTAAAGGAGCCTGTAATCTAAATGGCAAAGGAAAGGAGGGGGGATAAATGAGGGGAACAATGAATCAAGGTAGCACCCCACATTTTCTACAGAAATAATTACAAGTGTTAGCTTGTTAGCAGAGCTTCTAGACTAAGAAAGACTAAGACGAAAGGTCTGGCCACCTACTTCCAAAAATTAGCCAATATAAACCTTATGGATCACAACAGAACACAGTCCTCTTACTGCCTTGCT
The DNA here is from genome assembly GCF_000243295.1 of Trichechus manatus latirostris. Classification (NCBI taxonomy): domain Eukaryota; kingdom Metazoa; phylum Chordata; class Mammalia; order Sirenia; family Trichechidae; genus Trichechus; species Trichechus manatus. The sequence goes on from NW_004443986.1 coordinate 9,640,618, forward strand.
CAGGATACATCATCAGGAGGTATTTAATTGCTAGAAGAAGACATCACGTTTGGTAAAGGAGAAGGCTAACTCGAGGGCTTGGGAGACCCTCGGTGAGATGGATTGGCACAATAGCTCAATAATGGATATGAATGTGCTGGAGACTGTGAGGATGACGCAGGTCCAGACCACGTTTTGTTCTGTTGTACATAAGGTCTCATGAGCTGGAGTCAACTCTACAGCAGCTAACAACAACATCCTAGCACAATGGCTTCCATCCTTAAGGTTACTTCACAGTTTAAGACGACTACTGTAGCCATCATGCCCACATTCCAGGAAGGAGGATGAGAAAAAAAGAATGCCTCTTATAAACTGAGACATATATATCACTGGCCAGAATTTAGTATTAATGGCCACACTTAGCATTATGGGAGGCTAAGCAAAATCATGTTTAGTAGAGCGACAACACAGTCAGCTAAAATTTTGAGTTCTACTTCTAAGAAAGAAGTGAAAAACAAGTATTTTTGGACAATCATCAGTCTACTACACATGCACGTTGTTATCTGGTAGGACTTAGTTTATATTACCATTATAAATGTAATTTCTTTTTCTACACTTTATATTTTATAGTTTGTAGTTGATATACTGTTAGCTCAAGCATGTAGAAAAGCTATCATTTTCCTATATATTCTGTTTATTTTGTTTCCAACTGTCTTATTGAATTACTAAGAGTTCTAATAACTTTTCAGTTTATTATCTTGAATTTTCTAGGTAGATAATTGTATCAATTATAAATAAGTGTCTCATCTGAGAGTTAAATATTTTATACCATATCAACATTAATCTCCAGTTTAATCTCACCTATAAGAATTTTGCCCTTCAGTTGATATATCATATTTCACATTTCCAACTTAAACTTACAGGTCTTAAAGTTTGCTGCTATAGATATGATGTGAGGAAATGTTGGTACTGCTTTTGGGATCGTAACAATTTCATAAGACGCTACTTTACAAAAAAAATTCTAAATTATTCAAAAATAAATAATCCAGTTAGAAAAAAAAATGTTAACCTAAATAGCTAACAAAACTGTTGGTTTGGTTGGTTTATAACTAAATGAAAACTATTACTACTACTACCACAGACAAATAATCTGTGCCAATTCATCCCTGCCACCCCCCACACACTCACAAATAGGCACACACATCTTAGTCATGTTAACACCTATGCAAAAAACACCCTTGTGGCAGTTTAGCATCATGCACTTAATCTTAAAAGAAAGTGAATGGGAATTAAATGAAGATCATATAGTTGAGCCTAACAAATGAACTGAACAAACAAGGATGAAGAGGCATGACTATATACAGAAAAAATGATTTAGGTGCTTACAGAAACAGTAGGTAGAAGAGCATTTTAAAATGTAACACAACCACCAAAAAAGTTAATGCCATATTGGGCTGCATTAATAGAAGTACTTAGGACAAGGAAGTGGAAGCAGTAATGCCTACAACAGAACATGATATTCTAAGTATCCTGAAGAGCAGTACAGGGAAAAGCTAGAAAATCAGCTGAGGCCAGAGTTCTGTTTCCACCAATTATACCAATGCGACCAAGCAAATGAGGAAACCAAGGCTCAGGAAGTAAGTGACTTACTTGACTGTTCAAGTTACACTGAAGTGTAGAAAATAATAGCTGTCCTAACTATCACACATAATAGTTATAAGGGAAAGATAAAATATCTGAAAACACTGCAAACTGTAGAACGATGAACTTAAGGTATCATTACTAGTACTGGTTTGGGGAACTTTTTCAAAATGCTATTTAACAAATGATCTCCATTTCAAGACAAAAAAAAAAAAAAATCTGTTGCCATAGAGTAAATTCTGACTCATAGCGACTCTATAGGACAGAGTAGAACTGCCCCATAGGGTTTCCAAGGTATCTATTTGAAGATAGATATATTTTATTATTTTCCACTTAAGTTAGGCCATAAACATATTAGAATACAACACAGCAACCTAAATTAAGTTTGGAAAAAAAACTTTTCACCATATAACCCGAAAAAACCAAATCCACTGCCGTCAAGTCGATTCCAACTCATAGCGACCCTGTAGGGCAGAGTAGAACTGCCCCATGGGGTTTCCAAGGAGCAGCTAGTGGATTCGAATTGCCTATCTTTTGGTTAGCAGTGGAATTCTTAACCACTACACTACCAGGGCTTCTCTTACCACATACAGAATTGACATGGCTTAAGAAAATATAACTAGAGTTCCCAGAGCTTCTGTGTCTTGTTTGTGACCATTCCTGTTATGAGTTTAATATCAGAGACTTGGTCAGGAACATAGCTCCTGTTCCTAGACTACTATTTACACGACTAATTGTATGACAGTGGTAGTAAGGCTTTAAAAAGTAAAATATATAGGTAACTGACTTAGGCATCTAGTGCTGCTATAACATAAATACCACAACTGGATGGCCTTTAACAAAGAGAAATTTATTCTCTCACAGTCTAATAGGCTACAAGTCCAAATTCAAGGCATCAGCTCCAGGGGAAGGCTTTCTCTCTCTGTTGGCTCTCGAGAAAGGTCCTTGCGATGCATCAGTCTTTCCTTGGTCTGGGAGCTTCTCTGTGCAGGAACCTCAGGTCCAAAGGATGTGCTCTGCTCCCAGCACTGCTTTCTTGGTGGTATGAGGTTCCCATGTGTCTCTGCTCGCTTCTCTCTTTTATATCTCAAAAGAGATTGCCTTAAGACACTGTCCAATCTTGTATATCTCATCAGTAATAATTGCTGCTAATCCATCTTATTAGATCATAGTGACTGAATTTACAACACATAAGGAAATCACATCAGAGTACAAAATGGTACACAAATATACAATACTGGGAATCATAACCCAGCCAAGTTGACAGATATTTTTGGGGGACACAATTCAATCCATGATAGTAACACATCTTTAGTGTGGTGTCACTAGGTGATACAGATGGTTAATGTTATGGGGTCACACTTAAATAAGTGGCTAATTTAGGGTTAGAGGCCAAGTAGCCCAACTCCAAGGTCTCTATGCTATCACCAACCCCTACCTCTGGCACATAAAACAGTTCAAAGATTATACCCTGTCTCGTGAAAAATTTATTCTTATCTTCCTTCGAGTATTTGTGTTCTAAATTGAAAACTATTAATATTTTCATTCTAAAATAAATCGGTAGGAAGAAGTAAATAATTACATGGATTGACCGGCAGCCAGGGTGAGAACTATCAGATCACAGAAAGAACATGGTAGAGTTCTGGAGTGAAAAATCTTAAAATTCAGTTAGACCCAGCTCTGTCACTTGCTAGTGTATACCTCTGAGGACAGTTTTGGTGTCATGGATTGAATTGTGTCCCTCAAAAATATCTGTCAACTGGGCTAGGCCATGACTCCCAGTATTGTGTGATTATCCACCATTTTGTCATCTGATGTGATTTTCCTATGTGTTGTAAATCCTATCTTTCTGATGTTAATGAGATGGGATTAACAGCAGTTATGTTGATGAGGCAGGATTCAATCAACAAGATTAGATTGTGTCTTGAACCAATCTCTTTTGTGATATAAAAGAGATAAGTGAGCAGAGAGACATGGGGACTTCATACCACCAAGAAACAAGAGCCAGGAGAATAGCGCCTCCTTTGGACCTGGGGCCCCTGTGCTGAGAAGCTCCTCTGTCAGGGGACGATTGATGACAAGGACCTTCCTCCAGAGGTAACAGAGAGAGAAAGCCTTCCCATGGAGGTGATGTCCTGAATTTGGACTTGTAGCCTACTAGACTGTGAGAGAATAAATTTCTCTTTGTTAAAGCCATCCACTCGTGGTATTTCTGTTATAGCGGCACTAGATAACTAAGACACTTGGTTTCAGTCTTTTTCTCAACAAATGGAAGTAAGGAAAAGAAAAGGGATGAGAAAGTTTAAATGCCCAAGTTTAGATTAAAATTCTTACTTGTTCATAAACTGAGTTATTTTGTTTCTTAGTTTTTGGCTTTGGTTTTGTTTTGCTTTACGGTAAATAATTTTTTTGTTTTTAGTCTTGGGACCAAGACTTTTACTCAGCTCACTAGCTAATTTAGTTTAGCCGACTCTCAAAACTCTGGTACACTGTCTACAAATGATGAAAGAACAAGTGTTCTACTTTTTAGTATGTTTGAAATTTTCTACTGTAGCAAAGTAGCTCAAACACTATAGGAGTTGACTAAATGCAGCATATTTGACATAGCAACCAATTAAAGATGACAAGAAGAAACAAATGGGAAAAAAGTACATATATATATAGATATATAGATAGATAGATGGTATTTGGCTTATGGCTAAAACAGGTAATGAGCATGAGGCAAAAGACACATTGTTTTGCCCCTGTTGATTATAACAGAGGCAAAATAATGCTGCTAAGATTATACACAAGCAATTAGCTCAAATTAACATCATATAAAAAGTATTTTATTCAGTCTTCCTCTTCTATTTTCTACTTTGATAAAGCAACCAGGTCTACTGGCAAAGGCTCTTGAACACTTAAGAACACCAATACCTCATAAACACTTTCTCCTTGCCAAGCCATACAAATGTAATAGAACTAAAGAATTAGGCAGCTGCTTGCAATTGGCTGTATAGGTGAAGGGGGGTGGGGGAATAGTTATTATTTTCTCCATTAAGCTACCCAGATTTCTCTACCCCACATCTTGCCTAGAGAAAGTATAAAAGGTTTTGGCATTGAGCTTGGCAAACTATTCTTCAGGACAGGCAAAATCAAGGGTATTTGAGATTTTGCTATATTCAAACATATAAGATACCAAAGCTGCAATAAGCTAGGATTACAGCACCTGACTCTTCTTTTCTTGTACTAAAACAAAACAAAACAAAACACTAACTCATTGCTGTCAAGTCGATTCCAACTCACAGCGACCCTACAGGACAGAGTAGAACTGCCCCATGGGTTTCCAAGGAGCAGCTGGTAGATTCGAACTGCCGACCTTTTGATTAGCAGCTGAGCTCTTAACCACTGAGCCACCAAGGCTCCTTTCTTGTACTAGGGGTGCTTAAATATCACTCATTCGTTCATAAACAATTATATGTCTACCAAGTCCCAGACACTAGGTTTACAAAAATGAATATGACACAGTCTCTGCCTCAAGGGATTCAAAGTGTTTCGGGGAGACAGTCAAGTAAACCTAAAACACAGCAGAAGTCAGTGTGCCTTAATCCCTTTTGAAACAAATCAAGGCAAATCAGGGTATAAGCAAATAAAATGAAATAATAAAAACCAATGCCATGAGGGAAGTGTGGAGGAATGTAAAAGGAAGCCCGATGTAAACATCATCTTTCAATCATTTTGCTATCACCGCTTTCTTTGCTCTTTCCCAAACATAATAGCATACAGAAATACATGTTCCACAAGCACAGCTCTACTTGAATTCCTTAAAGCTTTTTGCATCCTAAGTGGCAATTTTCCCTGCTGCAATGTTGGGAACAAAGGAAGAGAAATGCTAAGAGAGCCAGATTCCAATTAACTTGTGGGTTGATGTCTTTGGGTGAATCACTGCCCTTTAGTAAATTGGAATTAAACCCTCAACCATCAATGAAAGCTGCCGATAGAGGCTCAGATGCTCAGTTAGAAAATGGTGGGCAAAAGGAAGGGGGAATGCAATGAGAAAATGCATGTCAACACAGTTAACGGCAGTAACGTGTACTAATAGGGCCATAATAATAAGAGCAACAGATCAAAGTTCAGCACAACTAGATGGTCCCCGGCTACCGCCACTGACTGCTCTGACAGGGATCACAACAGATGGTCCTGGACAGAGCTGGAGAAAAACGTAGAACAAAATTCTAACTCACAAAAAAAGACCAGACTTACTGGCCTGAAAGAGACTGAAGAAACCCTGAGAGTATGGCCCCTGGATACCCTTTTAGCTCAGTAATGAAGTCACTCCTGAGGTTCACCCTTCATCCAAAGATTAGACAGGCCCATAAAACAAAACGAGACTAATGAGACAAAACAGCCCGGGGACAAGGACTAGAAGGCAGGAGGGGACAGGAAGGCTGGTAACAGGGAATCCAAGGTCGAGAAGGGAGAGTGTTGACATGTCATGGGTTTGTTAACTAATCTCATAAAACAATATGTGTACTGTTTAATGAGAAACTATTTGTTCTGTAAACCTTCATCTGAAGTACAATTAAAAACAAAGTACTACAAAATTCTACTAGATTCTTCTTAATCAGAAACTCAGCGGATCTTATTAATATAGTTGTTTTTCTTCGTTTAAAAATTATAGTGACCAAAGCAAAAATAACTAGTTCAGTATGACCATGTTGATTCATAATAACTGGGGTAAGAGTCAATTTGACTTAGCAGAGGCCGAATTATAAAATTATTTTTTAAATAAAGTTTTGAAGAATATTGTCTTATATCGTGAAGGCAGCAAGAGACAGGAAATCTAGTACTGGAGAACCCAAGGCTGAGAAGGGGAGAGTGTTGACTTGTCGTGGGGTTGGCAACCAATGTCACAAAACAATATGCGTATTAATTGTTTAATGAGAAACTAGTTTGCTCTGCAAACCATCTGAATACAATAAAAAAAATTTTATACATAAAAATAAAAAAATTAAATTTAAAAAATACTGTCTTACATTGGTATAACAAAATGTAACCTAAACATTGCTCTTTAATGGAATATGAGACTAAAAGTAGCACAGCAAAAATTTCTATCTTAGTTCCTCCCAAAGTACTTGAAAATCCTGTAAGAATGTTTAATCCCTAAAGTATTTTAAGCATTTCTTGTTCAGTTATGCATTGTTTCTGAAGAAAGTTTTATACAGAAAACTAAACATCTGTTTGGACTCTTTGAGCAATAACCAATTCCTGATTGATGGAATCCAAATTCAATAAATCACATTAGAATATACTCTTTGGAACTTTACAATCTGGTGACATAAAGAGTATCTGCAATGACTACTAATTTGTGACTAGCTCAATACAATTTCCATGAAGAGGCTGGCCTTTCTAAGGTGCTACCTAAAATTCCATGATATATTTGAAGCTCTCATAGTGAAAAGAACAAGTTTTACTCTTATTTTTCTTGACATCTTCTTCCTCGGCCTTCTCCTCCTTTCCCCTGAAATTATCATTATCATAGGTAAAAAGAATATATCATCTCTAAATAAGAGTAATTTTTAAAAATTAGATAATTTTAAGTATGGTAGAGAAGCTTATCAAAAGGAGTTCTTTTATAAAACATTTTAAATAGAAATATAGTTCACACAAATTATAGCAAGCATGATTAAAATTTCTCTTTCCCATGAGGAGAGGAATCATATCTTATATATTGCTCTTCAGCCCTCTCCCACAACCCCAAAACACACACACACACGCACGCGCACGCACACACACACACAGTATTTAACACAGTTTAATAAATAGAGGAAGCAACATGGTATAATGAAAAGTGTGGACTCTGGAGTCTGAACAATACATATCAGCCACTTTTCCAGTAAATGACTTAAACTTCTAAGTCTTAGTTTCCTCAACCCTGAAAGGTGTATAATAACATCTACCTCACAGGTATGTTTTAGGGATTAAAAATAATACAAATAAAGCACTGGCACACAACTGATGCTCCGTAAGCATTAGCTCTAATTATCAACAAACTATTTCTTTTACCAATTGGACAAATGAGAATGTGTTTCAGAATCTCAGAGTTCCTACAAAGGGGAAGGCGGACATTAAGGCTTCATTAGACTCTAATTCCCTCCAGTTATGTCCATCCTTATTTATTCTTCAATCATGAACTTCCTGATTCAGTAGCCAATACCTGCCACCACCTTCAATTGTTCACCATCAATTTACTCCTTAACCCCCTTTACAGTATGAATTTGGTTCTCATCATACTTTCTCCATGACCAACTTGTTATAAATGACCACTTTGTTGCCTCTTTCCCAATGTTCATCCTTCTCTTTAACTTTGCCCCAAGAGGCTTCCTTGCTCATGTAACCATTCTTCCAATTTTCTACACTTCTCTAACACTATTCAATTAGCACATTTCTACCTTCCCCACTTTGTTGATCTTCTCTCTCTGCCAATTTCTGAAATACTTCCATCTTCCCCTCCATTCTCTTATCAGGACCCACGTTCAGTTCATGATTTCTTACAGTAGTTCCTCTCTCTTCTAAACAACTAAAGTACTCACTGCTTTGGGGTCTATGTTGTCACTCTGTCCACCACAGTAATATCTATTGATTAACCTCAGCAGGAACCTTGAATTTTAGATCAAAAAGTGATGGCAACTTTTAATGCCCCCAATGGGGGAGGTAAGGAGTGCAGTATGAGTTTGTTGATTAGAACCAATATCCTAGCAGAATTAATAAAATGTTCATTTATATTTAAAGGGGAAACAAAAAGAAGAGCTCAAAATGATAAAAATAGAAACTCATAATTGCTTGCCTAATTTAAGCACCTCTAAGGCTTTCATTAGTCTCTTAAATTTCCAACCCTATAAGTCACTCAATAAAAGAGTAAATGTAAATCTTCAATCGATGAAACCTAAAATAATCTTCATACTGTAGTTTAAGAACTCACACACGATGTTTTCATTAAGTCAAGGGCAAATGACTAAATGAATCCCTATGCATTTATACGAGAAAGCAACTGATGTTTATCAGCTAATCAAAAGAGTCTTTGTTCGAGAAAACACACACCAAACAAATATCATTTAACATTTACTACTAAAAGGCTATCCTGATGCAAGGCTCAACAATGACAAATATTTAAACTAGAATAGAAAAGCACTGTTTCAAAACTTATTGAGCTCTTGTATGTACTGCACCTAACATTGTTTACAAGGTACCAACAGGATTCAAGAATGCAAAGAGATATTGAACACTCAAAAAATTAAAATGTGAATTATATTGAGTATATTATTAAAATATCAGTTTACAAAATCCCACCCCATCATAACCTGGATCTTCTATCATAACCATACTGGGCTGTATGTATTAAAATAACAGAAGATATGGCATCAACATGGAACAGACCAGTAGGAATTATGACAGGTTTACCCAAAATTCAAATTAATTGTACAAAGATGGAAAACACTTAACAAGACACTCAAAGTGATCAATATCCTAGCAGAATTAGTAAAATGTTCATCTGTATTTAAACGGAGGGAGAAAAAAAATAAAAATAGAAATTCATAATTGCTTGCCCAATTTAAGCACTTCTAAGGCTTACATTAGTCTCTTAAATTTCCAAGCCTATAAGTCACTCGATAAGTCTTCTCAATAACGGGGAATGGGCGAAGAACTCTGATTTAGAAAAATTTAGGGTACTGATCAAAAAACGTGGGCTATGGCATCAAACAGGAATTGAGTTTAAACTCTCCCTACCACTAACTAGCTTGTTGACCTTGAAAAAGTATCTTAAAACTCTTTGAGTTTCAGTTTCTTTATCTGTATAACAGGGATAATATTACTTATCTCATAAAGCTGTGTAGGGATTACAATAAAATTAACTATACACAATACTTAGAAAGTAGCATATATTAAGATTTCAATACATTATATCCAATCCAAAAAGATTTAGACATTTTTACAGCTCAACTATTTCAAACCTTCAAGGAAGAGACTGCAAGAGCACAGAAAAAGATATAAAACTTCTCTCTTGTTATATTTTACAAAGCTAGCTTATTCAGAAACCAAAACCTGAAAAAGTTAATACAAAAGAACACTAGAGATCAATCTCATATAGTAAATCAAATCCAGAGCTACTTTAAAGAGATATGCTATTATGGAGTTGCCTGTATACCTAAAGAGAGCAATTGCTTGGGGAAATCTACTAGGAAATTTAATATAATTTGCAAACCAATATGTAAAAGAAGAAAAAACATGTGATCACCTCAATGTACATTAAGAGGACAAGTGATCAAATTCAAATTTAATATCTACTTCCGATTTAATCGCAGTTGGAAAAAAATAGACTATTTCATTAAAGTGGAGAAAAAAAAAAAAACACAACTGTAAAACTCTAAAGGCATTCTTATTAAAATGAGAAACGAGCCAAGGGTGCTCATTATTCACACTATCATTATTCTAGAAGTTTAACTTTGCCACAAGTGCCTTCCTTGCTCATGTAACCATTCTTCCAATTTTCTACATTTCTCTGACACTATTCAATTTGGACATTTCTACTTTCCCCACTTTGTTAATGCTTCTGTCTGCACCAATTTCTAAAATACTTCATCTTCCCCTTCATTCTCTTATCAGAACCCATGTTAAAGTTCATGACTTCTCACAGTAGTTCCTCTCTCTTCTAAACAATTAAGTACTCACTGGTCATTGTAATAAGAAAAAGAAATGAAGATTAAACGTTGACAAGAAGACAAAATTATCATCATTTACAAATGCTATACCTGCCTTGGAGCCCTGGTGGTGCAGTGGTTACGTGTTCGGCTACTAACTAAAAGCTCAGCAGTTCAAATCCACCAGCCGCTCCTTGGAAACCCTATGGGGCAGTTCTACTCTGTCCTATAGGGTCGCTATAAGTCGAAATTGACTCAACGGCAATGAGTAGGAGTATGTTTTTTTTATTTTATATCTGCCTTAATATAAAACCAATAAAAACTATTAGAATTAAGAGTTTCATAAGACGACCAGTTAGAAAACAAGCATACAAAAATCACCAACTTTTCTATGTTCCAGCAGGAAGATATAAACCTCTTTAAAATATTATGAAAAAAGACTCTATTCACAATAACAAAAGAAATTTTTAAATACACCTTCTCCTTACTTACCGACTATCTCATTATCTTACTTTTCACGCATACAACATTAGTAAAAAATCTACTATCCGACTATTTTGCGTATTAACGATATACGTCTGGCAGTGACAAATACTGAGGTGTGAGGCAAGAGTTAACGCTGGCCATGATGGTTAAGTGATGACTTGGCTGGGCCATGATTCTCAGTGGTTTGGCAGTTACGTAATGATGTAATTTGACAGTTATGTAATTAGTCATTCTTCATTTTGTGATCTGATTTGATCATCCCACATTTTCGTATAACACCAATTTCACAGAACAATCTGGTTTTTGGAACCTAACCTTGTTGCTAAGTGAGGAGAGGGTGTGCAAAGATTAACTTTTAAGCCCCTAAAAAAATAAAATACTTAGGAATAAATCTAACCAGGGATGTAAAAGACCTATACAAAGAAATCTACAAAACACTACTGTAAAAAACCAAAAGAGACCTACATAAATGGAAAAACATACCATGCTCATAGACAGGTAGACTCGACATTCTGAAAATGACATTTCTACCCAAAGCAATCTATAAATACAACGCAACCTGATCCAAATACCAACAGCATTCTTTAACGGGATAGAAAAACTAATCATTAACTTTATATAGAAAGGGAAGACGGCCTGGATAAGTAAAGCACTACTGAAGAAGAAGAATAAAGTAGCAGGACTCACACTACCTGACCTCAGTACCTGCTACTCAGCTACAGTAGTCAAAACAGCCTGGTACTGGTACAATGACAGACACATTGATCAATGAAACCAAATTGGGGACCTAGATGTAAATCCATCCACCTATGGTCACCTGATCTTTGACAAAGGCCCAAACTCCATTAAGTGGGGAAAAGACAGTCTTTTTAACAAATGATGCTGGCAAAACTGGATGAACATCTGTAAAAAATTGAAACAGGACCCATTCCTCACACCATACGGAAAAACCAATTCAAAATGGATCAAAGACCTACATATAAAACCAAAAACCATAAAGATCATAAAAGAAAAAATAGAATCAATGCTAGAGGTCATAATACACAGCATAAACAGGATACAAACCATAACTAACAATACACAAACACCAGAAGAGAAGCTAGATAACCAGGATCTTCTAAAAATTAAACATTTATGCTTATCAAAAGACTTCAGCAAAAGGGTAAAAAGAGAACCTACAGACTGGGAAAAATTTTTTGGCTACAACAAATCCAACAAAGGTCTAACCTCTAAAATCTACAGGTAAATCCAATACCTCTGCAACAAAAAGACAAATAATCCAATTAAAAAATGGACAAAGGATATAAACAAACACTTCACCAAAGAAGACATTCAGGCAGCTAACAGACCCATGAGGAAATGCTCGCGATCACTAGCCATTAGAGAAATGCAAATCAAACTACAATGAGATGCCATCTCACCCCAACATTACTGGCAGAAATCAAAACAACAGAAAATAACAAATGTTGGAGAGGTTTTGGGGAGACTGGAACTCTTGTGCACTGCTGCTGGGAAGGCAAAATGGTACAACCATTTTGGAAAATGATATGGTGCTTCCTTAAAAGCTAAAAATAGAAATACCATACTGTCATAGATTGAATTATGTCCCCCCAAAATATCTGTCAACTTGGCTGTGTCATGATTCCCAGTCCTGCATGATTGTGTGTCATTTTGTAATCTGATGTGATTTCTTTATGTGTTGTAAATTCTATCACTATGATGTAATAAGATGGATTAGTGGCAGTTATACTGATGAGGTCTACAAGCTTAGATAGTGTCTTAAGCCAATCTCTTTTGAGATATAAAAGACAGAAGAGAGCAGAGACACATGGGAACCTCCTACCACCAAGAAAGCACTGCCAGGAGCAGAGTTTGTCCTTTGGACCTGAGGTTCCTGCGCTGAGATGCTCCCAGACCACGGGAAGACTGATGACAAGGACCTTCCTCTGGAGCCGACAGAAAGAGAAGGCCTTTCGCTGGAGCTGATGCTATGAATTTGGACTTGTAGCCTACTCGACTGTGAGAGAATAAATTTCTCTTTGTTAAAGCCATCCACTTGTGGTATTTCTGTAATAGCAGCACTAGATGACTAAAACACATTTAATCCAGTAATCCCACTCCTAGGAATATATCCTAGAGAAATAAGAGCTGTCACACAAATAGACATTTGTATACCCATGTTCATTGCAGCATTGTTCACAATAGCAAAAAGATGGAAACAACCTAGATGCCCATCAACAGATGAATGGATAAACAGATTACAGTACATACACACAGTGGAGTACTAGGCAATGATAAAGAACAAACATTAATCGGTGAAGCATCTCACAACATGGATGAATCTGGAGGGCATTATGCTAAGTGAAATAAGTCAGTCACAAAAGGACAAATATTGTATGAGACCACTACTATAAAAACTCATGAAAAGGTTTACACACAAAAAGAAACAATCTTTGATGGTTACGAGGAAGGGGAGGGGTGGGGATGGAAAAACACTAAATAGACAATAGGTAAGTGGTAACTTTGGTGAAGGGTAAGACAGTACTCAAAACTGGGGAAGCCAGCACAACTTGACCACGGCAATGTCCTGGAAGCTTCAAAGACACATCCAAACTCCCTAAGGGACCAAATTACTGGGCTGAGGGCTGGGGACCATGGTCTTGGGGACATCTAGCTCAATTGGCATAACATAATTTATAAAGAAAATGTTCTACATTCTACTTTGGTGAGCAGTGTATGGGGTCTTAAAAGCTTATGTGCGGTCATTTAAGATGCTTCACTAGACTCACCCTGTCTGGAGCAAGGGAAAGTTTAGTCCAAAGGATTAATGGATGACAACTACCACAGCCTCCACCAGACTGAGTCCAGTACAACTAGATGGTTCCCAGCTCTCACCACTGACTACTCCGATATGGATCACAATAGAGGGTCTCGGACAGAGCTGGAGATAAATGTAGAATAAAATTCTAACTCACAAAAAAAGACCAGACTTGCTGGTATGACAGAGAGTAGAGAAATCTTGAGAGTATGGCCCCCAGACATCCTTTTAACTCAATACTGAAGTCACTATTGAGGTTCATCCTTCAGCCAAATATTAGATAGGCCCACAAAACAAAAGGAGATTAAATGGGCACACCAACCTCAGGGCAAAGATGAGAAGGCAGGAGGAGACAGACAAGCTGATAATGGGGAATCCAAGGTCGAGAAGGGGAGAGTGTTGCATGTCGCGGGGTTGGCAACCAATTCTACAAAACAATATATGTATTAACTGTTTAATGAGAAATTAATTTGCTCTGTAAACCTTCATCTAAAGGACAATTCTTTAAAAAAACTTTTTTTTTTTTTT
>NW_004443986.1:9662794-9692274 GCF_000243295.1 Trichechus manatus latirostris
GTGGGAAAGCATATATCGCAAATTACTGGTTGTTTTGTCTCCCGCTGGACGCTCCGTGAGGCTGCTTTCTCGTACCCTGTTTGCTGGTCTCCGATAGGAGTCCAAGATGGTGGATCTGCGCTGCATCAGTTGGTAGGGGACCTCTGCATGAATCTCTCCTTGCTCTCCGTTCTCTGTCAGTTTTCTCACTCCATTGGGTGCTTGGCAGAGTTCTTTATCTCTTCATTTGATGTTTTAGGTTTCAGGACTGTTGTATCTCTGTTCGGCTTAGTTTTTCAGATCTTTGCTGTGGAGGGACGGCGTGGTGCTTCTGCCTAGAGTGCCATTTTGCCGTAACTCCCTAAAAAAACTTTTAAAATGTGTAGAACCCACATCTATCAAAAAGCTCATTGCTATAGAATTCATTCAAAATTATTATAAGGGCCTACATTTTCAACAATTAAAGTACTAGATAAATTATGATAAATCTATACGCTGGAATACTAGGCAGACATTGAAAATGGTGTGCTATATTGTGAAAGAATAATATTTTATTGACCCAGGAAAACATTCATAATCCTTTAAATGAACAAAAACTAGTGACTTCCTTAAAAAACAAAATATAGAACTACCATAAACCAAAAAATCAAACCAAACCCATTGCCGTCCAGTCAATTCTGACTCGTAGCAACCTCACTGGACAGAGTAGAACTGCCCCATAGGGTTTCCAAGGAGCGCTTGGTGGATTCAAACCTCCGCCCGTTTGGTTAGCAGCCGTAGCTCTTACCCACTACACCACCAGGGTTCCCAGAACTACTCGTTTCTCCTACTGGCTGAGTAGTATTCCACTGTATGTATGTACCACATTTTGTTTATCCATTCATCTGTTGATGAGCGTTTAGGTTGTTTCTACCTTTTGGCTAGTGTGAATAGTGCTGCAATGAACATTGCTGTACAAGTCTCTTTCTGAGTCTCTGCTTTCAAGTTTTTTGGGTATATACCTAGGAGTGGAATTGCTGGATCATATGGTAGAACTACATACTACTTAAATAAAACATGGTACATACATACAATGGAATACTACTCAGCCAGTAGGAGAAATGAAGTCTTGATATACGCTACCGCATGGATGGAGGTTGAAGACGTTATGCTGAGTGAAATAAGCTAATCACAAAATGACAAATATTGTATGATCTAACTTATATAAAAAGACAAGAAAGGTAAATGTACAGAGACCAAAATTTATTAGTGGTTACCAAGGGCAGGAGGGAAGGAAAAAGGGGTGTTAACGGTGACAGAAAAATCGCATTAATTAAGGGTAGGGTTGCGCAGCCGATTATTGTAATTGCAGTCAATAAGTTGTACAACTGCAAAAAGTTGAACTGGCAAAAGTATGTGATAGCTACATTTACAACAATGAAAAAAAAGACAAGAGAGTAACTGCTGAGGCTGCTTATGTATAACCAAACACCTCATGGGATTTTGTTCCTTGGTTTGGAGGTTTAGGGTCATGGTTTCATGGAACATCCCAGTTAATTAGTCTAATAACGTGTTTAGTGCCTCTGTTCTACCTCCTAGTTCCTTGTGTAGTGCCTGCAGTCTTAAAAGCTTGCAAATGGCCATCCAAGGCACAGCAATTGGTTTTTAGTCACCTGGAGCAACAAAGGAAGAAGGAGAGTTAGGATTAGGAGGAGATATGGAACGTTTGGCTAATTGCCTGAACAACTGCCCCCTTTTCCACGAGACCAGAAGAACTGGATGGTGCCTGGCTGCCATTACTGAACATTTTTACTAAAGATTCCATAGAAGAATCCTAACCAAAAGGGGAAAAATGTAGAAGAGAATTTCAAATTCTCATGGACTCCAGACTTTCTAGAGCCATAGAGAATGGATGAACCCCTGAAACTATTGCCCTGAGATAATCTTTAAACCTTAAACAAAAATAACCCCTGAAGTCATCTTAAAACCAAATAATAGTTTAGCTTAACTAGTATGAAAGGTCTGCCTTAAGCATTATGCTCTTTTAAGAACAATCTACACAGGATCAAAGTGACAACAGCAGCTCGAAAGATCAGATAGGAACCTTCAGGGGCAGTGAATTTATGTTAATGAAGGAGGAACAACTTAGAAAAGGAGAGTAAGAATTGTTGCACAACTTAAATAATGTAATCAATGTCACTAAATGGTACATGTAGAAACTGCTGAATTGGTGTATGTTTTGCTGTATATATTCTTAACAACAACAAAATAAAATTTAGAGAAAAAAAGCTAGTGACAAAACAGTAAATACAATATAGTTTTCTTTTGTTTTAAAAAAAAAAGAGGACATAAATACTTATTAAAACGGACCTATAATGATATTTTGGAGTCCTGGTGGTAAGTGGTCAAGAGCTCAGCTACTAACCAAAAGGTCAGCAGTTCAAATCCACCAGCTGCTCCTTGGAAACCCTATGGGGCAGTTCCACTCTGTCCTATAGGGTCACTATGAGTCGGAATTGACTTAACGGAAACGGGTGTGGTTTTATAATGATATTTAACTAAGTGTTAATAATGATTATCTCTGGGTGGAGTCATTATAAATGTTATTTATTATTTTTGTTTTCCTGAATTTTCCAAATTTCCTCCAATGATTATATATTATATTAGTAATTAAGAAAATACAGAATGTTTACAATATTGTTGTGACTATAGTAACAATAATATCCAAAATCATTCTACATTGATATTCCTACTCTTTTAGGCTGTACCAAAATTTGGAGTGACTTCCCTCTCTGGGTCAAATCATACTTTAATTCTTTAATCACAATGAAAGAAATTTTCAAAACTCTAGGAGACAATCAGCCTGAAGTTTCACTCCACCTTGCTTTACGATCAAGTACAATGCAAAATAATATTCAGATACTAGCCATTCTGCTCTCAGCCCCCTGCCAGGTGAGAGTCAAGGTTGAGGAGCAAGTCCTGGACCTTAGAACAAATATGGCTCAGGTTTTATCTACATTCAAACCCTGATGCAGAAACAAAAAAAAGAGGTGGAGGGGGAGCACAGTCATTATCCTTCTCAGGATAGAAAATATGGTCCTTAGACAACTGCTAATCACAACTCTTCTCTGTCTTATTTGGGAGCCAGAGGAATGATTTTCTGCTCCAATGTATTTATAAGGCATATATCCAAAAACAAGCAAGCAGGATTTCTTCTGAGCAAAGATGCTTTAAATAGGAGATTTTCAAGTGTCCTCTTCATCAGTGCAGATACGCAGGCTAACTCTGAGATGGCCAAAAGATTCTGGCAGTATTTTGCTCTCAACAATAATCGATAGTCAAACTGTTGATTCCGTCTGCTCCCCTCCAAAAACACAAAGCATTACAAGGTGGTGCAAGGATCTCAGGCTCCATTCATGGGGTTTTCCATTTCCAACTGAGGGGCATCCATTTTCATAACAGAGGGGCAGTGGTGTTTCAGTGGTAAAATTCTCACCTTCCATGTGGAAGACCCAGGTTTGATTCCCAGCCAATGCACCTCAAGCACAGCCACCATCTACCAGTGGAGGCTTTCATGTTACTATGATACTGGTTTCAGTGGAGCTTGCAGGCTAAGACAGACTAGGAAGAAAGGCCTGGAGACCTACTTTGGAAAAATCACCAGTGAAAACCTATAGATCACAGTGGTCCGATACTGTTGTGCATTGGGTCGCCATGAGTCAGGGGCAACATGACAGCAGCCAACAATTTTCTGTGAGAGATGTTGCTTCCTGAATTATCTTCCTTCCTTACTAGTCTAAAGCTCTGAATTCTTCAGGGACTTAGTTCCAACAATTATCCCATCTTTCCTCAATCTCTTCCTTCCTACTCCCTACCTCATTTCCTTACGCATGTAAACAAGCATAACATTCCTTCAACCTTTATGCCTCTGAATTGTTTTTAATCATGCCTGCATATTGGAATTACCTTGAGGAACTTTAAAAAATACTGATGTAATTAATCTATAGTAACAGAAAGTATATTAGTGGTTGCTAGGTGATGGAAGGGAGGGATTACAAAGGGGCACAAGGAAACTTTTGGAGTGATGGATATGTTCATTACCTTTATAGTGGTGATAGTTTTACAAATGTAAACATATGTCAAAGATATTAAACTGTACACTTTAAATATGTATACCTTATTATATGCCAATTATTCTTCAGTAAAGCTGTTGAAATAAATACTGATGACTGGGTCTCACTTCCCAAATTGTTTATGGGAGTTTCCCTTGGGATTCAGGATTCTCAAAGGCTCCACAGACGATTGTAAATATGCAGCCAAGATTGAGAACCACTGCTCTATAGCTATCATTCTCTCCCTTCTTCTTCACTTCAGTTTTCTTGAAAAGCCTCACTCAAATATCTCTATTACCACCAGTTTTTTTTCCAACATTTTTAAGACTGGGTTCTGAACCAGTACTCAACTAACCCTGTACTTGCTAAACTCACCTACAGACTCAAGACAGATCTATCGGTCACTGGAGTCCTCTCCTTACCTGACATCTCAGTTACAACAGTCAAAACTGTTAACCCTTCCCCTCCATCTTAAAAGTCTCTCCACCCTTGGCATCTCTCCTGACGTTCCTCCTACCTTTCCAACTACTACTCTTCTATCTCTTTCAGACTATTCTTCTACCTATTTCTGTTATTTGTCAGAGTCAGTTCTCTGGCTATTGCTTTTATCATTTTGAAGGGCTTCCCCGAATCATTTCAGCCATAACCAAATCAATACAGCTGCAGTTCAACCACCAATCTTCTCCCTAATCCTGGTTTCCTTTATAAATTCCACATCCATAGATTCAAACACCGATCTACAGCTTCACCTGAATGTTCTACAGATTACCTAAATTCAAAAAATCCAAAACAGAGCTTGTCATCTTTCCTTTATTTATATTTTCTTCATTTCCAATCAATGGAACCAAGCCAAAACCTCAGAGTCCTGATTCCTCCCTTCTTTCTTTCTATAAATGACCAGGACCTATTGAATTCTACCTCATTCTGCCATAGTGAGGATATAAAATATAAATCCAGTAAACAGCTCCTCATCTATCACCTTTAATTCCAATCCCTTTAGCTAAGGATACAACAGGCTGGTGTGGCCCTCTGCTATCCTCACTCTCCTCTGTCCTTATTTCCCATCATTTGCCTATCTAAAGCCTGCATTCAACTCATGTCAATACCAGCAGCTCTCTAAACTTCCCTGGTTTCCCATACTTCCTTGCATTCTCACATATTATATCCTCCTGCTGGAAAGTTCTTCACTAACTTCTTGCACTTGGCAAAACTGTATCATCCTTCAAAATTCTGCTGTGCACCACCCATTTGCAAGCTGGGTTATCCATTGCTGTCGAGTTGAGTCAATTCCAACTCATAGTGACCCTATAGGACAGAGTAGAACTGCCCCATAGGGTTTCTAAGGAACAGCTGGTGGATTTGAACTGCTGACCTTTGGGTTAGCAGCCTGAGCTCTTAACCACTGTGCCACCAGGGCTCCTAGACATTTCTTAATCTGCACTCCCTTACTACACAATGCATATCTCTCTATTCACACTTTTCACACTGTATTGTAATTGTTACTTTACTTGAAGGTCTTGAATATAAAGATTTTTAAAGATCTCTTAAGATTCATTACGAAATAATTATTAGGCAATATGATCCTGAATAATGCAGTTGACTATAAGATACATTTAAACGCTGGTTGTCACAACTACGCTACTCTAAAAAATGCAACCAAAAGCAGATCTCATAAAAATAGAAATACAACAAAGAAAGGAAGCACAGCAGGGATAACACATGGACCCGGCCAATGCCTCACCCGGTGTCCATATCCAGATGCTGTTAATGCTAATAATCAAGAATGTTCATAAACCAGCTATGGTAATATTTTTAGTAAATCAAAGAAGGATAAAATGAGCCAAAATCAGGATTTGTTTTTGTGATGGTTTCCTCCCTTGCCACTTTGTTTAAATGAATACTTGAATAACCGATTTTTGAAGCTATTATAGGTCAAAAAACCCAAAACCAAGCCCGTCGCTGTTGAGTTGATTCCGACTCACAGTGACCCTATAGGACAGAGTAGAATCTCCCCCATAAGGTTTGCAAGGAGTGGCTGCTGGATTTGAACTGCTGACCTTTTGGTTAGCAGCAGAGCTCTTACCCAATGAGCTAACAGGGCTCCAAGCAGACCTTAAAAGAGGATTTTTTTTTCTTGCCTTTCCCTACACTTCAAAAATATGGTCCTTTGGACTGAATATTCATCTTGAAAAACTTAAAATGTGTTAAGGGGGAAAAAAATGCTTAGAAATGGGGCAAGAGGTACTTGGATGTTAGAAGCAAAATGTTCTTACGGAAAACAAGCCTCCCAGGACTATCACATTGACTCAAGGTTACAACCAATCCTTATGACTTCATTCAGATAAGAATTCAAAAGCTGAAAACTTTGAATTCTAAAATGTTATATTAACCAAAGAGGTGGCATACCTGCTCCAAAAACCACTGCGTAAACCAAAGGACAAATAATTTGCAGACGGGCAGCTTGGCCCTACTGCCTGTGTAGTCTCTAAGATAAGTAGTGGCTGCCACTGGAACAAACCCCCCCTACCTGAAGAGTGGAGCTGCTGCGAGGCGTGTAATACTGTATTTATCAGAGAACTGATTCTGTGCAGTAGGAATCCGCTAGGGCAAAATTAAAATCATTCAGGAATGTGTCAACTCTTAGGATACAAAGCGGACATGTACGCGCTCAAGGGCAGATATACAGTTCGGCTGAAGCATGCTTAAACTCTCAACTTGGGGTCTTTTAATGCAACCATTTTCGGATAAAACCCCGATGATTTTCGAGTATGCTAAAATCAGCCCTGGGAGAGGAATAACTCATAAAAAGAAGGGGGCAACGGCTGCAGGGGGGATCACCAGTGTAATAACCAAGGAAGGAATCGTGGCTGCTTTCTGAATTTCTGCCCCGTGCGGGACCGAACACGGAGGCGAATACTGCTTCCAAAAAGGAGGGGGGTCGGCAGTGACCTTTTTGGCCACCAGACTGGACCAATAGCAGTAGCCTCGCTGGGAAAGAGACGGAGCATCAGCTGCAGTAGGGTGGGGGGCCCCCACATCTAGAACCAACCCGCAAAGGGGCTGCGGGTCGGGCCAAGGCAGAAGCTCCTGGGTCACGCCCGGAGGCTGGACCGCTCCTCGCTGGGAAGGAGAAAGACCCAAATCCGCGCACCCGGGTGACAAAGCTGCCGCCGCCTAGGCAGCAGGCGGGCTGTGCCCAACTTCGGGGCGAGAAGCCGTCGGCCGCAGCCCGCCCGGCCACCCGCGATCCCCGACCGCCCCAGCGCCGCCTCGCTGCGCCTCGCGCGGGAGCCGTTACCCACAACGGAGCCTTAGCCCCGGGGACAAAGTCCCGGTCCCCCTGCCCGCCGCCGCCTCGCCCCAGCTCCTCCCCGACAAAAAAGTTATCGTTCGCCGCCGCCCGGGGGGGCCCGGCGTGGGTCACTCGGCCGGACTCACCAGAGCGGCTCCCCAACTTTCACCTACAGAACCTCGACTTGTCCGGCTCGCAGCGACAGCGACGGCGGCTGCTCTGCTATCTCCCGAGTAGCAGCACTACCTGCCCCCCTTCTTCCTAGTAGAACGGGCCCCGGCGAGCCATCTTCCCCCTCCGCTCACTGACTGACAGCCCAACCCGAAGAGGCGCCGCTGCCGCCAGCCACTCTGACAGGCACTAGCAGGGACCCATCCCCAGGCAGCCAACCACCACCGGCCCACGACAGTTCGGCCTATCGCCGTCCTCTGGGGTGGGACCAGAACAACTTCTCCACCAATGAGAATCTTTAGCTGCTAGACCTGGGGCGGAGCCATGAGTGGCCGCCGGCCGGTTGTGGGCGTGGTCTGAGCAGTGGGTATGGTGGGGCGCCCGCGGGGGAGATGATTGACTGTAGGGTTGTGGCGGCCACTTTGCAATAGAGATCAGTGAAGGTATTTTAGTCTGAGCTGTTACAGTTTGGGCTGTCTCAGAAGATATTGACCTTACGCAGTGATGTAAACTATAATCACAGAAGAGAAACAAATTGTTTTATTTTCTTACACCAAAAAAAGAAAAAACCCAAACCCGTTGCCCTCGAGTTGATTCCGACTCATAGAGACCCTATAGGACAGAGTAGAACTGCCCCACAGGGTTTCCAAGGAGCGGCTGGTGGATTCAAACTGCCAGCCTCCAGCCTTAGAACTTAACCACTAAGCCACCAGGGCTCCAATTTCTTCGACAGGAGGACTTATGCCCCAGTAATTCCGTTCACCCCCACACATCTGTCAGTTTGTCATACTGTAGGGGCTTGCATGTTGCTTTGATGCTGGAAGCTATGCCACCATTATTCAAATACCAGCAGGGTCAGCCATGGTGTACAGGTTTCAGCTGAGCTTCCAGACTAAGACAGACTAAGAAGAAGGACCTGGTCGTCTACTTCTGGAAAAAATTAGCCAGTGAAAACCTTATGGATAGCAGTGGAACATTGTCTGATATAATGCCGGAAGATGACCCCCTCCGGTTGGAAGGCACTCAAAATACCACTGCGGAACAGCTGCCTCCTCAAAGTAGAGTCGACCTTAATGATGTGGTTGGATTCAAGAGTTTGGGGCTTTCATTTCTGATGTGGCAGACTCAGAATGAGAAGAAACAGCTGCAAATCAATAATCAGAACATGGAATGTATGAAGTATGAATCTAGGAAAATTGGAAATCGTCAAAAATGAAATGGAATGCATAAACATTGATATCCTAGGCATCGGTGAGCTGAAAGGGACTGGTATTGGCCATTTTGAATCAGACAGTCATATGGTCTACTATGTTGAGAATGACAAATCAAAGAGGAATAGCGTCAGAGTCACCACCAAAAAGAACATTTCAAGATCTATCCTGCAGTACAACGCTGTCAGTGATAGGATAATATCCATATGCCTACAAGGAAAACCAGTTAATTCAAATTTACCCATCAACCACTAAAGCCAAAGGTGAAGAAACTGAAGATTTTTATCAACTTCTGCAGTCTGAAATTGATCAGACATGCAATCAAGATGCATTGATAATTACTGGTGATTGGAATGTGAAAGTTGGAAACAAAGAAGAAGGATGGGTAGTTGGAAAATATGGCCTTGGTGATAAAAACGATGCCAGAGATCGCATGATAGAATTTTGCAAGACCAGACTTCTTCATTGCAAATACCTTTTTCCAACAACATAAACTGCGACTATACACGTGGACTTCACTGGATGGAATACAAAGGAATCAAATTGACTACATCTGTGGAAAGAGATAATGGAAAAGCTCAATATCATCTGTTAGAACAAGGCCAGGGTCTGACTGCAGAACAGACCATCAATTGCTTATCTGCAAGTTCAAGTTGAAGCTGAAGAAAATTAGAACAAGTCCACGACTGCCAAAGTACGACCTTGAGTATATCCCACCTGAATTTAGAAATCATCTCAAAAATAGATTTGACATACTGAACACTAATGACCAAAGACCAGATGAGTTGACATCAAGGACGTCATACATGAAGAAAGCAAGAGGTCATTAAAAAGACAGGAAAGAAAGAAAAGACCAAAATGGATGTCAGAAGAGACTCAAAACTTGCTCTTGAATGTCCAGTATGTAAAGCAAGTGGAAGAAATGGTGAAGTAAAAGAGCTGAACAGAAGATTTCAAAGGGTGGCTCGAGAAGACAAAGTAAAGTATTATAATGACATGAGCAAAGACCTAGAGTTAGAAAACCAAAGGGGAAGAACACGCTCAGCAGTTCTCAACCTGAAAGAACTGAAGAAAAACAAATTTGTCTTGGAAGAAGTACAGCCAGAATACTCCTTAGCAGCGAGGACGGTGAGACTTCGTCTCACATACTTTGGACATGTTATCAGGAGGAACCAATCCCTGGAGAATGACATCATGCTTGGTAAAGTAGGGGATCAGTGAAAAAGAGGAAGACCCTCAGTGAGATGGATTGACACAGTGGTTGCAACAATGGGCTCAAGCATAACAACAATCATGAGGATGGCCTAGGAGGGGGCAGTGTTTCATTTTTGTTGTGCATAGGGTCACCATGAATCAAAACCAACTCAATGGTACCTAACAACAACAACAACAATTCTATTCACAAGAATTTATCAAAATCTTATCAAATCCCAGGAGAAAAAAATGTATATTTTTGCAAATAGTAGTAAAAACTCTTCCCATCTTTGTAGACCACTGCTTTTGGCCTTAGCCTGGAAAAAGCAAAACATAATTCCCCAAGTTTCTTCTCATGGGCTGGTTTTTTTCTCCATCTTTCCCTCCCTATCCTCCCAAACACATACTAAATATTTTGTGTAACAACTAAGAATCCCAGCACATCTGAACTAGCTCCTGCATATAGTCCCTCTGTTTTTGACCTTTTTAACATGACGAACAAATAACAAGGAGAAGATATATTACTTGATATCAAAAGGGTATCAAACAAATTCAGATAATCACTGGGGCAGATTGACAAAACAATTACCATTCCCCTTCCAGGAAGGTAGCCAGATTAATAAGTAATAACAAAATACAGTGAGGAGGACAACAGAACTAGGTTCAATGAGCAAACACAGAAGAAAGGAGTGTGTTTAGGAAAGTCAGGGAACTGTGCAAGGAAAATGATGATTGAGTTGGATTTTGAAAGGTAGATAGGAGTTAGAAAAGAAAATCAAAGGGCATTTCAAGAAGAGGAAACAGCATGTTCAAAGGCATGGGGCTGTGAAAGGGCACTGCATGGCTGAGGAGCATTGAGAAAGCTGGTGGCGCTGAAAGGTGAGAAGCAGCCAAAAACTTGGCTAGAACAAAAGGTTGAGATGAGAGTTTAAAAGGCTTTAAGAGTGACCAGTGCTGTCCAACAGAGATGTCCAACAGAGATGTTCAACAGAGCTGCAATGATGGGAATAGTCTATATCTATGTTATCAATATGGTAACCACCAGTTACATGCAGCTATTGAGCACTGAAAATATGGCCAGTGTTACTGAGGAACTCAATTGAACACTAATGACCAAAGACCAGATGAGTTGTAGGATGACATCAAGGACATCATACATGAAGAAAGCAAAAGGTAATTAATTAAAAAGAAAGAAAAGACCAAAATGGATGTCAGAAGAGACTATGAAACTTACTCCTGAATGTACAGCAGCTAAAGGAAAAAATGAAGTCAAAGAGTTGAACAGAAGATTTCAAAGGGCAGCTAGAGAAGACAAAATAAAGTATTATAACGAAATGTGCAAAGACCTGGAGATAGAAAAACCAAAAGAGAAGAACATGCTCAGCATTTCTGAAGCTGAAAGAACTGAAGAAAAAATTCAGACCTTGAGTTGCAGTAGTGAAGGATTCTATGGGCAAAAAAATAAATGACCCAGGAAGCATCAAAAGAAGATAGAAGGAATACGCAGAGTCATTATACCAAAAAGAATTGGTCAACATTCAACCATTTCAGGAGGTAACACGTCGTCAAGAACTGATGGTACTGAAGGAAGAAGCCCAAGCCGCACTGAAGACATTGGCAAAACTCAAGGCTCCAGAAATTGACAGAATACCAACTGAAATGTTTCAACAAACAGATACAACACAGGAAGTGCTCACTTTCTATGCCAAGAAATTTGGAAGACAGCTACCTGGCCAACTGACTGAAACAGCTCCATATTCATGCCCACTCCAAAGAAAGGTGATCTGATGGAATGTGGAAATTATCGAACAATATGATTAATACCACTTACAAGTAAAATTATGCTGAAGATAATTCAAAAATGGTTGCAGCAGTACACCAGTAGGGAACTGCCAGAATTTCAAGCCAGATTCAGAAGAGGATGTGGAATGAGGGATATCATTGCTGATATCAGACAGATCCTGGCTGAAAGCAGAGAATACCAGAAAGGTGTTTACCTGGGTTTTACTGACTATGCAAAGGCATTCAACTGTGTGGATCATAACAAATCATGGATAACATTGCAAAGAATGGGAATTCCAGAACACTCAATTGTGCACATGAGGAACCTATACATAGACCAAAAGGCAGTCGTTCAAACAAAAGAAAAGGATACTGTGTGGTTAAAATCAGGATAAGTGTGCTGTCAGTCTTGTATTCTTTCACCATACTTAATCAGTCTGTATGCTGAGCAAATAATCTGAGAAGCTGGACTATATGAAGAAGAATACGGCATCAGGATTGGAGGAAGACTCATTAACAACTTGCAATACGCAAATGACACAACCTTGCTTGCTGAAAGTGAAGAGGACTTGAAGCACTTACTGATGAAGATCGAAGACTGCAGCCTTCAACATGGATTACACCTCAACATAAAGAAAGCAAAAATCCTCACAACTGGACCAATAAGCAACATCATGATAAACGGAGAAAATACTGAAGTTGTTAAGGATTTCATTTTGCTTGGATCCACAATCAACACCCATGGATGCAGCAGTCAAGAAAACAAGCGACCTATTGCACTGGGCAAATCCACGGCAAGAGACCTCCTTTAAGTGTTAAAAAGCAAAGATATCACCCTGAGGACTAAGGTTCACCTGACCCAAGCCATGTTGTTTTCAATCTTCATATGCATGCCAAAACTGGACAATGAATAAAAAAGACTGAAGATAAATTGATGCATTTGAATTATAGTGTTGGCAAAGAATATTGACTATACCATGGACTGTTAGAAAAATGAACAAATCTGTCTTGGAAGAAGTACAACCAGAATGTTCCTTAGAAGCAAGGATAGTAAGACTTCCTCTCATTTACTTTGGACGTGTTTTCAGGAGGGACCAAACTCTGGAGAAGGACATCATGTATGGTAAAGTAGAGGGTCAGAGAAAGAGAGGAAGACCCTCAATGAGATGGATTGACACAGTGGCTGCAACAATGGGCTCAAGCATAACAATGATTGTGAAGATGGCACAGGACCGAGCAGTGTTTCCTTCTGCTGTGCGTGGGGTGCATGAGTCACAACTGACTCGATGGCGCCTAACAACAACCACATAGGCAATAAAGGACCAGCAGAAGCTTTTAATCATGCGGACAACATGACGAGGTTTCTTTTAAAGGGTGAGAATTCTAAAAGCTTTGCAGAGGGTGTCTGTTCTCTTTCAAGGGAATCTTGAGAGGTCAAACCATGACACAGGTGAGGGACCAGCACGATAATTTAGATCCTGGCCAGGGGAAATGTTTACCCAAAGGAATAGGGACAGGACATCTTAGAAAACACAAGCAGTCAAAACCCAAGAAGCTAAATTCTGCCATCAAATCCTGGAGGGAAGGAGAGTGGGGCCAGAGAGGGCTAGAAGGCCAAGGGGTCAGCTAGATCATAAAATGAAAAGAGAAGCAAGAGTGGCAAGTTTTACTGGTAATACATACATGCTCAGTTTTATTGGTCATTGTCCCTATGGGTCACCAAT
Source organism: Trichechus manatus latirostris (assembly GCF_000243295.1). Classification (NCBI taxonomy): domain Eukaryota; kingdom Metazoa; phylum Chordata; class Mammalia; order Sirenia; family Trichechidae; genus Trichechus; species Trichechus manatus. Next base: position 9,676,239 of record NW_004443986.1, read on the forward strand.
GTGTTGGCCTGATTTAATGGGGTGGGGAATCTGTGGCATGAAGTCCCGTAAGGACCAGGGCAAGATTTCAGGAGAGCTGAAGTCCTGAACCACACCTATGGAAGTGAGTATGGAAGGGTGGGGCAAGTACTTATCAACTTCCTACACTGCAAGACACTCAGCTTGTAAAGGACAAATAAATACTACAAGCTTACAGCAGGATAACCAATAGGTGAAAGGTTAAGCAAAGATTAGAGGAATTGTTCAATGCAACAATAGAAGAAATGACACAAGGCAGTGCATAATTGATTCATTATCCAAATTATTTTCTAGGCAATAGCTGCTGTGTGAGTTCAGAGGAAGGGGCCAGCCCTCCAGTCAAGGGTGGTCAAGAAAGGCTTCATGAAGTAGGTAAAAACTGAGCTGCATCTTGAAAAATGGGAAGGAATTTGAATCAGAGAAAATGTGTGAGAAGGAAACTCCTGGAATGCCTGGAAAAAGAGCTGTAGAGCAGAAGCACAGCAATGTTCAGAGGGCATGGGAGGCCATTTGGGCAAAGCAGAGGGCCTGCATAATGAGAAAAGGAGCCTGGCAAGCTAGGTACGGGATAAATAACAGACGGCTCCAACATTCAAATTATCTCCTTTTGCATGGTGACTCGCAGCCCTGTGTGCTCGCTAGAACCAGTTAGGATACCTTTCAAAGATATCAGGACCTGAACCACAATCCACACCAAATAAATCAGAAAAGTTGGGTGTGGAGCCCGGGTGTAGGATTTATTTTAAAGCCCCCCAAGTGATTCTAATATTCACCCGGGCTTGAAAACAGGGGAGTGACATTATGACATTTTACTAATGCTAAATCAGGACTGTGCATAGGATGGATTGAGTGGAGAGAGACTAAAAGTTGCCTAAGTATATTTATATATAATTTGTTTACTTCTTAGAAAAAGACAGGAAGTATCTTACTGCGGGACTTCACTTCCTGTTTTACAGTGGTAAGATGATACAGAAGTCAATTTGGGTTAAGTCTTCCTTTAAAAGCACAAATTTATGTTTGTAATCCACTCTCTTTCCATCACATTTTGTGCATATAAAAATAATTTCCAACAACAACAGTCTAAAGTTAACTATTGTGCATAAGCATTTATATTTTAGCAGCAAATCACCAGGAAAAAGCCTAAGAGAACATTCTGTTTCAAAAGGGAAATGCTTTTAACCTACTTTATGAAAGTCAGAATATTTCAGACCTTTCTACCCCTCTTTGCTAGTCTCTGATATCCATAGGTGCAATTCTATATTAACTATTAAAATTCGTTTATCTTTTTGTAAATAAGTTTATAAAAAGGCCAACTGAACATTATGAAACATAAACATTTTCCCTATGATACTAAATTTCAGGAACTTAAAAAAATATTTAGCTCAAATATATTTCTCTTAAAGGCAGCTGAAAACAGCTAGGTAACATGAGTATTTTAAATGAAGGAGTCAGGAGAATTTTTTCTTGAACAAAACATGAAAAATATCTAGAGGTAAATATATTTAAATGTATTAAAAGCAAACAAAAAAAATCAAAACAGAAGGAATGTGCCTGAGAGGTCATTCAAGGGGCCTGCTGTAAAAACAGCTTGGGTACAGTGTCTGACCTCCTCCAACCCTATAAGAGGAAAGGAGAACCAAGATCAATAGCCCAAGGCTGATTCCTATGAGGTGGAGGTCAGACACACCTCATCTCTCTGCCATCTCTGCCATTTCTGACACCAACCGTCCCTTCCACAGTACTCTCTACCGGGTTCAATAATTCATTGCAATGGCCACACAGAACTCACAGACTATACTCGCAATTATGGGGTTTATTAGGGAAGTAACAGTTACAATTCAGGCTCAGGAACACTCAAGATACAATTCTTCCATCAGGATACCCTCTTCCCAGCCGTGCTCACAGGCACGCCCCGCCCTGGCGCTCAGTCTCTGCCCAAAGGCACTCATCTTTTTCCTCTCTATGGGCCAGGAAGCCTACCACACTGTCTCCTGCTGCCCGGTCTCTGCTGCTGGGTCTCTCCTGCTGATCTCTCCTTCCTTGCTGGTGCTGGGCTCCTCCTCTCTGCTCTGGAATTGGTTCTCTTTTAAGGCAAAACTGACCAATCCCCTTGGTAGGCCACAATTACCCTTTCACACAATCACCTGGGTGGGAGTTACAAGACCTCAGCTAGAAGGGCCACACACAAAAATAATTAATCGCACCACTCCTGCCATGCACCGGGTCTGCTTCTATGGAAACTACACCAGCCAGCACCCCTAGTTGTGACAGCAGCCAGAGCCATGATCTGTGACACAGCCTCCTTCACAGAGCAATATAACCTGACGGCAGCCAAGTCTGAAAGGTGACCTGACAGGAACACTCTACCCAAAGATGACAATGACTACCTATATACCCATTCTTCTTCAGGAATGTGAACTGGAAATAGAAAGACAAAATCAATCACTAGGTGGTAGGAGCAGAAACAAAAAGTCAGGCAATAGGAAGAAGCCCTCAGACGCCATAAGAGAGGCAAGTTATAAGTCAACTGAAGCCATTAGGTAGAGAAGAAACATAAAAAGTAGAGGGAGAAGAAATGAGTAACAAAGGAGCAGCAGAAGTAGAGACATAGCAGAACAAGTCACTGTAATAAAGATGGGGATCGATAAAGTCCTCTGTTGAGGGGACAATGAGATAACCAACCCATTTTCTATAGCTGCACTGAATCACTCTAGCTCCCACTGTTTGCATCCAACATCTGTGAGCCCAACTGCAGCTCTTCCCCAGAGTCCCATAAGATTCCCATTTTACTCGTAATGGAAAGATGAGCCATTCCATACCTAAGGTATTCTAAGTAAATTTTTGTACCTTCCACCCTGTATCCATCTATAAGTAGACTTCTAGATTCATGTAGTTAGAAGACCAACTGAAAGAAGCTGGACCAGTTTCATATTGTGAAGAGAACCTTATCCTCAGGGGCATAGGGAGGTATCTTAGTCATCTAGTGCTGCTATAACAGAGATACCACAAGTGGATGGCTTTAACAAAGAGAAATTTATTTTCTCACAGTCTAGCAGGCTAGAAGTCCAAATTCAGGTTGTCAGCTTCAGGGGAAGGCTTTCTCTCTGTGTGGCTCTGGAGGAAGTTCCTTGTCATTAGTCTGCTCTTGGTCTGGGAGCACCTCGGTGCAGGAACCTTAGGTCCAAAGGATGCGCTCTGCTCCTGGTTCTACTTTCTTGGTGGTAAGAGGTCCCACCTCTCTGCTTGCTTCCCTTTCCTTTTATCTCTGAAGAGTTTCCCAGAGAAACTCCCTTTACATTGCATCAGGGATGTGACCTGGGTAAGGGTGTTACAATCCCACCCTAATCCTCTTTACCATGAAATTACAATCACAAAGTGGAGGACAACCACGTAATACTTGAATCATGGCCCAGCCAAACTGATACACACATTTTTTGGGGGACGTAATTCAATCCAAGACAGGAGGGTACCAGGAGCAATCTCTAAGTTGGAGCCCGCCCACCCCTGCAATCTGAGTGTTCAGAAGAATCTCTAAATTGCCCCCCCTCCCCAGTTTCAAAATGAATAGATGTTGATAGCAGCGACGCGTCAGCAGAAATGCCTTCCCCCCTCTTGGCCGGCTGCCACAGTCAGGCACTTTTCGTATTTGTGGTGCCTCGGGATGTCATTCTACGCCTCGTCTGGCGCTTCCTGGGACTTGCACATGGGGGCAATTGCCCCCTCTTCCCCACCTAAATTCCTGGTTATCCTGCAAGCTTGGTTATAACATTTTTCAAGAATAACATAGCTAACACTGAGCTTCTGTCAAGGGTGAGGGAAAAATTTGGAAACGGTGATGGTTGAACCACACGATAAACATAATTGTCACTGAATTGTGTTTGCGAAGAATGCTGAAATGGCACATGCTTTGTTACACATATAGTTTAGGTTAGGTCAGTTTAGGTTAGGTTAGGTTAGGTTAAGTTAGGTGCCACTGAGTCGATTCTAACTCACAGCAATCCCATGTGACAGAGTAGAACTGCCCCACAGGGTTTTCTAGGCTGTAATCTTTACAGGAGCAGGTCACCAGGTGTTTCTCCCATGGTGCTGCTGGGTGGGTTCAAACTTCCAACCCTTGGTTAGCAGCTGAGCACTTAACTGTTGCACCACCATGAAAAAACAAAACAACAAAAAAGAGTAACATCCTTAGAAAGAAGAAAATATAAAAGTGAAACAAAGTAGATTTCTCCATATCTTAAAAACAATTCATAAATTAAAGCTTTATAACAGATATTTCAATGGGAAAAAAGGCCTCTTTCTCCTGTCTTTTAATAGTTGAGCCAATGCTGCTCATATTTATGAGAAAGCTATATAGATAGGAGTGGAAAACCTAACGACTAATTGTTGTCCTCAAGTCATCGGAAATGAAAAATAGCTACACATATCTTCCAAGGCATTTTATTAACCAATGTGTTCTAGAAGAATTGCTGCTAGCAGAGTCTTATTATACAGCCTTTATAAATCACATTTTTGAAAAATATTTTATAATATGGACGAAGATAGTACTTTTATCATGTTAGATGAAAAAGCTGGAAACAAAACTACATATACAACATGGCCACAATTTTGCAAATATTCGTTTCAGGGGGATAAATATATCAGAACATTTAAGCATTAAGAAATCATGGGTGATGCAGCAACACCAACAACAACCAAAAATATGTGTGTGGTTACAGAAATACATATATAGGCATAAATATGTATGGTACGAATACGTGGGTACATATGTGTACGCAGATAGATGTATCTATAGGCATATATACATACAGGTATGTGTTTGCATGCATGTATATCCACATATATAATAAACCACAAAGGAGACGCAGTTACAGATACTTCTTAGAGACACCCAAACACCTCACAAGGTTATTTTTGGGGGTTTGAAGGCTTAGGCCCATAGTCTCATGGGATAACTCAGTTAATTGGCTTAATATAGTTCATAAAGTGTATGTTCTACATCCCAATGTGAAGTAGGTCTGGGATCTTAAAGCTTGCAGGCCATCTGTCATGGACTGAATTACGTCCTCCAAAAAATGTGTGTATCAGTTTGGCTGGGCCATGATTCCCAGAATTGTGTGGTTGTCCTCCATTTTGTGATTGTAATTTTATGTTAAAGAGGATTAGAGTGGGACTGTAACATCCTTACTAAGGTCACATCCCTGATCAAATGTAAAGGGAGTTTCCCTGGGGTGTGGCCTGTACCACCTTTTATCTTACAAGAGATAAAAGGAAAGAGAAGCAAGCAGAGAGTGGGGGACCTCATAGCACTAAGAAAGCAGAGCTGGGAGCAGAGCGCCTCCTTTGGAACTGGGGTCCCCGCGTGGAGAAGCTCCTAGTCCAGGGGAAGATTGATGAGAAAGCCGACAGAGAGAGAAAGACTTCCCCTGGAGATGACAGCCTGAATTTGGTCTTTCAGCCTACTTTACTGTGAGGAAATAAACTCTTTGCTAAAGCCATCTGCTTGTGGTATTTCTGTTGTAGCAGCACTAGATGACTAAAACACCATCTAAGATACAACTGTTGGTCTCTACTTGTCTGGAAAAAAAGAGAAATAAGAAAACTAAGGACTCAGAAGAAAGTGGTATACTAGACTAATAAATAGTCTTCATGAACAGTGGCCTCATCTACCCTGTGACCAGAACTAGATGGTACCTGGCTACCACTACCACCTATTCTGGTCAGGGTCACAACAGATGGATCCTGACAGAATGGGAGAAAAATGTGGAACAGAACTCAGATTCTTAAAAAGTTGATACTAGAGGACTCCCTGAGACTCTTGTCCTGAAATACTCTTTAAAACTTAAACCAAAATTATCTCTCGAGTTCACCTTTTAGCTAAATAACAGACTGACTCATAAAATAAAGACTATCACCCATGAGTAATGAGCTCCTTTAAAAAATCACCTGTACGAGACCAAATGGTCAAAAATTACTCTAAAGCAAAGATGAGAAGGTAAGGGGGCAGGGAAACTAGAGTACTGGAAATAGTACAATCAGAATGGAATAAATGAGAGTGACATATTGTGGAAAATGTAACTAGTATTACTGAATAATTTCTGTAGAAATTGTTAAAAGGGAAGCTAATTTGCTGTGTAAACTCTCACCTTAAACACAATAAAATGTTACTAAAATAAGAGAAAAACACAGGAAATCAAGGGGGGAAAGGAAGGGTGCGCTGTCACAGTATAGGGAGAGCAATTAGGGTCACATAACAATACATGTATAAATTTTTGTATGAAAGACTAACTTGAATTGTAAACTTTCACTTAAACTACAACAATAAAAATAAAAATAAAGAGAGAAGAAAGAAAGATCCCTGGGTGGTGCAGTTTGTGCTCTACTCCTGGTCTAATGGTTGGCAGCTCGAACCCACCCAGTGGCGCAGTAGACGAGAGGCCTGGCAATCTGCTTCAGTAATGATTACAGCCAAGAAGATCCTGTAGAGCAACTCTGCTCTGTTATACATCAGGTCACCATGAGTTGGAATCGCCTCAAGGGCAACAGGTTTGGATTTTGTTTTGTTTTGTTATATGCTATTAGAAGTTGGCATCACAGTTACCTTTATGAGAAGCATGAGGGGGTGTCTAACCAGTAAACCAGTTGCTGTCGAGTCAATTCCAATTCATGGTAACCCCAGGGTGCTTCTGGGTAGACTCAAGCAGCCAATCTTTCAGTTAGCAGCCAAGCAAGTTAACCATTTGCACCACCCAGAGACTAATGGGTGCTGGTAATGTTCTGTTTCTTGATCTGGGTGCTGGCTACATGGGTTTGTTAAGTCTGTAAAAATTCATCACGCTGTACATAATACATACACTTTTCTTATGTATTGTGGAATTTAATAAAAATAATTCTTAAACATTAAAAATACTTAAGAAATGGGTAAATATGAAATAAGCAAATATATAAAAACCAAAAATTATTAGTGGTTACCAGGGGTAGTAAGGAGATTTTGCCTAGGGTGAACTGAATGTATATTCCTGGTGGTGAAATAATTTGGAAAAAGATAGCGAGAATGGTTGCACAAGTTGAAGAATGTAATCAATGTCACTAAATTGTACGTGTAGAAATTATTGAATTTTTGTATCTTTTGTTGTGTATTTCTCACCACAATTTTTTTAAAAATCATGGGTGAATTTTATTTTTTTCTTCATGTGTGTTTTTAATTTATCAAATGTTCTGCAATAAACATGTGAGTTTTATAACTAAAAAGAGAGAAATGTACGTTATTTTTTAAGACGAAGAGCATATGATACATTGCTTATTGTTAATTCTGCCTAAGGGAATTTCAGTGAAACACTTTTCCTTTCACTTTTAGTCAATGTATCATTCAAAATTCTTTAAAGTGCTTCCGTAAATCCCACGGAGAAGCTCTTGTTATTGCTGACAAGCCAAAGACCTCACTGAGTATTTCATGCGGAAGCACAAACTTGTGTGTCGATTTTCTCTCCAAGTGGGGCCCAGCAAACAACATGAGAAAGTACACAGGTAAATATGATAAATTGGGAAACCACCCCACCACCCCCGCCCCCCGCTCACCCACCACCATCAGAGGAAGTGGAACTGTGTTTTGTCATCTTGGAGTCCCTGCAATAATAAAGTGCTTAGCCCATAGAAGGATTTCAGAAACACAGGTTAAATGAGCTCATAAGTAGTTTTCCTGTTCTGTCTCTGTTTGGTTTATGAATCTTTTTCAGTTTCACACATCTGTCTCCAAAGTCCACAGGCTAAGTATTGGAAAACATGATTTCTCCCCTTTCTGAACACTCACTGCACTCATCAGATGTGTTTCAATTATATTTAGTTTAACACTTCATTGTGTATCACGTTGAATATTACCAAAATTGTTTCACATGTGTTAATCCCTCACCCAGAGGGCAGAGGCAGCACTAACTTCCTTGGTTTACTTGCTGGGTGGTATCCATGAAGCAATTCAACAAGCATAAGTACTGGTTGAAGGGTGAGTCTGGGACCTCAAAGCCCAGCTCAAGGAGAGGGGTGAAAAGGAAGGGCTAGGAGAGGCACAACCCTGAATCCAAAGATATTGCCAGCCACTCACTTCTGGTTGTAACTCTTGGGCTAAGAGTGTCCAAAGTATGAATAATACTTCCAGTTTTCAATTTTGTTCTCATTTGCTTAGTCATCATCACCACGCCCTGATATTTATGCCAAAAAAATGTTTCTACAGGAGAGTATAACATCCTCAACATTCAGTAAGGACAAGCCTGGCTCCCATTTCCCCCACCACCATTCAGAAGCGGCCCAGCCCATCATCAAGCTGGTCTCTTTTGACGCTCGTTATACTTGCAGAGCCAAATACACCTTCTCTTGACGTCTCCACTTATCGAGGCAAGTCCTCAGCACTGGCAGGAGACTCACGTCCAGGGCCACCTATCTTGTGTCATTTAGAGCACCCCTAAAATTCATCCCCCAAAAATATCTATTCTCCTCGGCTGGACCATGGTGCTAACCATTAGTCACTCTCACAAATATTTCTAGAAGTTGAATTACACCACCAGGAGGAGAAGATGCCATATCAGTCATCGAAAACCGTAGCAAGGAAACAACAACAAAATTTAGAAAAAAAATACAGCAAATATTTATTGGTCGAATCCCTAAGAAAGGGCAGGGCTTTTGGAAAGAAAATTGGGAGGGCAGAGGAAAGGAATATAGATATGCAGAAACTGAGACAGTGCTGGGGGGCGGGGCTTGCACCCTGGAGATTGTGGACATCAAGACACTACTGAGCGCTGAGAAGAATCAGAGGGACTCTTAAAGGAAATAAGAAGTGCCAAAATGATCAAGGAGGGGCAGCCTATGTTGCCTCATGTCAGTCCTGCTGGGGGTCCCTAAGGGAATTATTTGCCCAGTCATCCAGGGGAGCCAGCTCTGTAATTTTTGTAAATTGTAATTTTAAAATTGAAGTAAAACACACATATAAAAAAGTAGAGAAAGCAGAAATATGATTAGCTTAGTGGATTATCACAAAGCAAATACTGCAACCACCTACCCAGGTGAAGAAAAAGAATATTCCAGAAGCCTCCTTGGGCCTGCTACCAGCCGTCCTCCTTCTCTCCTTTCCAGATATAACTTGTAATGCTTCAGTTTATCTATGCCTGCTAAATTTTATATAAATAGAATTATATCAAGTATATACTTTCGTGTCTGGCTTTTTTCTCTCAATATTACATTTGTGAAGTGTATGCACGTTTCTTGTTGTTTTGTAGTTTGTTCATTTTCATTGCTGTGTGGTATTCTACTGCATGAATATGTCCTGATTTGTTTGACAATTCTATAGCTGATGGTCTTTTGGGTTGTTTCCAGTGGAGAGCTATTACAAATAATGCTGCTGGGAGCGTTCTTGTACGTGACTCTCGGTGCATTGGTACATGCACTTCTGTGGTACATATCCAGAAGTGGAATTGCTGGGTACAGTGTTGGTATACGCTCTCCTTTAGGTGATACTGCCAAATCATTTTCCAAAGAAGTGAATCATTTTCATACCCACCAGTGGAATATGAGAATTCCAGTTACTCCACATCCTTGCCAATATTTGTATTATCAATCTTTTACATTCCAGCTATTTTCTGGTAGGTGTGTTGGTGTATTTCACTGCAGTTTTAATTTGCATTTCCCTGATAACTGATGCAGATCTTTTCATGCTCTGCATGTCTGTTTTATTGCAAATCACTGCTCAGTCGCATTTAGATTAAGAACTAGCAATCATTTATCAAGTCCCGACTGTGAGCCAAGGTGAGCAGTGGTGGGTGGTTCAGTGGTAGAAGTTTTGCCTCCAATCCAGGAAACCTGGGTTCAACTCCCGGCCAATGCACCTCATGTGCAGCTACCACCAGTCTGTCAGTGGAGGCTTGAGTGTTGCTATGATGCTGACGGGCTTTCAGCAGTGCTTTCAGACCAAGATGAGTTAGGAAGAAAGGCCTGGTAACCTACTTCCGAGAATCAGCCAGTGAAAACCCTGTGGATCACAATGATCTGATCCACAACTGATTATAGGGATGGTGTAGGACTGGGTAGCATTTTGTTTCACTGTGCAAGGTGTCGCCATGACTCAGGGTCTGACTCACCAACAGCCAACAACTGTGAGCCAGAGACTACATGTACATGTGTTAGATGCCTTCATGTACGTGACCTAAGGTAATAGGGATTTTTCTGAACTGAGTGATTTCTGGTCAGTACTGCTGGTTTCACTCTAGGGCATATTGTCACCGACATCGCGGAGGGAGCACTTCTGTGTGATGAATGGCCCAGCAGGGGCAGGAGCTGAGTGGTGGGAATGGGGTTGAAAGTTGAGAGCCGTATTTTCAAACTTTGCAGCTTGAAAATAGTTTATGCCAGTTTCTACAACTAAATAATTTTACCTATCAGCCATAAAGGAGCCCTGGTGGTGCAGTGGTTAAAGCACTTGGCTGCTAACTGAAAGGTCGGAGGTTCAAACCCACCAGCCGCTTCTCAGGAGAAAGATGTGGCAGTCTGCTTCCGAAAAGATTACAGCCTTGGAAACCCTAGGGAGCAGTTTTACTTTGTCCCGTAGGGTCACTATGAGTCGGAATTGACTCACCGGCTGTGGGTTTGGTTTTGGCTTTGCTTTTGATAGGCCATGAAATAGGATGATGATTCATACTACTACAGACAATACTAGTCCTTATAAGACAGGGAAAAGTGAACTTTGACAGGTACTTGATGGTAATGTGAAATAAAAATTTCTGAGAGATCTTTCTCTGAATGACTCAGAGAGAGAACATGCTCTCTGAAAATGGGGGTGAACCTTAGGTAACATGTTTTCTTTGAGGGTCAAAGAAAGACTTGTTTTTGTTAGGTGCTGTGGAGTTGATTTCAACTCAAAGGGACCCCATGTGACATAGTAGAACTGCCTCATAAGGTTTTCTAGGCTGTAATCTCTACAGGAGCAGATCGCCAGTTCTTTCTCCCATAGAGTAGCTGGGTGGGTTTGAACCACCAATCTTACAGTTAGCAGCCAAGAGTTTAACCATTGCACCACCAGCTCTCCTTAAAGAAAGACTTATTGGCCTCAAATTCCACCTGGTGAAGATTTGCCCAGAAATGGCAATGGGGCAGACAAGGGACTCTTTGTTTTAGAAAAAAGGTATGAATTACCTTTCTCTGCATCTCAACCAAGAGGGGGCGCCAGTTGGACCTTTTCCTGCTGCCTCTGACACGGATTGACTGGAGTATATGACTATTCCATCATAGGATCTATTTATCAGATAGAGAGACTATAAATGTGGGGAGAGTGATGAGAATACGGGAGAGTACTTGGGAAGGGTAGCACATTAACACATTAAGTTGTAACCCTTAACAGTTAGGCACACACTTGGTTAGCAAATCCGCTGCTGAAATCTCACTAAAGGAAAACCCTGAAGGACAAATGGAGTTCCTGGGTAGTGCAAATGCTTAACATGCTCAGCTGATAACTGAAAGGTTGGAGGTTCAAGCCCACCCAGAGGTGCCTCAGAAGAAAGCCTGGCTATCTACTTCCACAAAACCAGCCATTGAAACCCCTATGGAGCACAGTTGTACTATGACACACATGGGGTTCCCATGAGTCAAAATCTACTCGACGGCAGCTGGTTTTAAAGGGCAAATAGGTGTCGACTGAGCAAAGGTTCAAAGACGGTCTGAAATGATGGATCACATTCAAGGGAGCCACATTCAAGGGAGAGGTAGCACGGCTCCTAGTTAAGCTGGTAACTAGCTCTTAGTAACAGGAGATAAAGTGGGAGGAAGGAAACTTGGAAGAAGGAGTGGGGCATGAGACAACTTAAAAAAATGGTCAGCCATTTCCCAAATTTCCTCTATGCTGACCCTGAAGCGTGAAAACTTAAAGTGTCCTGCATTCCTTGGGTGCCCAAAGCCATACTATTGAACCCAACAAAATCGGTCGTGCTGGCCACCTTCAGTACCCATTCAGATGGCCACACAACACACCTGTGGTACATTTGGACAGGTCAAGATGACCTCTTTTCAGATCCATCCAGCTTGACTGAAGAGGTGTAGATGGGCTCTAACATAACCATATTTTCATTTCTATGCAATTTGTACCTTGTTGTGTTTGTGTGAACTTCCTTATTCAGATGAATAGCCCAGTATTGATGGCACATGTCTGCCCAGAGGTTAGAAGTATGACAAGGGAGGCCTGGTTATTCCCCATTTCCTATCCAGGTTCCTGCCTTGCTCTGGTTCCCAAGAAGCTCTGACTACCCGCAGCGCAACTCCTGGGCTCCCTTCTGGCTGGGTTTGGTAAGTGGGAGGCAAGTGCAGGAGAACTGAGGGCTAAGGAGTGAAAGAGAAAACAGGTATTTATTTCCTGCTCCCTTTCTTCTTTGGTGTCCTGGTTCTACAAGTCCAACTTCTGGAGAGTGGACCCTCTCCAGCTAATGACATCTGTCCTCTCCTTGCCTCCTCAGGTTTATGGGTGGTTACAGCTTCCACTGTCACTATCCTGGGGGTGCTTCAACATCGTTGCTGGTTCTCTTAGCCTAGCCTTCACCTCTGTAAATAGTCCCTTTATCAAAATCTCTTCTGTTGAACTATTTTGAGCGGGGAATTCTATTTCCTGCTGGAATCCTGGCTAATAGAAAAATATTCTCTTCAAAAAGGAACTTGTGAATTACAGTGTTCCATTACCTCCCCCGACTTGATGCTAACCTTGACCCTTTTTCTCACTTCCAGAGAGAGATGAGGTCTGGTGGGTTATATTTACTTGGTGAAAAGAAAGATATACGGAGTTAAAGGTGCCCTTTTTTATTATTATTTCTTAAAACCAAACAAACCACTTGCCATCGAGTTGATTCCGACTCCTGGCAATTCCATGTGTTTCACTGTAGAATTGTATTCCATAGGGTTTTCATGACCGTGATGTTTCGGAGGTAGACCACCAGGCCTTTCTTCTGAGGGGCCTCTGGATGGGTTTGGATCACCAATCTTTTCGTTAGTAGCCGCATGCTTAACCGTTTGCACCACTCATTACTTTACACATTTTATATTCCACTGTGTTTTCTAACTAGATTTCATCCGCACAGCAACTCACAACAGTATGCAGTTACACACTTCACACAGAAGAAATCCAGGTTTGGAATGGTTATTTGATAATGTAAATGGTCAAACGGCATGATCCACATTCCAAAGACCATTTCCTCCTTCACCAAACTTCCTCCGACCAGAATTATTAGGTTTGGCTTTGAAATGTGACCAGATAAAGCAGGCAGTTTCCAAGTTTCCCTTTTCATAATTCATCCAGAATAGACATGATCTATGACTTCAATTTGAATAAATTTTTGTTGCAGTCAGAAAGTGGCGCCTATTCAGAAGGACCATGCCACGTTTTCGTTTATTTACTGAAATGTGCGCTTTCCATTGCTGGTTATAACCTTCCTCCCTATTTCTTTTTCTTCTCCCCCACATCTTTCCCCCAGTAACTGTGGACCAAGGATACTATATCATCCAGGAAACAAGGAATATGAGACACTAAATGTCTATTATAGATATCCTAAATTTGACAAGAAATGTCTGGGAAGTCTGAAAACTAGATGCATTAAAGACACAGAAGATTAGCGGGGGCGGGAAGTTTGCAATTGTGGGGAATAAAACTTGGAGCTTTTAGAGCACTAAAGAGCTTAGAAGTGGAGGGAGAAATAAAGACACTTTTAAGAGCACAAATAGCTTGAATCAGTCAAAGTGTGTGCCATAGAACCCTAACACTGTAAGATTCTCCTGTGCGGGTGGGAAGAGGCTGATTTATGGTCAAATAATTTGGTGAAACAGCACAAAACGTGGCTCCTTCTTGGAGAGTCTCAACGCATATTAAAGTCACTGAGAGCTCCTGTAGTAAAGAATCCTACTTAATGGTTTAACCCCCTCAAAATGTTTAGCCATGGAAATTTTTTAGATACTATGGAAGAAGGCCGTCCAAGGGGAGCCTCCATTGGATCTGGGGATTGTGTAGAGGGAAGAAACACAGGAAATAGAAAATATCAAAATTTGTTATTGGACCTCTTTAAAAACAACTTAAAGACTTAAATAGGCCCTGTCCTCAGGTAACATACATTATTTGAAAGAGAACCAAACGATTATGCCATAATAAAATGATCTTTCACACACAAAAGTCTTACATGGGAGTGTATCAGAGTCACAGATCAAAAATGTTGTTTGCTTACAGTCATACAAAATGAAGGCATGGTTCTACAGGAAAGAAATGAACTGGGTAAAAACAGTGGTGTCACTAGGCTTGGTGTCACCCAGTGCAGTAACTCATGGTGTCACACCCCCCATGGACCCCCTCCCATACTAGACCGTACAGAATTCTTAGTAATGTTTTCTGTATTCGTGTTACTCATAAATCATAATTCTCCTACATCACTGAATGTAATGGCAAAAGTAGTGACATAAACAACTAGCAAAATTAAAATTACATCTTTATATTATAATATCATACACACAGCATAAATGGATTTACATTTACATAGTTTCATGTGATTAAAGTGAAAATTTGGTAAGAAAACAATAGAATTCAAAGTAAAAACATTTGAGAACTACATCAAAATGATGCTCATTTTAACATTAATCTCTACAATTACATGAGATACATCAATGGATTAGGTTTGCATAATCAGTAACAGCCCAAATAATGTAGAAGTTATAGACAAATGCACATGGAAATATATTCATAACGAAAATAATACCATAAAAATAAACAGGAACAAATACACAAGCATTTCAGCACTTAATGAGCATCTCGACTACATCAGAACTTTCCTTTCCTGGCCTTCAAAGCTGCGAACTTATGAATGACTTCATTGAAATCAATGCCTTTCACCAGCTTACTTTTTAATGTGCCTCTATTTTTTTAAATCATAATTCAAACTTAAACCCTGAAAATTTCATTAAAGTCAGATATATTTGCAGGACAGTGGTGTTTGGGTTTTTTTTTTTAGTCTTTTTTCTTTTTATCATTGTTGTTGAGAATATATACAGCAAAACATACCCCAATTCAACAGTTTCTACATGTACAATTTAGTGAAACTGATTACTTTCTTAAATTATGAAATCATTCTCACCATTGTTTTCTGAGTTGTTCCTCCCCCATTAACATAAACTCATGGCTCTCTAAGGTTCCAATCTAATGTTTCGAGTCACTGTTGTCAATTTGATCCCATATAAAGCAAAAAAAACCTCATTGCCATCAAGTCGATAGGATTTCCAAGGAGCAGCTGGTGGATTCATACTGTCAGCCTTTTGGTTAGCAGCTGATCTCTTAATGACTGCACCACCAGGGCTCCTGATCCCATATAGATAGTTCTTAAAATAGCATAATGCTCAAGGCAGACCTTTTTTACTACTTAAGCTAAACTATTGTTTGGTTTTAAGAAGACTTCAGGGGAGATTTTTTGGTTTAAGGCTTAAAGATTATCTCAGGGCCATAGTTTCAGGGGTTTATCTACCTTCCATGGTTCCAAGAAGTCTGGAGTTTGTGAGAACTTGAAATTCTGGTCTGCATTCCCCTTCCTCCCCCGCCCTTTTGATCCGGATTCCTCTGTGGAATCTTTTTCTTTTTCCCCATACAAAAATTTATACATACATTGTTAAGTGACTCTCATTGCTCTCCCCATACTGTGACAGCACACTCCTTTCCACCCCTGATTCCCCATGCCCATTCTACCAGCTCCTAACCATCTCTGCCTTCCCATCTCACCTCCGGACAGAAGCTGCCCATTCACTGTCTTGTGTCTACTTGAGCTAAGAGGCACACCTCATGAGTATCACTTTATGTCCCACAGTCCAGTCCAATCCCTGTCTGAAGAGTTGGCCTCAGAAATTGTTTTAGTTCTGGGCTGATAGAGAATCCAGGAGCCATGCTTTCTGGGGATCCTTCAGTCTCAGTCAGACCATCAAGTCTGGTCTTCTTACTAGAATTTGAGTTCTGCCCTCAACCTTTCTCCTACTC
>NW_004443986.1:9692409-9722696 GCF_000243295.1 Trichechus manatus latirostris
TGGCCCTTTCTTCTTTTTGGATGTGTGCATTTATTGCTATAAACTGACTTCTGAGCACTGCTTTCGCTGTGTCCCAAAGGTTCTGGTAGGATGTGTTTTCATTCTCATTTGATTCCATGAATTTCTTTAGTCCATCCTTAACTTCTATAACCCAGTAGTTTTTGAGCAAGGTGTGGTTCAGTGTCCACATATTTGATTTTTTTTTCTTGCTTTTTCTGTTGTTGATCTCTACTTTTATGGCTTTATGGTCAGAAAAGATGCTTTGTAATATTTCGATGCTTTGGATTTTGTTAAAGCTTGCTTTACGGCCTAATATGCGGTCTGTTCTGGAGAATGTTTCACGCGCATTGGAAAAGAAAGTATACTTGGCTGCTTTCGGGTGGAGTGTTCAGTATATGTCTATGAGATCAAGTTGATTGATTGTAGCATTTAGCTCTTCCTTGTCTTTGTTGAGCTTCTTTCTGGATATTCTGTCCTTCACCGAAAGTGATGTGTTGAAGTCTCCTACTACTATTGTGGAGCTGTCTCTCTCTCTTTTCAGTGCTGTTGGAGTTTGTTTTATGTATTTTGGAGCCCTGTCACTGGGTGTGTAAGTATTTATTATAGTTATGTCCTCCTGGTGTATTGACCATTTAATCATTATGTAGTGTCCTTCCTTATCCTTTGTGGTGAATTTTACTTTAAAGTGTATTTTGTTAGAGATTAATATTGCCACTCCTGCTCTTTTTTGAGTGCTGTTTGCTTGATATATTTTTTTCCATTCTTTGAGTTTTAGTTTGTTTGCGTCTTCAAGTCTAAGGTGTGTCTCTTGTAGACAGCATATAGACAGATTATGTTTTTTAATCCACTCTGCCACTGTCTTCTTTATTGGTGCATTTAGTCCATTTACATTCAGCGTAATTATTGATAGGTATGAGTTTAGTGCTGTCATTTTGATGTCTTTTTGTGTGTGCTGTTCACAGTTTCTTTGTTCCACTTAGTTTTCTGCGCTGAGTCGTTTTTCTTTATGTATTTTCATCTTTTTCATTGTTGTTCATTTTGTGTTTGCTGAGTCACTATATTTTTCTTGTTTTTTATTTTGACGTGTTGGATTGTTAGTTTCCTTTGTGGTTACCTTAATATTTAACTCTATTTTTCTAAGTTTATACCAGTCTTTTGTTCTTCTGTGGAATCTTTGATCAAAATGTTCAGTAATGGCAGCTGGGCACCATCCATGTTCTTCTGGTCTCATGGAAAAGGAGGCAGTTATTCATGAAGGCAATTAGCTACTCATTCCATGTCATCCTATTCCTGACTCTCCTTCTTCCTCTGTTTATCTAGGTGAATACAGACTGGTTGTGCCTTGGATGACCACTTGCAAGCTTTTAAGACCCCACACACTACACAACAAACTAGGAGGTAGAACAGAAGCACTAAACACATTATTAGGTCAATTAACTGAGATGTCCCATGAAACCATGACCCTAAACCTCCAAACCAAGGAACCAAATCCCATGAAGTACTTGGTTGTACATAAGCAGCCTTGGCAGCTACTCTTTTCTTTTTTTTTTTGGTTGTTGTCATAAATATATCTATCACACAACTTTTGTCAATTCATTTTTTAAAGGTGTACAACTTACTGACCACCATTACAATAATCAGCTGTGCAACCCTACCCTTAATCAATGTGATTTTTCCATCGTTGTTAACTCCCTTTCTCCCCCTCCCACTGACCCCTGGTAACCACTAATAAACTTTGGTCTCTATACATTTACTTTTTTTCTTTTTATATAAATGAGGTCACAATATTTGTCCTTTTGTGATTGGCTTATTTAGTTCAGCATAATGTCTTCAAGCTCCATCCATACTGTAGCATGCATCAAGACTTCATTTCTCCTACTGGCTGATTAGTACTCCATTGTATTACGTACCACATTTTGCTTATCCATTCATCTGTTGATGGGCATTTAGGTTGTTTCCACCTTTTGGCTATTGTGAATAGTGCTGCAATAACACTGGTGTACAAGTCTTTTGGGTATATAACTAGGAGTGGAATTGCTGGGTCATATGTTAGTTCTATTTTTAGTTTTTTGAGGAACTGCCACACTGTTTTCCACAATGGCGATACCATTTTGCATTCCCACCAGCAATGGATAAGGGTTCCAATTTCCCCACATCCTCATCAATGTTTGCTATTTTCTGTGTTTTTAAATCATAGCCATCCTAGTGGGAGTGAAATGGTATCTCACTGTAATTTTGATTTGCATGTATCTGATGGCTAATCACATTGAACATCTTTTCACGTGTTTGGTGGCCATTTGAACATCTTCTTTGGTGAAATGTCTATTCAAGTTTTTTGCCCATTTTATGATTGGGTTATTTGTCTTTTTATTGTTAAGTTGTCAAAGTTTCATATATATTTTGGTTATTAGATTCTTGTCAGATATATGGCTTCTGAAGATATTCTCCCAGTCAGTAGCTTGTCTTTTCACTTTTTTGGTAAAGTCTTTTGATGAACAAAAATTTTTAATTTTTAGGAGGTCCCATTTATTTTGTCTTTTTCTGTTTGTGCTTTTGTCATTACATTTGATATTCCATTGTTGAAAGCTAGGCCGGACAGCATTGCCTCTGCTTATTCTTCTAAGATTTTTATGGTTTTAGTTTACACGTTTAGCTCCTTAATCCATTTTGAATTTGTTTTTGTGTATGGTGTAAAGCATGGATCTTGTTTCATTTTCCTGCATGTGGAAATCCAATTTTCCTAGCACAATTTATTGAAGAGACTCTCTTTCCCCATTGAGTGGCCTTAGCACCCTTGTCAAAAATTAGTTGACCATCGCCCGGCTACCACCACTGACTGCTCTGACCAGGATCACAACAGAGGATTCTGGACAGAGCTGGAGAAGGATGTAGAACAAAATTCTAACACACACAAAAAAAGACCAGATTTACTGGCCTAAAGGAGACTGGAGAAACCCTGAGAGTATGGCCCCAAGACACCCTTTTAGCTCAGTGGTGAAGTCACTTCCGAGGATCACCGTTCAGCTGGGGAATGGACAGCCCCATGAAACAAAACGTGACTAACGAGGCACAGCAGTCCAGGGACAAGGGCTAGAAGGCAGAAGGGGACAGGAAAGCTGGTGATAGGGAACCCAAAGTTGAGTAACGACAGCGTTGACGTGTTGTCATAGGGCAACATGTGTACTAACTGTTTAATGAGAAACTATTTTGTTTTGTAAACCTTTATCTAAAGTGAGAATAGCAGCACAATTGGAAAAGCGTAGTCGATGTCACTGAACTGTGCATGCAGAAATTTTCGAAATGGTGTATCTTTGGCTATGTATATTTTCACCAAAAAAAAAAAAAAAGTCGAGAAGGGAGAGGGTTGACGTGTCGTGGGGTTGTTAACCAGTGTCATAAAACAATACGTGTACTACTGTTTAATGGTGTTTTGATTACTGTAGCTGTATAGTCTCTTCTAAACTCAGGAAGTGTGAACCCTCCTACTTCGCTCTTCTCTTTCAATATTGCTTTAGCTATTCAGGGTGACAGTGATGTTTTTAAAGAAAATTTTAAGAAGACTAATTTTTTTTTAAAAGTGAATTTAAGATTTAAGTTATATTTCTAAACATGTATCAAGAAACATAGCATTTCTCCCACTTCATGTTTTAAACTGTCAGTTTCTCTATTTAGTTTTCAAAGAGTTATACTGCATAATCCATAATTATTATACATGTAAGTTTACTATCAATTTTAATCATAGGATAATATGTGATAAATATAGTTTAAATTGCTTAAATGTAATATTTCTTAGGTTATATGAATACTAATAACGAAACTGTTTTGTAAAATCTTTCTACATTGAATTACAACATTAGTTAAAACATTATTAATAACTAAGCAGAAGCGTTTTTTTATTTTTCTCCTTCTTTTCCTTGAATTACTACTTCATTCTCAAAAAGAGGTATTGATACAGGTTCACAAATACTAATTACCACTATATTGTAGCTAAAACACCAGAAATGTTGACAAAATCAGTGACCATAGAAACACTGGTGGCAATGAAAACAACAGTGTGTGCTTGTAGCGCATGCAGACGAAACTACGTGATTGGAAGAATCACTGTAATTGGGTAATAACGACAGCTCTGATCGGAGCCCATTAGAAGGTTCACAAAGTAAATTAGCATAGAGTTTTTGCCTTACATCGATACATGTAAGCTGGGCTTACGATAAATTTTTTTGTTATAACTAAGTACAGGAATATTTTTATAAAAAACAATACATTTCTGCTGAAATACTGCTCATAAATTTTACAAGCAGTCAGTTTGGTGTCACCCTCTCTGACCATGTCACCCGACACGGTCCACATCCCTGTATCCTCCTAGTGATGCCACTGGGTAAAAATATGTAGTGTAGTTCTGAGGTGTTAGATGGAAGACTTACTATGTTACATAACAGTTTTTCTTTTTTAATTTTTAATATCTTATACATAGTTGCCTGACCCAAGCCATAGTGTTTTCAATCGCCTCATATGCATGTGAAAGCTGGACAATGAATAAGGAAGACGGAAGAAGAATTGACACCTTTGAATTATAGTGTTGGAAAGAATACTGAATGTACTATGGACTGCCAAAAGAACAAACAAACTTGTCTTGGAAGAATTACAACCAGAATGCTCCTTGGAAGCAAGGATGGCGAGGCTACATCTCACATACTTTGAACATGTTATCAGGAGGGACCAGTCCCTGGAGAAGGACATAATGCTTGGTAAAGGAGAGGGTCAACAAAAAAGAGGAAGACCCTCAACGAGATGGATTGACACTGTGGTTGCAACAATGGGCTCAAGCATAACAACAATTGTGAGGATGGCATAGGACTGGGCAGTGTTTTGTTCTGTTGTACACAGAGTCGCTATGAGTCAGAACAACTCAAGGGCACCTAACAACAACAAAATACATAGTTACCTATTTATATTAACAATATAATAACAAGAAGGAGTTGAAGGAATTTATTTCACTTCTCTTCTTACCTGGACTTATAAAACAGAATGGAGTCTCTAACAAACTAACAGTTGTTAAGATTATGTGGATCGACTTCCTTAGAAAGGATTTATCTTGTCTAAGAATCTCAAGCATTTCCTAATTGGAGTATGTTTCTCATTGACAACTACTACCTAATCATATGGAATCTTTCAAAAGAGAATTGTTTTTCCTGCCCACAGTATATGATGAAAGCATTAAGAATAGGGGCATGCAGTCTTGTGGTTTAAAGCACACAAATAGATTTGTATTTGCACACTGTATGTATTGGCTTATTAATGAAAGATAAAGTTGTCAGCTATCTGGAAGAGGAAAAACTCACTGCCATCAAGTTGCTTCCAACTCATAGCAACCCTACAGGACAGAGTAGAACTTCCCCACAGTTACTAAGGCTGTAAATCTTTACAAAAGCAGACTGCCACATCTTTATCCTGCAGAGCCGTGGACCTTTCTTTTAGCAGCTGAGCAATTAACCACTGTGCCACCAAGACTCTCTGGAAGAGGAAAAGCTGGCATTAAATTAAAACGCTGCTTATTTCAAATGTATTTAGTTCCATTCTAATGAGTCTTAGGAACTTATCTAAACTGAAGCAGGTAAGTGTGGCCAAGTAGCACTCTGATTTGAACTAGTTTAAATAATAAGGAAATTTGCAACTTACATCCCACAAAGCCCTGAGGAAGATCTGGCCTCAAGTTTGTCTGATTAAGGGGCTCCATGATGTCATCAAAGGCTTCGGCTCTATTCCTCTCTTTGCTCTGCCACCTACAGCACTGGCTTTTCCTGAAGCTGGTTCTCTCCTCATGGTGATAAGATGGCTGCCAGCTACAAGTGGGGCAACATTGTTCATTATTCACGTACAACGGGACAGAGTAAATCTTCCAAACAAGGAATATGAATCTTTCCCTTTAATCTGACTGGGCCAGCTCACGACGCTTGCCTATCATCAGAACAGGCAAATGACATCAGGTTGTCTTAAACTAGTGATTCTCAAAGTATGGTCCCTGGGCCAGCAGAATAGACTGCTAAGAACCCGGAAACTTGTTAGAAATGCACATTATCGGGCCCCACTCCAGATCTACTGAATCAGAAACTCTGGGTGTGGGGTCCAACAGTCTGAGTTTTAATAAGCCCTCTATGTATTTTAACATTTGAGGGCCACTGCATTAGACTAACTAGGATCCAACCATGGATATGGGGAAGGGATGGGTACCTGTATCAAATCAGGGTTGTTAGGAAGGAGAGAGCGGGATGTAATGCTTGTTGAGCATCCAACACTGTCTATATCCTGGATTTTTTAAGAATAGTACATATTTGAAATATTCTGTTTCATGGGGTTTGCAAAACATGGTCACCATTAAAATGACTATCTCAAAAACTCTCTTAAAATCTTCCCATGAATGTACAATGTCCTGTAAAGATGATGAGAATATATCAGGACTAAAGAGAGCTGAGTTCCAATTCTAGTTCTGCCACTGAATATGTCGCTGAGAAATTCTCTTAGACTCTCCAGACCCCAGCTTTTACTTCTGTAATGGCATTGGATTTGAGAGTGTTTAAATTTGTGGAAATGAAAACAATTGTAGCTAGCACTTATTGAGCGCTTTACTATGTGCCATGCACTGCCGAAGACTTTATTCAGCAATTTATCATTTAATACTTAGAATAGCCTCTGTGTAGTAGTAACTTGCCCAAACTCAGTGAGCTTCTGGATGAGGGAGCTGGGATTCAGGTCTGTCTGGCCCCATCATCCATTTGCTTGGCCATTATACTATCCTGCCCTATTCTCCCCTACTCCCATCAAACTATTTCTTTGAGATTCTATAATACATTTGGCTTTACGTGATTTAGCTTATCCTACTTTGGTAATTTGGCGTAATGAAAAGAATGCAGACCTTCTAGATTCAGGCAATAATTTAAATCTTGACTTTGCCACTCTCCTAAATTTTAACTTTGAGAAAGTTGTTTAGCTTCTCTGAAACTTTGGTTTTTAATCTGCAAAATAGCATTTGTAAGGATTAAAGCAGATAATACATATAAAAGTGCTTTGCACAGCGCCTGGGCTATAATAGGTGTTGAATAAATGTTTGTTCCCTCCCCTGCCTACTGCCCTGTGGGAAATGTTATGATTTGCGAAATGAGAAGGAAATCTTTTAGAGCATTTATTTACTTTCCAAAATAAATATTTCCATTCATAAGCGACTTTATTAAGCACCATCAGGAATGGGGGGAAAAATCTGTTTTTGACTTTTTGGCTAAAACTTTCCTAGATGTTAGAACCCAGAGAGAGGACCTTGTCTAGGATGAGAACAAACCTGGTAGCTTCCATCAGCCTACCATATCCATGCTCTCCTGATGATCTTTTCCCAGAGTTTTTTCAAGTGGAATATGCGGGGTCTATATTTTAATTTGGAGGACGATTTCCAAATTTCAGAAGGATTCCTCTCAAACTGTGTTAATCTCAAAATGGAATGGTCTCCATGGGGTAAAGAGCCTGCTCTTTCCTTTCCCAAGTGCCCTTGCAATAGAGGGCAACAATATCCACAGATAAGGTTTTGGAAAAGCTATTTTGCTCATGACAACAAAGGCCATATTAGTGGATAAGAATCAGCATGGATCCAATTCCCCCAAATCTGGAGATTGATCCAGTCCCCACCTTCACACTTCTCAATAATTTCTGATACTATCCACCGACAGGGCACACTTACTCTGACCGTAGCCATTCAGAGACAGAGAGGATCTCACAGGTTAAAAGGATACCATCCTTCACACTGCCAAATAGGCAGATGCCAGCCGCCGGTTTGGGAGTTCACACGACAACCTCACTTTCTCCTCAGGGCTCCCCCTTCTCCTTTGGCGTCGATAATTCATTGGAACAACTCACAGAACTCACGGAGAGTACTATACTTACAATTACAGATTTATTATAACGAACGGATACTAATCAAGATCATCATAAGAAAGAGACGCACAGGCGAGGTCCGGGAGTGTCCACAACGCGAAGCTATCTTGTCTCAAGGAGGGTGCATCACCCTTTGTTTGCCGGCCAGGAAACTCTCTGAGCCTTCGTGTTCCGGCCTTTTATTGGCCAGTCCTGCATGATAGGCTAAAATATGCCCCCTGAGGCTAGTTGAAATCAGCCTCCCTGATGAGTCTTTTCTGGTTTTGACTGCCCCCACTTGCTGGTAAAAATCCTCAGATGTGGCCTGGAAGTCCCAGTCTAAGGCACCTCAATTACTCCAAAGGTTATTTCTCAGGAACCAAGGACAAAGGCCACTTTAAATTATTTTACTTCACACTGTGGTTCTCAAGAAAAGAATTATCCCTTTGAAGAAGGGCTTCGAACTGGTTCTTCCCAGTTCCGTCACGGCCGGGGAAGCGTCACCGGAACGGACCCGAATTTTTAGAATTTGGGTGAACCGGAAGGGGAAAAATTACTGGTGAAACCCTGCTAGAAAGTTAATCTCCCTTTTTAGAAAATAAGGGCAGCGTACGCGTTGCATAGCAACCAAATCTCTTGCCCATTGGATTTTAAGCACAGTCAGAAACAGCGGTGCCCCACTCAAAGATGGTGGCCGACTTCGCTGCTTTAAGTGTGTGTCGCTCTCTGCAGTCCTGCCAATAATCCGATTTCACGCACTCGGCTCCCGAGCGGGCTTACTACGCGTCTTCGGAGTTTCCCATTCCAGGGTTTCCACCCGTAATTTTCCCATTCCAGTTACATTCCGAATCACCTATATTGTAAAAATTCGGGCCTGGTGCGGTTTCGATTCGTCGGTCATGAGTGAACTTGTTCGAACTGGTTCGAAGCCCGGCTTTGAAGCAGCCGCGTCAAGAAGGGAAGGATTTCACCCTGCAAGCTCCGACAGGTATGTGTTCTAAACATTTCATGATTCACTCCCATGAGTTTTAAAGGATTGTTTAGGACAATTTGTTTTATGGTTCCATCATCACATCATTTTTAAAGGTGAAAATGATAGAATTAGGAAACACCCCTTTCAAATACTTGGAAAGTAAGAAGTTCCTATGTGTGCTTTAAATTTTAATGTTATAGTTGGTTGTCAGCTGTTTACTTTTGTCATCTTGAAGAATAGCAGACACTTTGGAGTAAATTTATAATAATTGGCTTCTGAAGTTATTTAATGCTTATACATTTCTTGCAGCATTACTCGAGAAGAGTGGACATTTATGGCCTTGAGTTTTCCAAGGTTATGACCAATACCCCATATAGTCATATTTTGAAGTAAGTGTTTGACATCAGATAAGTTATCCAGAGAATAACCCTTTTAAAATGTCCTTTATTGTAACCAGGCAATAATAGATCATAAAGATGAATGTATGTTATTATTCCTTTGGTTGATAGAGAAAACAAAAAAATGATAAAAGTTTGTTTTATGGCCTCTCTTTATCTAACACAATGCCAGGAAGGCCTATGGTTATTTATCTTGTGTCTTCCTGAGCAAAGGAGAACATAAAATTGAGAAAATACCCAAAAATGTCATTACTGGTAGTCATTCTTAATAATTCAAGTCTATAATTGTGCCAAGTTTCTCTATAAAATTTTTTTACCATAATATATAGTTGTTCTGGTGCTACTATATGGATATATGTTTTTAATTATTAGCAACCAGAGCTGGGTTAATAGACTCTCTGGGGTGAAACCCAGGCGTTAGCACTGTTGACAAGCTCCCCAGGTGATTACAGTGTGCAGGAAGAATTGAGAAGTGCTCATTCAGAAGGCTCTGCCAACCCCACTTGAACACATATGTTTTCTTGAGTTCATTGGAAGCACCTACTGGACTAATAATATAGTCTCATAGGTACAGAGAAGTTCAAGGGCCTTGCTGTCTGCTCCCTGCCTACTCCTTTCTTCCCACTATCCTGCTTCAATTACCCCTCCAGCAGAATATCCTACATGGTGGTTTGGTGGTGTGTGTGTGTGTGTGTGTGTGTGTGTGTGTGTGTAGCAAAGCCCTTTGTTCTTTTTACAAATGAAATTTCCTTCAGACTCAACAAATGAGACCGAAAGAAAGCAGAACAGAGAGACCTAAAGTGGAATGAGGAGGGTCTGAGCCCCACCTGCCCTCCTACCCCTCCTTGATCATCATTGGAACCCCAGGGCTTCTCAGAACACCATTTTTAAATCTGCCTCTCAGACACTGGAAACTTCATTGTCTCACTGAGTAGTGGCAAAGAAAAGGCTTATTTCAAATGTGACAGGAAAGCCCCCAGAACTATCTGCTAGATTCACACAATAAAAAACTCCACCCAGGCAGTCCTGGCTCAACCTCTGCTTACCCATGGCCATGCTATGAAACAGCAATAATTGTGGAAATCTAGAATATTGTTTTCCTCAAACCCCACGTGTGGATCCTTCTAAGCACCGTCTTTTCTATCGGCTCATGGAATGGGGTAAAAATGTGCTTTCCTCCCTCTTATCTGCTGTCCTCTACCTCCAAATCACATCCCAGGGAACATCCTAAGGGAAACCCAGTCATGAAAGGGCAATGTATAACCTGAAAGAGGTGTGTGAAATAAGGGAGGACAGTTTTGCCTACTTTGCTTTGGTGATTTAGGGAAGTGGCTGTGGGCAGATGGCATGAGTCTTGGTCTTTGTTCCAAACAAAACAAAACAAGGAAAGGCTGGTTGTCAGCATGTCCTCTCTCTGGCTACCTCTGAGTTGTTTCTCTACAACTAATCTATGTAATGACCAACCCACCCCCCTGCACCCATCCCCTTCCCCAGAATTTAGGACCTGAGCTAATCTTTGTGATTCATCATACAAAAGTTTGAAGGTGGTAGCTGGAAGTTGTAGAGCACATAAATGCATCTATGCCTTTCAACGACCCAATGATTAATCTCGTTATTTTAAAGTCAGTAAAGTTAACCAACTTGGCCAAGGTCATACGGTGATGGAGATGGGATTCTGCCCTATATTTATCTGACTCTAAAGTCCACGGGCTTTTCACTACATCAGCTTGTCCAGAGAGTAGGAGGTTTTGGTTGGAGGATGAGATGGAGAATGGGGCCATTTTGGAGAATGGTTAAATTTGGGGTCAGACCAGGTCTAGATAAGTGCTTTAATAGGAGCCTCTAGGAAGACCTGGGAAATCTGGGGAAGGAAAGGAAGGGTACTAGAGACAAATATCACCTACGTCGAAAACCTGAAGAGCATTAATTGGATTCTGATACAGGGGATTACTTAGTGCTGTGTAGAAACTAAGTATATACAGCTCATTTTTTTTACTGTGTACTGCATTAATCTGATAAAAGATTTAGATTCAAATTCTGTGCTCACTTAAGTCTTCAAATTGTTTCTGAGACAGCAAGAAAAATAAAAAGAAACAAGATAATATCATCTGTCATGGGTGGTCAAACATTGTGACACTTTGCACGTTAGTTAAGGCACAAATGATGATTCATTTCACACGGATCACCAATGGGATTGACTTTTAGCCTTGTCTGTCCTGGTCTATATCAGAAATAAAGACCCACAGGTTACCTCCTCCTTCAGTAGCTCTTTTACAATTTGTCATTGAGTTCCTTCTACCTCTTGTGCATGGGGATGTGATGGTAGATAGACCACAAGGTTGGGCTTTAATTACTTTAAACAATGTATCTCAATTAAAAATTAGCTCCAACCATCCTAATTCAAATAACCAACTGTTAAAAAGAATGTATAAGTCAATCAGAAAAATATAAACATTGACTCTGTATTTGATGCCATTAAGAAATTATTGCCTACTTCTTTTGGTGTAATAACAGCATTGTGCTTAGTTTTGTTTTTTTTTTCCTTAAGAATATTTATGTTTTAAAGCTATGCACCAAGGTAATTACAGATGAAACCAAGATAGTTATGATGTCTGGGATTTGCTACAAAATAATCCCGTGATAGAGTGAGGGAATGTCTCAGGCTGGGTTCTCTAGAGAAGCAAAACCAGTGAAGCTTATATATATAAGCTTAAATATGTATATAAATACATACATAAATACATACATATATATATATATATATATACATATTTTGCTCTGTTGTACATAGGGTCAGTATGAGTTGGAACTGACTCGATGGCACCTAACAACAACAACAACATATATATAGAGAGAGAGATTAATCTCAAGGAAATGGCTCATGCCATTGTAGAGGCTGGCAAGTACTAAGTCCGTTGGTCAGGTGTCAGGTGTCAGGCTGGAGGCTTCTCCTAACTCAACGTAGCTGCAGGGGTGGACAAACCCAAGATCCACAGGTCAGACGGCAAGCTGCTGGCCCAGGTGCCAAGAACTGGAGGTCAGATGCTGACCAGCCCAGTGCAGGATCCAGAGGAAAGCAAAAGCCCAAGAGCCTTGCCAGAAACATATATATTGGATGAAGGTGACACCCCCAAGGAAACTTCTTTCAAGTGATTGGCTACTCGCAGCACATCCCATCATAGAGGTGATCCCATCATATCAGATCTCATCATGGGTGTGATTAATCATTATATGATTGCCAGACTACATCATAACTGTGAAACCACTGAGAATCATGGCCCAGCCAAGTTGACACACAACCTTAATGATCATAGGGGGTAAAGAAAAATTAGGTGGGTAGAGTTGAAACAAGATTGGCCCACGAGTTAATAACTGGAGAAGCTGGGTAAAGAGTACATAGGGGTTCATTATACTATGTCCTTTTCTTTTGTATATGTTTAAATTTTTCCATTAAAGAGGATTTTTTTAAATGAATATATAGTGCTAATCCGTATGACATAATGGAAATTTTAAGGGCTTTGGAGTCAGGTAGAACTGAGTACAAATACTGGTTCTTTTCACTAACTAGCTAAGGAATCCAGTGCAAGATTATTACACTCATGGAGCTTCTGCTTCCTCATTCTACTTCCTCATCTTTAGCATGATGACAGTAGCTTGTACCTCACAGGGGTGTTGAGAATTAAAGAGAAATAATATCTCTGAAGCATCTAGCACAGATCTTGATACATAGTAGACATTCAGTAATTCTTGTTATGGTTGTAGAAAATATTGAAGATATAGACATTTCAAAGAAACATGGGACAGCATATTTTGAGATTTCAATGAAAATCTCAGAGCAGAATAATGTGAACTAACAAAAAGGAAGAGTTGATACCTTTTTACCAAGAGTCTGAAGTTAGAATGTAACTTCCTAGGCAACAAGACAATTATCTGAAACAAAAAATGAAACAACTTTCTATTTATCTCATTTCTAAGGTAACCATTGAACCAGTAGTGAAACAGCTCAGGGCGTAAATTGGTCATGATTTGCAAGGTCTGAGAGTCCACTCTGTTTCAGTATTTGAATGAGAAGAAGCAAAGAAATATGTCCTTGGCTGGGGAAGTAGGGAACAGAATTCAGGAAAAAAATTTTATTGCCATCTTTTTCTAATTTAAATTTGTGCTGTTTTTAGAACTTTTATGTGAAAGTGGATTCTTATTAGACAGCAAGTGGATTCTTATTAGAGAAAGAATCTTCTCTTTCTTGTATAATAACTCAGTTAATGGCTTTACCATCTAGTTACCCAAACCAGATATCTGGCAGATATCTTTAGTTCCCTTTTCTCCCTCACACACTTTTCAACTGATTACCAAGTCCATCAGTTTCATCTCTCAGATGTCTCTTGAAAGTGTCATCTACTCTATATATTTACTGCCACTACCTTAGATCAATTCCCCAGCATCCCACACTTAAATTCCTGCAGCAATCATCAAGTTCTTTTCCTTGTCTCTAGTCTTCCGCCATACAGTCATATTGCAGAATGCTAATAATCAAATAACCATTTTAACATGCAAATCTGATCATTCATTACACTGAGTAAAATATTTCAAGAGCTCCCAACTATCTGTGGGATAAGTTCAGATTCCTTAGCATGGCCTACAAAGAGCTTATGGTTTTTCCCTTGTTTTCTTTTTTAACCCCATCTCTTCAACCATGTTCTCATATGCACATTGCCCCTTGCTCTCTAGTCATAGTAAACTGTTTGTCATTTTCTCCAAGTGCCATGTGCTTTTCTGTTGTCTTGCTTTTGCATATGCTGTTTCCTCTGCCTTACATGACATTCTTCCTTTGTCTAGTTGACAAATCTTGCTCATACTCCAGACTGAGCTCAAATGCCCTTTCTGTGAAATTTGCCCTTTCACTGCCCACAACCACTATATTGAGTTAGGCCCTCTATTCTCTGAGTAACTTGAATATGCATGCACATACCGCTATTTTTATAATCTCATAACATTTTACAGTAATATTTGTGTATAATATTTTTACAGTAATATATATGCACACAAACATATATCTCCCTTACAAGTCCATGAGCTCCTTGGTAACAGAATCTTTATCTTCTTAAGCTTTACCTAGTGCCTGACACAAAGTAGGTCCTCAAGAATATGTGGAGTGAGTGAAGGGAACAATTTAAGCATAAGAAAAGTCATTAAATGTAGTATGAGGATGGACAAACTATGCTTTAATCTTTCAAAAATGCTTATCTTTCCTAGAAAGCACTTTACTCTCAAGTTTTATGCCTTCACACATGTTGTTCTTTCTGTCCAGAATGCCTTTCCTTTCTGTTTTACCCTTGGATCATCCTTCAAGAAGCTAGTACTCAAGACATAGAATGCTCGGTAGTCAGCTAGACACACTCACTGGTTAAGTGACTGGATCCAGAACAGCAGCCCCTTAGTATTAAAAAAAGAAAAGTCCTAAGCTTTGGCACAAATGCAAGTGACCCAAACCAAACCACACCTATTGCCATCAAGTTGATTATGACTCATGGCGACCCTATAGGACAGGGTAGAACTGCCCCATGGGTTTTCCAAGGAGCAGCTGGTAGATTTGAACTGCCGACCTTTTTGTTTAGCAGCTGAGCTCTTAACCACTGCACCACCAGGGCGCCTTTAGTGGCTTAAGACCAATAAAAAAATGCATGTTAAATTTAATTGAGTGAGGATCTATGTAATCGCTACTTTAATGTTTTGTTTTAAAAAATTCACTAGAATATGAGCTCCTAATGAACAAGGTACGTAACTTGTCTCTTTATTCCCAATGCTGGTATAAGACTTAGAAAATCTTGGATATTTGCATAATTTATTTAATGAATGAATGAGCACTTTAAAATTGAAACAACACTTTTGATTTTTAGTTCAGCTTTTCCTTGCACCAAATTCTTTGTTTCAGAATACCATACTATATGAAACAACATATATGTCATAAAGGCAAAAATTTAAATCCTTTACTGTTACTAGAAGTATTCGATTTGCCTTTGGGTTTTACAGGAGAAAAGTGAGAAGTTATAAAAGAGGTAATTTTTTTTTATGTATAGAGGCTTTAATAAACCTCAAAATCATGTTGAAAGCTTAAAATCAGGTTGCCAGCTACATTATGTATTAAATCCAAACCAAACCCATTACTCTTGAGTCGATTCCAACTCTTAGGGACCCTAAAGGACAGAGAAGAACTGCCCCATAGCATTCCCTAGGCTGTAATCTTTATGGAGTAGACTGCCACATCTTTCTACTACGGAGCCACTGGTTAGTTTGAACCACCAACCTTTTGGTTAGCAGCCGAGTACTTAACCATTGCGCCACGAGGGCTCCTCCTCATACATTAGGTTATAATATTGTTGGCTATCCATATTTCTTTGGTAGGAATATTTTTAGTTAGGCTCCAAAATCTCCTTGCACTTTCAAAATAATCACAATGTGACAGTCATGGCAGCTCTGTGTCTATGTTATTGAGAAAAAAAAAAACTACATGATGCCTTTTTAACATGTAGATCATGCACCAAGCCAAAAAAACAACAACAACAAAAAAAGACATTTCTGAATTCCATGTCTTCAGGCTAGCTGAACATGTTAGCTGGCCTACACTATGATGACATCTACTGGCACAAACAGGACCAAACACCTAGAAGTAATCTTCAAAATTGCACAGCAGCCTTTAGATCATCCTCTGATTACTGGCTGATGACATGAGTTAATGAACCTAAATTTCTTTTTTTTTTTATATGTGTCTAGGTGGAATGGTCTTTTTTTTTTTTAAATTTTTTAATGTACTTTGGATGAAGGTTTACAGAGCAAACTAGTTTCTCATTAAACAATTGATACACATATTGTTTTGTGACATTCTTTGCCAACCCCGTGACATGTCAACACTCTCCCCTTCTTGACCTTGGGTTCCCTATTACCAGCTTTCCTGTCCTCTCCTGCGTTCTTGCCCTTGCCCTTGGGCTGGTGTGCCAATTTAGTCTCATTTTGTTTTATGGCCTGTCTAATCTTTGGCTGAAGGGTGAACCTCAGGAGTGTCTTCATTACTGAGCTATAACAGTGTGCAGGGGCCATACTCTTGAGGTTTCTCCAGTCTCTGTCAGACCAGTAAGTCTGGTCTTTTTTGTGTGTGTGTGAGTTAGAATTTTATTCTGCATTTTTCCCCAGCTCTGTCTAGGACCCTCTATTGTGGTCCCTGTGAGAGCAGTCGGTGGTGGTAGCCAGGCACCATCTAGTTGTACTAGACTCAGTCTGGTGGAAGCTGTGGTAGTTGTGGTCCATTAGTCCTTTGGAATAATCTTTGCCTTGTGTCTTTGGTTTTTTTCGTTCTCGTTTGCTCCAGACAGGGTGAGACCAGTGGAGTTTCTTAGATGGCCAGCCGCTCACAAGCTTTTAAGACCCCATATATGCTGCTCACCAAACTAGAATGTAGAACATTTTCTTTATCAACTATATATTATACTAATTGAGCTAGATGTTCCCCGATGAACCTAAATTTCTTGAAAACAGAAATCATGTCTTTTTGAGTTCTGTATCTCCTCGTCCCTGATACTGTGCTCGTCACATTAAAGATGCTTAGGAAATTTGTTGGTTTAGTTGATAAGTGCTCATGTAATCAAGTCACTCTAACAGACGGATGTTTTGCTATTACGAGCCCCAAGGAGAAAAAGACTTTTTACATAATCCTTGGGTTGATGAAATTAAACATTTAATTTGGTGTGTTTTTCATTTTGATGTCCCTTAGGACTGAGAATTGCGTTTCTCAGAAAGTACTATACATTATGAATTGCTAGGATGATAGAGGGAAGAAAGACGATTCCATTACAGCCTCTGCCAAGAGCTTTCAGGCACACACAGCTTGGTTTTGCCAAGAAATGTTCCAGAGTGTGATAGGGAGTCCCACTGCCTGGATCCTTGTGAAAAACCAAAAACTGCTTTTGGTTTGTCAGTTCAGTTGTAAAAATCTTAGGCTTTAAAATTGATTACCGTTTTATCCCAGGAAACAGAATGGCAGCCTAGCAAATCAAGATCCCTATAACTCCTCCTCTGAACCCTTGGTGCTTACCAGTTCTGAAGTATTTTTCAGCTGTCTTTATAAGGCTCAAACGGAAGTGGACATTTGGGCAATGGTTTGAGTAATTTCAGGGTGCTAATTAATCTTTTGACCCGAGTTATTTAGAGTTTGGATCTGTTATAATAAAAACTCACAAAATAACAACTTTTTGCCTTCACTACTGAGCTCTACTGGGCAGGCCTAACCTTAACTCGTTGCCATCAAGTCAATTATGATTCGTAGCGACCCTATAGGATAGAGTGGAGCTCCCGCGTAGGGTTTCCAAGAAGCGTCTCATGGATTCGAACTGCTGACCTTTTGGTTAGTAGTCAAGCTCTTAACCACTGCGCCACCAGGGCTCCAGGCCTAATCTTAGCCATCAGAAAAAAATAGTAATAATTGTAAGATAACTATTCATATTATTCAGGTTAAAAGACATTGTCTTGCTCTGATGCAATTAAATGTATTTGGCTTGTATCTAAGGAAAAGATTCTGCCCCAAAGGAAGACATAAAACCAAAGGAAGTAAACTTTTACACCCAATTGGGGTTCTACCTTGGACTTAGGTGGCTCGGGACGTGGCTTGGGCTTCCCTCAGACCCTGGTAATCATTCATCTACTTTTGACTCTATGCATTTGCTTAGCTTTAAAAAAAAAAAAAAATCCACTTAACAACACAAGCTATTTTAGACATTAGAATATCCAACCTACATATTAGGCACAGAGAGCCTAGCATTTTAGCCAAGGTCACACAGCTGGTATGTGGCAGAGCCAGGATTCAAACCCAAGCCTGTCTGACTCCAAGCCTATGTTATTTCCACATTGTTTCAATGACTCATTAAATGTCAGCCATTATTTTTAAATGCTTTATATTTACTAACTCATTTAATCTTCACAGTAGCTCTGTGAGGTAGGTACATTATTATCACCATTTTACAAATGAGGATACTGAGGCAGCAGTAGTTGAAAAAATTTGCCCAAGTTTATATAGTTAGTAAGTGGTAAAGCTGGAATTTGACCCCAGGCAGCTTCAGCAACAATTCTTCTCTAAAAATACAACTCAAGATTTATCTTCTTAAGTCACTGCTAAGGTTCACCCTTTAGCCAAAGATTAGACAGACCCATAAAACAATAATACACGTAGCTCAGCCACATATACGAGACTAAATGGGCACACCAGTCCAGGGGCAAGGACGAGAAGACAGGAGGTGACAGGAAAGCTGGACGAATGGAAATGGGAAACCCAGGCTCCAGAAAGGGAGAGTGTTGACACGTCAAGGGGTTGGCAACCAATGTCTCAAAACAATATGTGTATTAATTGTTTAATGAGAAACTAATTTGCTCCGTAAACCTTCAACTAAAGTACAATTAAAAAGAAAAAAAAAGATTCGTCTTCTTAGAAATAAATTTGAATTCCTCCCCATGGTGATCAGTTTCCAGCTACTAGCAAACACCTCTCTTCCCACACCCCTCCCCACCCTGGTTCTTCGTCTGTAACAGGTGAGATTATGAGCTTAGTGAGAGCAGCCCACCACCAGCATTAAGTAGGCTCATTCTGAGTCAGTCAACAGAATTCAAAGCCCCGCTCCCAGCTGTGTAAAACTGGGCAAGTCCTATAACTCTCTGAGTTCCCTCATCTGTAAAATGGGGATATTCAACACTATTGTATGGAATTGTTATGAGGATTAAAAATACACAGGTATAAGTGTTCTTAGCCCAGTGCCGGCGCACAGTAAACGTTCAACATATGGTTGTTGTTGTTGTGTGCTGTTCAGTTGATTTTGACTCATAGCAACCCATGTGACACTGTAGAATTGCCTCATAGGGTTTTCTTGGCTGTAGTCTTTACAGAAGCAGATCACCAGGTCTTTTCCAGCAGAGCAGCTGGGTAGGTTGACCAGCCAACATGTTGGTCCGCAGCCAGTGCTTAACTGTTCGCGCCATCAGGGCTCCTTCAACAAACGGTAGCTATTATTATTACAGCATCATTGTTATGTTACTGTGTTCCTCTTACACCAGGAAGGTACACATGATGATGAGAGTGTTTGCCATTTTTAGTTCCGTGTTTATGTGCTGTTTCCAAAGGGAGGCACTCACATTTCCAGTCGAGTGAAAGATCACTCATATTATTCTTTCTTCAAAAACATTTGAAGCAAAGTAGTAAGAATTTGGAATGATAATATGTTTTATGTTAAAACACTATATAGTTATGAATGGCAAATATTTCTCACAAGTGAAAAGTCAGAAACTTGAACCCAGCTTTTTGCATTTTGTCATGAGGCAGGAGTGACAGGAAGGCATGAGTTATGAATAAGGGTCTTCTCCAACACATAGGCACAGTGACTCAGCACAGTGACCCAGCCCATGGACCTGTGGCACAGACTCCTGCAGCAGATACTGTGGCTCCAAATGCCGTTCTTCCCTTCTACCTTGCTATCAGAATGCCAAATCTGTTCAAGGGTCAGGTAGCAATATGCTCAGGGAACACAGGCCCAGCCTCTGGAAACTAAGTGTAATCAGTCTAACTCAATCATGGTATTTTCATTTGCATTTGCTAGTCATTGGTTTAAGGACAAGAATGTGACCCAATCAGTGTTAATTAACTATAAGGGAAAGTATGCTGAGAGTTATGGAAAAGGTTTTCTCCCTGCTGAAAGAGAGAGGAGCCCTGGTGTCACAGTGGTTAAGAGCTTGGCTGCTAACCAAAAGGTCAGCAGTTCAAATCCACCAGCCACTCCTTGGAAACCCTGTGGGGCAGTTCTGCTCCGTCCTATATGGTCGCTATGAGTTGGAATCAACTCGACAGCCGTGGGTTTGGTTTGGTTTGGTAAGACAGAGACATGTAAAAAGAAAAGCCTGTCCTGCCTGCTGAATTTTATCACATGAAAAGTGATAGCTGGAACAGTGGTAGCTATCTTATGATCATGAGGAGAAAGCCAAGAGAATTGCAGACTACCTGACCAAGAACCCAAACACCAAGAAACCTTCTGAAACCTCCTACCTGTAGACTTCTTTTTATGTGAGATAACAAACCCCTATTTTAAAGCCACGTTTAGTCAAATATTCTGGTACTTGCAACCAAAAGGTTCGTAACTAATTCAAACCACAGACTTTCTAGGATGGCCCTTCATGAGCCCTACCTTGTGATGTTCATGCACCTGTATAGTTGCTACCCACTGAGTGTGGACAAGATCTGTGACTTGCTTCTAATCAATAAAATATGGCAGAGGTGAAAGGATATCACCTCTGTTATTATGCCATCTTTCTAGCAGACTCCCTCTAGAGACTCTCCTTGCTAGCTTGATGAAGTAAGCAGCTATATTTAGAGGCCCACATGGCAAGGAACTACAGGCAGTGTCTAGAAACTGTGGTCTCTAGGAATTGAGAGCCCTCTGTCCTATCACTGCAAGAAAATAATTCTGCCAATAATCTAAGTGGGCTTGAAAGTGATTCTTCCCCAGTCAAGCTTGCAGATAAGACCACAACCCAAATAACACCTTGATTGCAGTTGGACGAGTCTCTGAGTAGAGGACCCTAAACTCTTGACGCACAGAAATTGTAAGAGTATAAATACGTATTATTTTAAACTGCTAAGTTTATGGTAATTTGTTACACAGCAATAGATAATATACCAACTATTTAGCAAGGAGTTTTTCCAAGTAAAACAGTTCTCTCCCTAAGAGAAAGCATCTTTCTACCACGATAGGCAAATTAATTAACTGGAGCTTAGAAAGGTTTAATGACTGTATTAAGTAGGAAAATTAAGAAGAGTTTTAGAAAGGGTCTATTTATAAAGGTGTGGTCAGAGTTTAAGAAAAACAACAGAGCTAATGGGGATAATTTACCAGCCGGGTCTAAAGAGGAGAGAGAAGGGAGCAGCTATAAAAACAAGAGGGAGCTGTATGGAAAAGGCCCATTAACAGGAGGACACAATCAGCCTGTGGTCACTTGGGAGGTGGGGGGCTGGAGGGATAAATACTCTGACCTCATTGTCCTCCTTCCTTTCTCTTGCCAGTGTCCTGCTTTTGCTGAGCTAAACCAAAGCCAGAGGGCAAGGAAGCCTACTAATGCAGTTCATACAGGCCAGCCTCCCATGGCACAGAGCAAGGTGGAAGAGAGTGGACAGTACATTTTTAGGGGAAATTAAAAGAAATCCAGCATGGTGGCTTATCCAAGATGTCACAGGGAGTTGGTGACAGAGATGGGTCTAGAATCTATGCCTCTGACCCCCCAGCCCCATCTTCTCTGGTCAAGAGTAGATAAGATACAACAGAGATGGTGAAATATATAGAGGAAGAAAACTGTATTAATTCCAAGTTTTCCTTCTCCTAAGTAGTGTTTGATATAGTACCTACTCAATACAATTTTACCAAATGAAAATAAGTAAAGATTGAAAGAAGTCTGGTGAACTCACCATCTACAGTGAGTTTTGGTCAGGTGTGTTCCCTACCATCCCCACTGCCCTCCACAGACACAAGCCTCCCCGTCCCTACTCACACTCCCCGAGAACGCCAGGCAACTTCAGTTTAAGCCAAGCCCTTAAGCTCTAGGACACAAGTTCTGTCTCTCCACCCTGCAGTACTACACGAATGACCACATTCAAGCACCAAGCCCTGTGTGCCATCAGGTGTATTATGGCCTGGCTTGGTAGTAAAAACCCTAAAACAACCCTTCTGGTCACCAAAAGTCCAGAAGAACATTAAAGGCTGCGGTCAGACCCTGGTCTATGTAACTAGCCTTATGTTCAGACACTGGTGAGCTGGAAGAACACTGGACTAGAAGTAGGCTGAGCTGGGTCCCAGTGCCTTCTCTGTCTCTATTTTGTACATTTGTTTATTCATTCAACCAACTTCTATTGAGAACCTAGCCTGTATCAGGCAGGGGCCATGTCCTGGAATCCAATGATTTTGAAGACCCTATATCCACTCTCAAGGACTTTATAACTAACTAGCTCACTGTAGACAACTCACTTGACTTTAGCTTTCTCATCTGAAAAATATGGATGCTAATACCTACCCCACTTTCCTTTTTTTTTTTTTTTAATAGACTATTTTTTAGAGCAGTTTTTGGTTTACAGAAAAATTTTGCAGGAAGTACAAACAGTTCTCATATACTCCCTCCCCCTGCACATTATTTCTCCTATTAACATCTTGAATTCCTGTGATACATTTGTTACAATTGAGTCAATATCAATACATTATTATTAACTCAAATCCATACCTTACATTAGGGTTCACTCTATGTGTTGTTAGTCCTGTGGGTTTTGACAAATGTATAATGTCCTTTATCCACCACTATAGTATCATACAGAATAGTTTCACTGTCATAAAACTTCCTTGTGCTCCATTTATTCATCCCTCTCCCTCCCCCAATCCCTTGGCAGTCACTGATCTTTTTGCTGTCTCTATAGTTTTGCCTTTTCCAGAATGTCATATAGATGGAATCATACAGTATGTAGCTTTTTCGAACTGGCTTCTTTCACTTGTTTTTGGTAGGTGCCATCAAGTCAGTTGCAACTCATAGGGACCCTATGTACAACAGAACGAAACACTGCCCGGTCCTGTGCTATGCCCACAGTCGTTGTTATGCTTGAGCCCATTTTGTTGTAGCCACTGTGTCAATCTATCTTGTTAAGGGTCTTCCTCTTTTTTGCTGACCCTGTACCTTACCAAGCATGATGTCCTGCTCC
Organism: Trichechus manatus latirostris; assembly: GCF_000243295.1. Taxonomy (NCBI): domain Eukaryota; kingdom Metazoa; phylum Chordata; class Mammalia; order Sirenia; family Trichechidae; genus Trichechus; species Trichechus manatus. Next base: position 9,715,442 of record NW_004443986.1, read on the forward strand.
AGGGACTGATCCCTGCTGACAACATGCCCAGGGTAAGTAAGAGACTTAACCTCACCATCCTTGCTTCTAAGGAGCATTTGGATTGTACTTCTTCCAAGACAGATTTGTTTGTTCTTTTGGCAGTCTGTGGTATATTCAGTGTTCTTTGTCAGCACCACAATTCAAAGGCATCAGTTCTTTTTCGGTCTTCCTTATTCATTGTCCAGCTTTCGCATGCAGATGAGATGATTGAAAACACGTGGCTTGTGTCAGGCACACTTTAGTCTTCAAGCTGACATGTTTGCTTTTCAAGACTTTAAAGAGGTCTTTTGCGGCAGATTTGCCCAATGCAATGCCTCTTTTGATTTCTTGACTGCTGCTTCCATGGGTGTTGATTGTGGATCCAAGTAAAATGAAATCCTTGACAACTTCAATCTTTTCTCCGTTTATCATGATGTTGCTTATTGGTCCAGTTGTGAGGATTTTTGTTTTGTTTATGTTGAGGTGTAATCCATACTGAAGGCTGTGGTCTTTTATCTTCATCAGTAAGTGCTTCAAGTCCTCTTCACTTTTAGCAAGCAAGGTTGTGTCATCTGCATAACACAGGTTGTTAATGAGTCTTCCTCCAATTCTGCTGCCCCGTTCTCCTTCATATAGTCCAGCTTCTCAGATTATTTGCTCAGCATACAGACTGAATAAGTACGGTGAAAGGATACAAACGTGACGCACACCTGTCCTGACTTTAAACCACACAGTATCCCCTTGTTCTATCCGAACAACTGCCTCTTGATCTATGTACAGGTTCCTCATGAGCATGATTAAGTGTTCTGGAATTCCCATTCTTCACAATGTTATCCATAATTTGTTATGATCCACACAGTCGAATGCCTTCGCGTAGTCCATAAAACACAGGTAAACATCTTTCTGGTATTCTCTGCTTTCAGCCAGAATCCGTCTGACATCAGCAATGATATCCCTGGTTCTATGTCCTCTTCTGAATCCAGCCTGAATTTCTGGCAGTTCCCTGTCGATACACTACTGCAGCCGCTTTTGAATGATCTTCAGCAAAATTTTACTTGCATGTGATATTAATGATATTGTTCGATAATTTCCGCATTCAGTTGGATCACCTTTCTTGGGAATAGGCATAAATATGGATCTCTTCCAGTTGTTTGGCCAGGTAGCTGTCTTCCACATTTCTTGGCATAGATGAGTGAGCACTTCCAGCTCTACATCTGTTTGTTGAAACATCTCAATTGATATCCCATCAATTTCTGGAGCCTTGTTTTTTGCCAATGCCTTCAGTGCAGCTTGGACTTCTTCCTTCAGTACCATCAGTTCCCGATCATATGCTACCTCTTGAAATGGTTGAACATCAACCAATTCTTTTTCTTTCACTTAGCAGTATGCATTTAATGTTCCTCCATGTCTTTTCTTGGCTTGATAGCTCATTTCTTTTTATTGCTGAACAGTACTCCATTGTATGGAAGTACCACAGTTTGTTTACCCATTCACCTACTGAAGGACATCTTGGTTGCTTCCAAGTTTTGACAATTATAAATAAAGCTGCTATAAACATTTGTGTGCAGGTTTTTATGTGGACATGTGTTTTCATCTCATTTGGCAAAATGTCTAGGAGTGCAATTGCTGGATCAAGTGGTAAGCCTATATCCAACTTTGTAAGCAACTGCCCCAGACTGTCTTCCAGAGTGGCTGTACCATTTTGCATTCTCCTTCCTTTTCTTTTTAATAGCATTTTTTATAGATGGATTTCACATGGAGCAAAATAAAATAGTGTTCTAAAAAGAAGATAAAAGTCTATGCAAATGCACACTTCCATGGGAAGGGGATTAAAGGACTGTCCTCTCCTCTGAGCACTTGCCTAATTGGAAAACATCCTTTGACTTGAAGATATTACAAAAAGCAAAGAAGTCATACATATATTATCATTATCATTATTCTTTCTTATCCCTAAATGATCACTATCATATCCAAATGCTGCTAGTTGAAAGCTTAATGATTTTTTGTTGTTTGTTTTAAATATATGAAGCTTATATTATAGGAAGCAACTTGGAAAATAAATACATTTATTGTATCTTTGTATTACATATTGTCTCTACACGGAGAGTGTTTATTGCTTCTTTATATCATACTGTCTTATAATAAAATGTAAAATCTCAACCTTTTCTGAAGTTTGTTTTATAAAAATAATAGGGGTCTGTGTTTTCCAAATTAAAATTTTAACCAGTTTATTGAACTGTCGGACTCCACAGGGGACAAGCAAAAGGCTACTTAATTTTTTCCCCCCACTGCCCTTCTAAATCCTGATTTGGGAAGAACCTCTCTCCCATTTACCTGCTTCCTCCCTGCTCTGCACCTGGTCCTGGCCCAGCTTCAACAATTGCTGCATCCCCTGGGCCAGAGTAGGACCCCTCACACGCCCTGAACCACGCTTCCAGCCTTGGAGAGGGAACAAATTAACAAACAGGAAAAATAATGTTACAGCTCCCCTAAGCTGGGAACTCAGGGCAGCACAGCTCCTTTGCCTAGGCACAGGCATAAGGAGTCCACAAACTTTGAATGCCTTTCACGCCTGCATAGACCTGTGTGGACCAATTTCAACAGCATAGGCCATCAATAGCACAGTACAGCAGGATATATACCTGAAGCCTGACTCCACTATCAGTTATATGGTGGAGTGGCAGGTTCATGACATTTGACACCGCTATGCCCATTAAGCAGGGTCCTCACCTACCTACATCAGGGGCCTGAGGACTAGTGGCTCCACCCACGCTGCCTAAACATCTGTGACAGACGTCCAAGAGTAAGTGGTGCCTCTCAGTCCTTAAACAGCCAATAGCATAGGGTGCCCATAGTCTGGCTGCAAAACCCACCCACCTGTGCACTGTAGGGAACAGGGACACACTTTCCTCCCAGACACTTGCACAGCCATCAGCCCCCTACCTTGCTCAGCACATGACCCCCTCCTGCAGCCAGACACCTGTGCCTACTCATCACCCCTGCCTGTCTAGGACTGTAGGTGAGAGCCTGCAGCACACACTTTGTGACCGACTCTCCGGACACCTGAGCTGAACCCATACAAGAAAAGTCAACAGACTCCTGGGCTCACATACCTAGTAGCAGGTCTAACCATCTGGTGACAGGACGTTAGAGCTTCAAAGGCACCAGTAATCAAACTAGTTCACATGAGCACCCTATTTGGGCATATCAAAACAAAACAAAACAAGAAGCTAGGACACAGTAAGCAAACATAAAATAAATAAATACGGTAACTTATTGATGGCTCAGAGACAACAGTCAATATCAAGTCACATAAAGAGGCAGACCATGATGGCTCCAGCAAGCTCCCAAAACAAAGAATCAAGAAATTTTTCAGAGGAAGAGAATTTCTTTGGATTACCGGAGGTAGAATACAGAAGATTAACATACAGAACTCTTTAGGAGATGAGGCAAAATGGAGAACAAGCCAGAACAAGCCAAGGGACACACAGACAAAGCAATAGAGGAGCTTAAGAAGATTATAGAAGAGCACAATGACAAATTTAACAGGCTGCAAGAATCCACAGACAGCAAACAAATCCAGAAGATTAATAATAAAATTTCAGAATTAGACAACTCAACAGAAAGTCATAGGAGCAGAATTGAGGCAATGGAAGTCAAAATTCATGAGACAGAAGAGAAAGCACTTGACACCAACTTATTGGAGGAAAAATCAGATAAAACAATTTTTAAAAATGTAGAAACCCTAGGAATTATGTGGGACTCTATCAAGAGGAGTAACCTACAAGTGATTGGAGTAGCAGAATGGGGATAACAGAAAACACAGAGAGAATTGTTGAAGTTTGTTGGCAGAAAACTTCCCTGATATCATGAAAGATAAGAAGATACCCAAGATGCTCATCAAACCCCATACAGGGTAGATCCCAAAAGAGAGTCACCAAGACATATTATAATCAAACTTGCCAAAACTAAAGATAAAGAATTTCAAGAGTGGCTAGGGATAAATGAAAAGTCATCTACAAAGAAGAGTCAATAAGACTAAGCTTGGACTACTCAGCAGAAACCATGCTGGCAAAAAGGCAATGGGATAACATATATAAAGCCTTGAAGGAAAAAAATTGCCAGCCAACAATTATATATGCAGCAAAACTGTCCCTCAAATATGATGGCGAAGTTAGGGCATTTCCCGATGAACAGAAGTTTTGGGAATTTGTAAAAATTAACCAGAATTACAAGAAATACTAAAGGGAGTCCTCTGGTTAGAAAATCAATAACATCAGATAACAACCCAAGACTAGAACACAGGACAGAGCAACCAGATATCAACCCAGATAGGGAACTCACAAAAATAAATCAAAGCAAAACACTGAAAATAGGGAAACAGATGTGAATATATAAAAGTTGACAACATTAAAACAAAAAAGAGGAACGAAAATGTAGTGATAGATCTTTCATATGAAGAGGAAGTCAAGGCTATATAAAGAAATAAAAGAGTGGTTTAACTTAGAAAAATGGCTAAATATTAAGGTAACCACAAAGGAAACTAACAATCCTACACACCAAAATAAAAACTTAAAGACCCAGCAAATACAAAATCAACAACAATGAAAAAGATGAAAAGAAAATTCATAAAGAAAAACAACTCAGCACAGAAAATTAAGTGGAACAAAGAAACTGTGAACAACACACACAAAATGACAGCACTAAATGCATACCTATCAATAATTACACTGAACGTAAATGGACTAAATGCACCAGTAAAGAGATGGGGAGTGGCAGAATGGATTAAAAAACACCATCCATCTGTATGCTGCCTACAAGAGACACACCTTAGACTTAAAGACACAAGCAAACTAAAACTCAAAGGATTGAAAAAAATATATCAAGCAAACAACATTCAAAAAAGAGCAGGAGTGGTGAGATTAATCTCTGACAAAACAGACTTTAAATAAAATCCACCACAAAGGATAAGGAAGGACACTATATATAATGATTAAAGAGTCAATGCACCAGGAGGACATAACCATAATAAATATTTACACACCCAGTGACAGGGCTCCAAAATACATAAAACAAACTCTAACAGCATTGAAAAGAGAGATAGACAGCTCCACAATAATAGTAGGAGACTTCAACACACCACTTTCAGTGAGGGACAGAACATCCAGAAAGCTGCTCAGTAAAGACACGGAAAATGTAAATGCCATAGTCAACCAACTTGACCTCATAGACATATACTGAGCACTCCACCCAACTGCAGCCAAGTATACTTCCTTTTCCAACGCACATGGAACATTCTTCAGAATAGACCACACATTAGGCCATAAAGCAAGTCTTAACAGAATCCAAAGCACCGAAATATTACAAAGCATCTTTTCTGACCATAAAGCCATAAAAGTGGAAATCAATAACAGAAAAAACAAGGGAAAAAAAAATTAAACACATTTGAACAACACCTTGTTCAAAAGCTACTGGATTACAGAAGAAATTAAGGATGGAATAAAGAATTTCACAGAATCAAATGTGAATGAAAACACATCCTACCAGAACCTTTGGGACACAGCAACAGCAGTGCTCAGAGGTCAATTTATAGCAATAAATGCACACATCCAAAAAGAAGAAAGCCCAAATCAAAACATTAACCCTACAACTCAAACAAATGGAAAGAGAGCAGCAAAAGAAGCCCTCCGGCACCAGAAGAAAGCAAATAATTAAAATTAGAGCAGAATTAAATGAAATAGAAAAACTATTGAAAGAGTTAACTTGACCAAAAGCTGGTTCTTTGAAAAGATCAACAAAATCGATAAACCATTGGACAAACTGACAAAACAGGAGAGGAAGCAAATAGCCCAAATAAGAAATGAGATAGGCAATATCACAACAGACCCATCTGAAATTAAAAGAATCATAACAGAATACTATGAAAAATTGTACTCTAACAAATTTGAAAACCTAAAGGAAATGGACAAATTTCTAGAAACACATTACTTACCTAAACTAACACAAACAGAGGTAGAACAACTAAATAAACCTGTAACTAAAGGAGAGAAAGGTAATTAAAAAAAAACTTCTCCCCCTAGAAAAGCCCTGGCCTTGACAGTTTCACTGGAGAATTCTACCAAACTTTCAGAGAAGAGTTAACACCCCTACTACTAAAGGTATTTCAGAGCATAGAAAAGGATAGAATACTCCCAAACTCATTCTATGAAGCCAGCATAACCCTGATACCAAAACCAGATAAAGACACCACAAAAAAAGAAAATTACAGACCAATATCCCTCATGAACATTGAGGCAAAAATCTTCAACAAGATTCTAGCCAATAGAATTCAACAACATGTCAAAAAAATAATTCACCATGACTAAGTGGGATTCATACCAGGTATGCAGGGATGGTTCAACGTTAGAAAAACAATGTAATCCATCACATTAATAAAACAAGAGACCAGAACCACATGATCTTATCAATCAGTGCAGAAAAGGCATTTGACAAAGTCCAACACCCATTCATGATAAAAACTCTCAACAAAACAGGAATAGAGGGGAAATTCCGCAACATAATAAAAACATTTATACAAAGCCAACAGCCAACACCATCCTAAATGGAGAGTCTGAAATCATTCCCCTGGAGAACGGGAACCAGACAAAGATGCACTTGATCACCACTCTTATTAAACATTGTGCTGGAGGTCCTAACCAGAGCAGTTAGGCTAGAAAAAGAAATAAAGGGCATCCAAACTGGTTAGGAAGAAGTAAAAGTACCTCTACTTGCAGATGATATGATCTTATAGACAGAAAACCCCAAAGAATCCACAAGAAAACTACTGGAACTAATAGAAGATTTCAGCAAACTATCAGAATACAAGCGAAGCATACAAAAATCGGTTGGATTCCTCTACACCAACAAAGAGAACTTCCAGGAGGAAATTATCAAATCAATACCATTTACAGTAGCCCCCAAGAAGATAAAATACTAGGAGTAAATCTAACCAGGGACGTAAGAGACCTATACAAAGAAGACTACAAGCCACTACTGCAAGAAACCAAAACAGACCTACATAAGTGGAAAAACATAACCTTGCTCATGTATGGGAAGACTCAACATTGTGAAAATGTCTGTTCTACCCAAAGTGATCTACAGATACACTGCAATCCCGATCCAAATTCCAATGACATTTTTTAATGAGATGGAGAAACAAATCACCAACTTCATATGGAAAGGGAAGAGGCCCCAGATAAGTAAGGCATTACTCAAG
>NW_004443986.1:9723502-9740077 GCF_000243295.1 Trichechus manatus latirostris
AACTAAAACAACTCTTCAGACAGGTATTGGACTGGACTGTGGGACATAAAGTGATACTCGTGAGGAGTGTGCCTCTTAGCTCAAGTAGATACAAGAGACCAAAGGGGCAGCTTCTGTCCAGAGGTGAGATGGGAAGGCAGAGAGGGTTAGGAGCTAGTTGATTGAACATGGGGAATCAGGCACGGAAAGGAGGAATAGGCTGTCACAGAATGGGGTGAGCAATTAGGGTCACATAATAATGTATGTATAAAATTTTGTATGGGAGACTAACTTGAAATGTAAACTTCATTTAGACTACAATTAAAAAAAAAAAAAAGAAATGGGCAAAGGGTATCAACAGGCACTTCACCAAAGAAGACATTCAGGTGGCTAACAGACACTTGAGGAAATGCTCATAATCATTAGCCATTAGAGAAATGCCAATCAAAACTACAATGAGATACCATTGCACCCCAACAAGGCTAGCATTAATCCGAAAAACACAAAATAATAAATGTTGGTGAGGTTGTGGAGAGACTGGAACACTTATACACTGCTGGTGGGAATGTAAAATGGTACAACCACTTTGGAAATCGATTTGACGCTTCCTTAAAAAGCTAGAAATAGAAGTACCATAGGATCCAGCAATCCCACTGCTTGGAATATATCCTAGAGAAATAAGAGCCATCACACGAATAGGTATGTGCACACCTATGTTCGTTGCAGCACTGTTCGCAATAGCAAAAAGATGGAAACAACCTAGGTGCCCATCAACAGACAAATGGATAAACAAATTATGGTATATTCACACAATGGAATACTAGGCAACGATGAAGAACAATGATGAATCCGTGAAACATAACATGGAGGAATCTGGAAGACATTATGCTTAGTGAATTTAGTCTGTTGCAAAGGACAAATATTGTATGAGGCCACTATTACAAGAACTCAAGAAAAGGTTTAAACACAGAAGAAAACATTCTTTGATGGTTACAAGGGTGGAGAGGGAGGGAGAGGGGTATTCACTAACTAGATGGTAGATAAGAATTATCTTAGGTGAAGGGAGAGACAACACACACTACAGGGGAAGTCAGCACAACTGGACTAAACCAAAAGCTAAGAAGTTTCCTGAACACCACCAAACACTTAGAGGGAGAGAGTAGCAGGGGCGGGGGCCTGGGGACCATGGTTTCAGAGGACATCTAGGTCAATTGATATAACAAAGTTTATTAAGAAAATATTCTGCATCCCACTTTGGTGAATGGCTTCTGGGTCTTAAAAGCTTGCGAGTGGCCATCTAAGATAAATCAATTGGTCCCAACCCACCTGGAGCAAAGCAGAATGAAGAACACCAAAGACACAAGGAAAATATTAGCCCAAAAGATAGAAAGGGCCACATAAACCAGAGGCTCCATCAGCCCGAGACCAGAACTAGATGGTGTCTGGCTACCACCAATGACCGCCCTGACAGGGAACACAACAGAGAGTCTCTGACGGAGCAGGAGATAAGTGGGGTGCAGAACTCCAATTCTAGTAAAAAGACCAGACTTACTGGTCTGACTGAGACTGGAGGGACCCCAGAAGACATGTACCCCGGCTCTCTGTTTGCCCAGAACTGAAACCATTCCCGAAGCCATCTCTTCAGACAGGGATTGGACTGGACTATGGGACTGAAAATGATTCTCGTGAAGAGAGCGCTTCTTAGCTCAAGTAGATACATGAGACTAAATGGGCAGCTTCTGTCTGGAGGTGAGATGAGAAGGCAGAAAGGGACAGGAGCTGGCTGAATGGACACGGGAAATCCAGGGTGGAAAGGAGGAGTGTGCTGTCACGTTATAGGGAAAGCAGCTAGGGTCACATAGCAATGTGTGCGTAAATTTTTGCATGAGAAACTGACTTGAATTGTAAACTTAAAGCACAATAAAAATATATATATATTTGCAGCTCTGCTTTTGACTGTTGCTATTGTTAAGTGTCATCAAGTCGTTACTCATCTCATAGCAACCCCATGTGGCAGAGTAGAACAGCCCCATAGAGTTTCCTAGACTGTCATCTTTACGGTAGCAGATTTCCAGATCTTTCTCCGGCAGAGTGGCTAGTGGGTTCAAACTGCCAGCCTTTGGTTAGCGCCAAGCGCTTAACCATTGCGCCACCAGGGCTCCTTTGGACTAGAGGATACAAGAGTAAAGAAGAAGAAGGGGGAAAAAAACTGCCCTCGAGGCTTCTCTTGGTGCTGGTTTTACAAGCAGTTCTCTGACACGTGCATGTAAAGGAGCAGCATTGTTATGAAGGCAGCTGGGGAAGGCAAAGGTCATTTTGCCTAAACAGAATCCAAGTGGAGTAAGCAAAAGAGGTTTCTGAGCAGCCAAAAGAGATTTCACAGATTCCAAATACTGTAAGTCTTAGGCTGTATCCTTAGACAAGCTTCCTATTTTAGGCACAATTCTAGCAATTTTGGTATAGGAGAATACTGGCTCTCTTCCAAAGTTAAATTTTGAGAACCTTCAGAGTTAATGCTAGGAGATGCTCCAGCAGGGAAGCAGTTAAACCCTGCAGCCCTGTTTGACCCACATCTGATTCTCATGGGCATTGTAACTGTTCTCAAAGTATGTTTTGACTAGCAACCCACAAGTGATAAAAGGCAAATTTAGAGGTTTCCTTGAAGTATTTGATAAGTTTTTATAGCCTTTAGAGAAATTAACCCCAAAGATGTTATGGCTTTATTGCCCTGTAGAAAGTTAACCAATTGTGCATCTAACTTAGTAATGTTTTCTTTTGGTACCTGTAAACACATTTTTGTGTGTCTGTTGTGTGTGAGACAGAGAGAACGAAGCATTAGGGAACCAACTCTTTGTCTAATTGTTTAATTCCTGGTTCCCTCACTAATGAATTACTGAATAAAACTTTGGTACTTTCTAACAAATGACTTTACTTTTTTACAGCTCTTTACCGTTCTACACATTACCTGAGACACCTACCTACCCTCAGTCCATAAAGACTGAAAGAAGTGCACAGGTACTCAATCTGTATTACTCCTTCTTATCTCCTAGCCTGTCCACAGGAGGGGCCATCTTAACATCCACCCCAGAGTATTGCCTTCTTGGAAATTTTGAGGTCTTCGGTTGCAACCAAGAGAGATAGATTTTTGCACTCGGAAGTTCCCCGGGCCTCTCCCTCCCAGTCTCTCATCAGCTGATTGCTACCATCAAGGAGAGACATAGCAAATGACCTGACCTCGACCTTTTAAAAGCATCAGTATAATTGTCTTACTATAATAAAATACCCGTCTTACTTTAATAAAAAACTAAAGTGCTATGTCAAGAGAAATGAGTCCAAGGGCCTTTTCTTATAGAACTTTGCAGTATTTGTAACTTCCTTATGTTTGCTATTTCTATCACTCCTTATTTGCTTCCCTAAAATAAGTGGTACAACTTAAAACAAGAAGAGCCTTTGCTGAAGGGTTATGAGAATTTTTTTTTTCCTTTTTTTATTTCTGTTAAGATATCTCCCATCCCCTATATATAACCAACGTTAGCAATTTGGTTTATCTTTCCAGGCAGTTTTTCTATCTTCTTATAAATATTTTCAGTATATTCTCCTATCTTTCCAAGTCAATTGAATGTCTTCTTGAACCATTTTCTTATAATTGTGAAAGATTGTCTCAACAGATCTTGAATGTTAGTACAACAATGAAATACTCAGGAATCGTGTTCAACCTATTTGGGAGTTTAAAAATGCATTTTTTTGTAGTTTTTCTGTTATATGTTTGTCTTGTCTATTCTTGGAAATGCTTATGAAGTAGGTGTAAATGTAGAGAGGAGGAGAATAGGGAAGAAATCTAGAGAAGCTGGAAAAAGTTACCTAGAAAGTCCAGTCCTTAAGTTTCCAGTGAGGGGGAATGGGGGGGGTTCCCACTAACTTTACAGTGTCCCTCTGGTGTCTATGTTTGCAATGTGAGGGGGGAAATGAAGATAAATATAAGTGTAGGAAAACACGATGCCCTGAAAGCAGGGTGCGCAGTAGATGGATACTTGAGATAAGCTAGACATGGATGCTAAAGCTCAGTGGGAAGGAATTTAGAAAAAAGACATGCTTCCTCCAGTCAGCTTGACCTGTGAAGTAAAATAAGATGAATAAACTAATTCACTCCTTCAGAAAATTTTATCAAGCATCTAGTCTGTGACAGCACCATGCTAGGTGATAGAATTACAAAATATAACAGCTAACAAGATTGTCCACATGGAGAAGACTGATGTATGAACAGATAGGTAAAACATTATTTAAATGCACAATAGGGAAGCATAGAGGAGGGGCAAATAACTCAGAGTTTATTCGTTGGTTGCTTGGTTTTTGGGTGTGAGTGGGTAGCTAGAATCAGAAAAGACTTCCTGAAAGAGGTAATATCAAAGATTAGACCTAACAAGTAGAGTTGTCCAGTTAAGCAAACAGCAGATACCAAGAGGCTAAACAGCAGAGATCCAGAGGGCAAAATAGCATGGCAGGTTAGGGGAACTCATGGTAGTTTAATTGGCTGAAGACCCAGGAGCCCAGGAAGGTGGTGAGAGGTAAGGCAGGAGAAGAAAGCATGTTCTTCATATTTATATTTCAAGTAGGTTTTTCTCTGGCTAATAGAATAGCTAATGTTAAGACTAGGAGCCCTGGTGGCGCAACAGTTAGGCGCTTGGCTGCGAACCGGAAGGTTAGCAGTTTGAACCCACCCAGCTGATCTGCAGGAGAAAGACCTGGCCATCTGCTTCTGTAAAGATTAAAGCCAAGAAAACCCTATGAGGCAGTTCTCCTCTGTTATAAGCGGTTGCTGTGAGTCAGAACTGACTCAGTGGCACCTAACAACAACATTAAGACTAAGTGTAAAGATGGTAATAGGGAACTCAGGGTTGAGAAGGGACAATGTTGACATGTATTGGGGTTGTTAACCATTATCATAAAATAATATGTGTACTAACTGTTTAATGAGAAACTATTTGTTCTGTAAACCTTCATCTAAAGTTCAATAAAAGAAAAAAATACTAAAAAATAAAAACTGTTGTACCTCCAAAGAAGCATTTAAAGAAAAAAAAGACTAAGTGTAAACTGTATTTACAGTTCATTTATTCAAACTTGAGAAACAAGGAGAAAGGCTCACTGTCTTGCTCTCTAAGCATACGGGAAAGAAAGCTGGTAGAAGTGAAGCTTGTTGTCTGTCACAGAGGACCCTGGGGCATGGAGAAGTTGATAGGATGATAGAGACAGATTTCTCATGGTCAAAGGTATGGTTTACCAAAAGACTGAGTTGGTCCTAAGCCCCTCGGAGTCAGCATCTCCTTGAGGTGGTGAGGTGAAGGTGGCAAAGAAGGGAGGTGAAAGTAGAAAAGAGGGCAGCAGGACATATAAATTAACAGTCAGGTTAACAGGACCTGTTACAGTCAGGACGCCTCTGGAAAATGCCAGTCACTCAAGCCCCTTCTTGTTGTTAGGTGCCGTCAAGTTGATTGTTACTCATAGAGACCCCATGCACAACAGAATGAAACACTGCCCGGTCATGGGCCATCCTCACAATTGTTGCTATGTTTGAGCCCATTGTTGCAGTCACTGTGTCAGTCCATCTCACTGAGGGTTGTCTTAGGCTGGATTCTCTAGAGAAGTAAAACCAGTAAAGCATATAAATATATGTAAGGAGAGATTTATATCAAAGAAATGGCTCATGTGGTTATAGGGGCTGGAACATCCCAATTCCGTGGGTCAGGATTGAGGCTTCTCCTGATTCACATAGCCACAGGGGCTGGAAATCCAAGATTGGCAGGTCAGAAAGCAGGGCACTTGCTCACAGGCTGCAAAGATCAATGAATCCCAAGATCGGCAGGCAAGACCACAGGTAAGCTGTTAGCTCAAGTCCCAGGAACCAGAGGTCAGACGAACAGGAGCCAGCTGCAGGATCCAGCATGAGCAAAAAGCCCACGAGCCTTGCCAGAATGTCCACTTACATTTGATGCAGGCCACACGCCCAAGGAAACTCGCTTTCAACTGATTGGCTACTCACAGCAGATCCCATCATGGTGGTGATCACATTATATCAGATCTCATCATGGAAGTGATCACAACATCATATGACTGCCAAACCACTGAGAATCATGGCCCAGCCAAGTTGACACACAACTAACCATCACAGGGGTCTTCCTCTTTTTCAGTGACCCTCTATTTTACCAAGCATGATATCCTTCTCTGGTCCCTCCTAGTAACATGTCCAAAGTAAGCAAGAGGAAGTCTCACTATCGTTACTTCTAAGGAGCATTCTGGCTGTACTTCTTCCATGACAGATTTGTTTGTTCTTCTGGCAGTCCATGGTATATTCAATATTCTTCGCCAACACTATAATTTAAATGCATTAATTCTTTGGTCTTCTTTACTAGTTGTCCAGCTTTCACATGCATATGAGGTGGTTGAAAATACCATGGCTTGGGTCTCGGGGAACATCTAGCTCAATTGGCATAACACAGTTTATAAAGAAAATGTTCTGCATTCTGCCTTGGCGAGTAACATGTGAGGTCTTAAAAGCCTGTGAGCAGCCATCTAAGATACTCCACTGGTCTCACCCCTTCGGGAGCAAGGGAGAATGAAGAGAACAGGATACAAGGAAAAGATTAGTCCAAAGGACTAATGGACCACAGCTACCAAGGCCTCCACCAGACTGAGTCCAGTACAGCTAGATGGTGCCCGGCTACCACCACTGACTGCTCTGACCAGGATCACAACAGAGGGTTCTGGACAGAGCTGGAGAAGGATGTAGAACAAAATTCTAACACACACACAAAAAAGACCGGATTTACTGGCCTGTAAGAGACTGGAGAAACCCCGAGAGTATGGCCCCAGACACCCTTTTAGCTCAGTGGTGAAGTCACTTCCGAAGTTCACTGTTCAGCTGGGGATTGGACAGCCCCATAAAACAAAACGTGGCTAATGAGGCACAGCAGTCCAGGGACAAGGACTAGAAGGCAGAAGGGGACAGGAAAGCTAGTGATAGGGAACCCAAGTTTGAGTAAGGACAGTGTTGAAGTGTAGTGGGGTTGTTAACCATTGTCATAGGGTAACACGTGTACTAACTGTTTGATGAGAAACTGTTTTGTTCTATAAACCTTCATCTAAAGTGAGAATAGCAGCACAACTGGAAGAATGTAATCGATGTCACTGAATTGTGCACGTAGAAATTTTTGAAATGGTCTATCTTTAGCTGTGTATATTTTCACCAAAAAAAAAAGATCGAGAAGGGAGAGGGTTGACATGTCATGGGGTTGTTAACCAGTGTCATAAAATAATATGTGTACTGACTGTTTAATGGAAACTATTTGTTCTGTAAACCTTCACCTGAAGTACAATAAAAAAATTTAAAAAAAAATACTATGGCTTGGGTCTGGCGCACCTTAGTCCTCAAGGTGACATCTTTCTTTTTAACACTTTAAAGAAATCTTTTGCAGCAGATTTGCCCAATACAATACATCGTTTTATTTTTTGACTACTGCTTCCATGAGCATTGATTGTGGATCCAAGCCCCTTACTACCACCTAGGAACTAACTTCTGAAAGTTTTCTCATGTTCTGGGAAGAAGCTAAAGGTCCCTCACTCTAACTGGGCCCTTCAGTGACCTGAGTCCTTAGGTGAGTGAGAGATAAACTGACAGAGAAGCTTATGAGAGGGGGTGGAGGATCCAGCATCTTTATGCTTTGCATCCTTAACTCCCTGGGTTAGCCAGAAGAACAAGAGGCATTGACACAGGGATATGGCTAAAGACATGCGAAAGCTGGACAGTGAATAAGGAAGACTGAAAAAGAATTAATGCATTTGAATTACGGTGTTGGCGAAGAATATTGAATATACCATGGACTGCCAGAAGAACGAACAAATCTGTCTTGGAAGAAGTACAGCCAGAATGCTCCTTAGAACAAGGATGGTGAGACTTCATCTCGCATACTTTGGACATGTAATCAGGGGACCAGTCCCTGGAGAAGGACATCATGCTTGATAAAGTAGAGGGTCATCGAGAAAGAGGAAGACCCTCAACGAGATGGATTGACACAGTGACTGCAACAATGGGCTCAAACATAGAATGATTGTGAGGATGGTGCAGGACCAAGCAACGTTTGGTTCTGTTATACATGGGGTTGCTATGAGTTGGAACTGACTAAACAGCACCTAACAACAGCACTGTTCTTTATAGTCTCAATATCTGGTATCTGCTGTATTTCTCTGGCCATGATTTTTCAGTCTGCCTTAGGAAATAGTGCTAGGCTCTCCGGAGAGCACCACTGCCCAATTCACGTAAGTGGAGTTTTGGTTTCGAGTATTCAATACAATCAACATTTAAGTGCCTACTGTGTTGGGTAAAAGTTGAAATCAACTGGATGGCAATGGGTTTGGTTTTCTGGTTTGTCTTGGGTCATTTATGACAATGGAAACTAATTTTTTTAGAAAAATAATTTGCTAATTTATATAACAAAATATTCCATTTGCCATCAATTACAGTGCCTCCCCTAGCTTAGTTCTTTGTATAAATATTTATTGACTTGAGTCAAGATGGTCCGAGGTACTCTGAACCTATTTTAAGTACTCAGCAAGTCCAGAGCCAAACACTTGCACTTATCTAGTAAATGTGAGGCAGAACTAAATGCATTGTACTAAAATCCTTTCATAGAAGGATTCATTGTTGTGTTGTCTTCTCTGTTAACTAAAACATTTTAATTACAAGCTGTGGTTATAGTGAATTAGTGTATGACCCACAGGCAAAACAGTCAATTAAGCAATTATAAGAAATGTATTAACTTCCTTGAGTTTCCCCTGTGTTACAAACAATTCCTGGAAGGTTTTTGAGATACTGCCTTTCATTCCTGACTCTCTTTCACTAGAGACTGTTGCTGTCGAGTGATTCCAACTCATAGCAATCCTATAGGACAGACTAGAATTGCCCCATAGGGTTTCCAAGGAGTAGCTGATGAATTCATACTACTGGCCTTTTTGGTTAGCAGCCAAGCTCTTAACCACTTTGCTTCCAGGGCTTCTTTTCACTACAGCATCTATATAATTCACATCTTTTCAACTGAAGATGCGACTAAATTGTACCTTTTTTCTCCACTTGATGGAAGAATCAGATGAGTTTGGAAGACTAAATTTGTTTAGGACTTTAACTGAGGGGAGAGGACTACATTCGTGGATGTGGCCACTTGAATTGGTCTATGGGCTAAAGACCACCAGTTTGTCCCTTTCCAATCACTTTTGAAAGAATGTTGACTTCTAATGCTATACTTTCAATGTCAGATTTTCCCTTTGAGGTTTAGCCAAAAAGTGAGTGGTTGTGAAAGACATTTTTTCTAGCTTTCTTGCCTGGATATGAATTTTTTTTAATATAACTTTGGAAAAGGCAAGGCAATCCAGAAAACCACAAATTGTGTAAAGGGAGAAAATAGTGTTCATTAAGTGAATTACTCAGTGTAAGAGTTCAGAGTGGAGCCCAGTTTTTCTGACTTTTACTTTCATTTTCCAGGCTCTCTGATCAGGACTAGGTCAGACGTGGGAATAAATAAGTATGTTGGAAACATGAGAAATGAGTTGCCACTCCTCCAAGAAAGATCTGTTTACAATTAACAAAACAATAATAATAACCACAATAACACACATTTTTTGATTACCTACTATGTGCCAAACACCACACTAGTTATTCTAATTGCCACAATAATCCTGCAAAACATGCATTATTATCTCCATTTTCAAGCTAAGGAAACTGGGGTTCAATAAGGTTAAATCAGATGCCTAACATTACACGGCTAGTAAGAAGTGGAAGCAGGGATTGAATTCTATTCTATTCTGTTATTATGATTATATTCTATTGAGCCACCTTGCCTCTTGACATTTGAAACAAGAACAAAAAACTCTTCATGATGTTATGCCTGGGACAAGGGATGAATCCAGGTTTTGTGGAGCTTAAAGTTTATACTGTATATCGTGGTGGCTTGCCTGTTGCTGTGATGCTGGAAGCTATGCCACTGGTATTTCAAATACCAGCAGAGTCACCCATCGTGTACAGGTTTCAGCAGAGCTTCCAGACTAAGAGAGACTAAGAAGAAGGAGCTGGCAGTCTACTTCTGAAAAAACTGGCCAGTGAAAACCTTATGAATAGTAGCGGAATGTTGTCTGACATAGTGCCAAAAGATGAGCCCCTCGAGTTGGAAGGCACTCAAAATACGACTAAGGAACAGCTGCCTCCTCAAAGTAGAATCAACCTTACTGATGTGGATGGAGTAAAGCTTTTGGGACCTTCCTTTGCTGATGTGGCATGACTCAGAATGAGAAGAAACAGCTGCAAACATCCATTAATATTCGGAACGTGGAATGTACAAAGTATGAATCTAGGATAATTGGAAGTTGTCAAAAATGAAATGGAAAGCATAAAAATCAATATTCTAGACATTAGTGAGCTGAAGTAGACTGGTATTGGCCATTTTGAATCTGACAATCATATGGTCTACTATGCTGGGAATGACAAATTGAAGAGGAATGGCATCACTTTCATCGTCAAAAAAGAACGTTTCAAGATCTATTCAGAATGAAGTACAACACTGTCAGTGATAGGATAATATCCGTACACCTGAAAGGAAGACCAGTTAATATAACTGTTATTCAAATTTACACACCAGCCACTAATGCCAGAGGTAAAGAAATTGAAGGTTTTTGCCAACTTCTGTAGACTGAAATTGATCAAACATGCAATCAAGATACATTGATAATTACTGGTGATTGGAATGTAACAGTTGGAAACGAAGAAGGATCAGTAGTTGGAAAATATGGCCTTGGTGATAGAAACGATGTCGGAGATTGCATGATAGAATTTTGCAAGACTAACGACTTCTTCATTGCAAATACCTTTTCTCAACAAAATAAACGACAGCTACACACATGCACCTCACAGGAATCAAATCTGTGGAAAGAGATGGTGGAGAAGCTTAATATCATCAATCAAAACAAGGCCAGGGGCCGACTACAGAACAGACCGTCAATTGCTCATATGCAAGTTCAAGCTGAAGAAAATTAGAACAAGTCCACAAGAGCCAAAATACAACCTTGAGTATATACCACCTGAATTTAGAGACCATCTCAAGAACAGATTTGACACATCGAATGCTAATGACCAAAGACCAAACGAGTTGTGAAATGACATCAAGGACATCATACATGAAGAAAGCAAAAGGTCATTAAAAAGATAAGAAAGAAAAGACCAAAATGGGTGTCAGAAGAGACTCTGAAACTTGCTTTTGAACATAGAGTAGCAAAAGTGAATGGAAGAAATGATGAAGTAAATAAGTTGAACAGAAGATTTCAAAGGGCAGCTCCAGAAGACAAAGTATTGTAATGAAATGTGCAAAGCCCTGGAGTTAGAAAACCAAAAGGGAAGAACACACTCAGCATTTCTCAGGCTGAAAGAACTGAAGAAAAAAAATCAAGCCCCGAATTGCAATATTGAAAGAGTCTACAGGGAAAATATTGAACGACACAGAAAGCGTCAAAAGAAGATGGAAGAAATACACAGTCATTGTACCAGAAAGAATTAGTCAACATTCAACCATTGTAGGAGGTAGCACATGATCAAGAACAGATAGTACTGAAGGAAGAGGTCCAAGCTGCACTGAAGGCACTGGGGGAAAGCAAGTCTCCAGGAATTGATGGAATACCAATGGATATGTTTCAACAAACATGCAGTGCTGAAGGTGCTCACCCATCTAGGCCAAGAAGTTTGGAAGATGGAAGACAGCTACCTGACCAGCCGACTGGAAGAGATCCATATTTGTGCCCA
Source organism: Trichechus manatus latirostris (assembly GCF_000243295.1). Classification (NCBI taxonomy): domain Eukaryota; kingdom Metazoa; phylum Chordata; class Mammalia; order Sirenia; family Trichechidae; genus Trichechus; species Trichechus manatus. The sequence continues at coordinate 9,735,315 of NW_004443986.1, forward strand.
TTTGAAAGAAAGGTACTTCAAAAGAGTGCGGAAATTATTGACCAATGTCGTTAATATCACACATAAGTAAAATTTTGCTGAAGATCAATCAAAAGCAGTTGTAGCGGTACATCAACAGGGAACTGCCAGAAATTCACGCTGGGTTCAGAAGAGGGCGGGGAATGAGGGATATCATTGCTAATGTCAGATGTATCTTAGCTAAAAGCAGAGAATACCAGAAAAATGTTTATCTGTGTTTTATTGACTATGCAAAGGCATTCGACTGTGTGGATCATAACAAATTATGGATAACATTGTGAAGAATAGGAATTCCAGAACACTTAATCATGCTCATGAGGAACCTGTACATAGACCAAGAGGCAGTCATTCGAGTAGAACAAGGGTGGTTTTAAGTCAGGAGAGGTATACATAAGGGTTGTATCCTTTCACCATAGTTATTCAGTCTGTATACTGGGCAAATAATCCAAGAAGCTGGACTGTATGAAGAAGAATGAGGCATCAGAATTGGAGGAAGACTCTTTAACAACCTGCAGTATGCAGATGACACAACTTTCCTTGCTGAAAGTGAAGAGGACTTGAAGCACTTACTAAGATCAAAGACTACAGCCTTCAGTATGGATTACACCTCAACATAAACAAAAATCCTCACAACTGGACCAATAAGCAGTATCATGATAAACGGAGAAAAGCTTGAAGTTGTCAAGGATTTCATTTTACTTGGATCCACGATCAACACCCATGGAAGCAGCCATCAAGAAATCAAACAATGTATTGCATTGGGTATATCTACTGCAAAAGATCTCTTTAAAGTGTTGAAAAGCAAAGATGTCACCTTGAGGACTGAGGTGCACCTGACCCAAGCCATGGTATTTTCAATTGCCTCATGTGCATGCGAAAGCTAGATAATGAATAAGGAAGAACGAAGAAGAATTAATGCATTTGAATTATTGTATTGGCAAAGAATATGGAGCATACCATGGACTGTCAGAAGAATGAACAAATCTGTCTTGGAAGAATTACAGCCAGAATGCTCCTTAGAAACAAGGATGGTGAGACTTTGTCTCATGTATTTTGGAGATGTTATCAGGAGGACCAGTCCTGGAGAAGGACGTTATGCTTGGTAAAGTAGAGGGCCAGTGAAAAAGAGGAAGATACTCAGTAAGATGGATTGACACAGTGATTGCAACAATCGGCTCAAGCATAATGATTGTGAGGATGGCACAGGACCAGGCAGTGTTTTGTTCTGTTGTACGTAGGGTCACTATGATCCGGAACAGACTCGACGTCACCAACAACAAAGTTTATATAATTTGGAGGGAGCACTTCTTTAGGAAAAGAGTACAAATATACCTTGTTTTACAAATTTTACAAAAATATATGGTTTTGTGAATCCATTATTAGGGCTCTCCTCTGTCTCTTTGAAAGGACTAGGCGCACAAGGGGCTCTGACACTTCAGCTTCATTAGTGTCACAGTAAATCCACCTCTGCTGGGGATTCAACATTTCAGGTTACCTTTGCCTGGTTAAGAGAGTGGCAGAAGGTGCTTTTGTGATACAACAGTACCGGACACCACCCCCAAAAAACGTAGTTCATTGCTTTCGGCAGCTTGTGTGCTGCTGGGAATTAGGGTGTGTTGGTCAGAGCCTTCAACACATAAAGGTCATCTTGGGAGGAATGGAAGTGAGAACTTATCTCTTTTACTCTGAAGTTCAAATGAATCAAAGTTACTTGATGGACTTGGGTGAGTAAACCCAAGTTAGACAACAAGAAAGAGCAAGAAGATCCCAGGGAGGTAATTTACTATGAAGAGAGAAAAGACAGGCTGAGATCAGCCCGGAAAAGTGAACCTTGAGTCTGTATGTATTCATAGATCTGCCCCACCACCACCACCACCACCACACAGTCATTTTGATGGCCCTAGAGAATTGCCTATGTGACTCATAAGAGGTTGAAGGTAGTGAGGCTGGGCCATTTTTGGTGTAGATCCCTTTTAACTAATGTGCATCTATTCTCTGCACAATGAGGAACCATGATAGGCTGGGCTAGGAGCTGCAATATCCTTAGTGGCAATAATTAGAGCAGGTGGCCCAGCTTGAGCCACAGCTATTTGGTCTGCCCTGGGTCAGCAGACAACAACACAGGTTCAGCTTCAGCAATAGTAGCAATGGCATGGTTGGTCACTGGGCAGCAGGAGCATGGCCTGGTCAGGGACACATGTTCAGACTGCTCAGGTTTCAGAACCTGTCACCAGGCCTCTTAGTCAATGCTGTATCAGCAGCAGCACGTTCTGGGATTACAGCATCAAGATGGCTCTGTGGAATCTTCTGGCCTCCAGGAGGCACGTTGAGTTTTGACTTCACTAAAAAAAATAAGAGCAAGGAGGACAGACACTTGAACATAAGCCAGCACCCCTGGGGCTTCCTGGATATACTTGGGGGGAAGGCAAAAAAGACTGGACTTCCTGCAGTGAAGCATGCAACACTAAATTGGGTAGTAAAAGGAAGTATGACTGGTAAAGGTCATTATGAGGACATGTTTTTCCAGGTCACTCTGAATAGTTCTTTCCCTCTGTTGGATCCTTTTCCTCTGTTCTCTTCTTTTGCTCTCTTGTACTCTTTTTCATAGAAACCTCATCCTGCATCTCCAATGACTTACTGGACATTAACTGTACAATACTCAAACTCAATTTGTCTAAGACCCACCTCAACGAAGAACACTTATAAATCAATAAGTAAAAGATCCAAATGAAAAATTAACAAAGGACATCCACGGGCTGTTCACAAAGGATAAAAAAATGCCAGTAAACATATGAAAAAATGCTCAATCTCATTAACAATTTTTAAAATGACATTGAAATATCATTTTTTTAATTTTTATTGTACTTTAGATGAAGGTTTACAGAAAAAACTAACTTCTCATTAGACAGTTAGTACACATATTGTTTTATGACGTTAGTTAACAACCCCACGACATGTCAGTACTCTCCCTTATTGACCTTGGGTTCCCTATTACCAGATTTCCTGTCCCCGCCTGCCTTCTAGTCCTTGCCCCTGGGCTGGTGTGCCCATTTAGTCTCGTTTTGTTTTATGGACCTGTCTAATCTTTGGATGAAAGTCAGGAGTGACTTCATTACTGAGCTAAAAGGGTGTCCAGGGGCCATACTCTCGAGGTTTCTCCAGTCTCTGTCAGGCCAGGAAGTCTGGTCTTTTTCTAAATTAGAATCTTGTTCTACATTTTTCTCCAGCTCTGTCTGGGTCCCTCTATTGTGATCCCTGTCAGAGCAGTCAGTGGTGGTAGCTGGGCACCATCTAGTTGTGAGTTGTGCTGGACTCAGTCTGGTGGAGGCTGTGGTAGTTGTGGTCCATTAGTCCTTTGAACTTATCTTTCCCTTGTATCTTTAGTCTTCTTCATTCTCCCTTGCTCACGAAGGGGTGAGACCAGTGGAGTATCTTACATGGCCGTTCACAGGCTTTTAAGACCCCAGATGCTACTCACCAAAGTAGAATGTAGAACATTTTATTTATAAACTATATTATGCCAGTTGAGCTAGATGTTCCCTGAGACCATGGTCCCCACAGTCCTTAGCCCAGCAGTTGGATACCTCAGGGAGTTTGGATGTGTCTATGGAGCTTCCATGACCTTGCCTTGGACAGGTTGTGCCAGCTTCCCCAGTATTGTGTACTATCTTACCCTTCACCAAAGACATATCATTTTTTTGCCTATCATATTGATAAAGATTTTCAAAACTCAGGGTTCCACAATCATAATCCAGAGCTACAGTTCTTTTTAAAAGAGTTACCCCAGTGTCTTCAAGCTTATTACCAGCTTCCTTTGTCCACTTAGGACTCTTCCCTGAAGATGAATGATCGCTCCATTCATCAATTATCTTCACAAAAGGAACAGAAGAGTTATTCTGACATTTAGAAAAGCTGATAAAACAACCTGGGTCTCACAGAATCAACCAGATTTCTTCCAAGTGTTCATTCATTCATTCACTCCTGTTAGGGGTAGGGCCTAGAGGTAATAGGTGAAAAGACACACTTTAGAAATATGTGAGTCTCTACCACTCATTGACTATTGTCACTTACCACCTTGATTTGTTTGATGCTTTCTGGTGTCTTATGTTCCTAATTAGAATCTAAGCTTTCTTTTTGGGGAGGATGGGGGCAGGAAGCATGTAGTATTTCTTTGACTTTTCCTACAGTACTTTTCACATACAAAATGCTAGATAAATGTTTGCTCATCTCTTGCTTACTTTCCACACAGTATCAATAATTTGACGTAAATATAACCGAGAGGTTCATATAGGGTTGTGGTTAATGGACTGAGCTCTGAAGTTAGATAGACTTAGTTTCATATCCCCGTGCTGCCGTCTACTACCACCGTGACCTGAAACCTTGTCTTCTCACCTGTAAAATGGGGTGATAGTAGTACAGTTCTTGACACAGCATAAGCACTCCATAAATGTTAGATTTGAAGAGACAACTTGTGAACAACCTGTGGTACTTAAATCTGTTAAATCTTTAGATGCTTTTAAAAAGTACTAAGGCAGTTCAAATGGCCAGGTGTGATTGCTCATATATACATACAAAAGCTTCCAAGACCTCACAGTTGGTTTTTTAAAACAACTTTATTGAGTACTAATGGACACACAAACTGCACATATTACCTGCTATACAGCTACAGTAGTCAAAACAGCCTGGTACTGGTACAACGACAGATACATTGACCAATGGAACAGAATTGAGAACCCAGATGTAAA
>NW_004443986.1:9742096-9807853 GCF_000243295.1 Trichechus manatus latirostris
TGTGGGGTTGTTAACCAATGTCATAAAACAACATGTGTACTACTGTTTCATGAGAAACTATTTGTTCTGTAAGCCTTCACCTGAAGTACAATAAAATATAAAAAAAAAACAAAAACTGCACATATTCAAAGTATACAATCAATAAAGTTCTGACATATGTGAAACCATCACTATAATAAAGATAATGAATATATGTCACCCAAAATGTTTCCTTTATAATCCTTTCATCTCACCCCCTCCTGTCTTCAACCCATGGCCCAGGCAACTACTGATTTGCTTTCTGTCACTATAGATTATTTTACTTTTCTAGAATTTTACATAAATGGAATCATACCATATGTACTCTTTTTATGTGGCTTCTTTGACCCAACAGAATTATTTTTAGATTCATCCATGTTGTTGCATGTATCAGTAATTTGTTTCTTTTTATTGCTGACTAATATTCCATTGTATGAACTATATTTTTATTTTTAATCCCTTCGCCTGTTGATGGATGTTTAGGTTCTTTCCAGTTTTTGGCTATTACAAATAAAGCTGCCATGAACATTTGTGTACAAGTCTTTCTAAGGACATATGCTTTTATTTCTTTGGAGTAAATACCTAGAAATGGAATGGCTGATTCTGAAATTGCCAGACTGTTTTTCAAAGTGATTATACATTTAACATCTCCACTGGCAGTGTATGTGGGCCCCGGTTCTTCCATATCCTCACCAACACTTGATATGGTCACTGTTTTTAATTTTAGATATTCTTTTAGATGTGAAGTGGTATCTTATTGGGTAAAACCAAACCAAACTCATTGCAGGCAAGTCAATTCCGACTCCTAGCAAACTTATAGGACCGAGTAAAACTACCCCATGGGTTTCCAAGGAGTGGCTGGTGGATTTGAACTAATTGACCTTTTGGTTAGCAGCCGAGCTCTTAACCACTGTGCCACCAGGACTCCCTTATTGTGGTAGTGGTATCTTAGTTTGTATTTCCCTAATGACTAATAATGTTGAGCATTTTTTTCATGCACTTATTTTGCTTTGGTGAAGTGTTTGTTCAAATTTTTATTCTTTTTTCCTTCAAATAGTCTTATTATTGAATTTTGAGAGCTCTTTATATATTCTAGACACAGTCCTTTATCAGATATGTAATTTGCAAATTGTTTCTCCCGGTCTATAACTTGTTTTTTCAACTCTTAGCACTATCTTTTGAAGAGCAGGAATTCTCAATTTGATGAAGTCCAAATTACCAATGCCTAGCTCAGAGAGCCATGTAAAGATGAAGGGAGAAAATACAGAGAAAACATGTAATACAGTGATTAGCACATAGTAAGTGCTCAGTAAATGTTAGTTTTTGTTGATTTTATTAAAGGAAAAAAATGGCTTAAACACTTAAGTTTTTAGTTATCCGCTTAAACTCCTTCATTTCCTTGCCATTTGTGATTGTGAACCAGGTAGACAAGAGTTGGAAATCTAAGCACTTTTCTGTGTTTCCTTCCACACATGTACATTTATAGCTATAGGTAATTCTCCTTTGTTGACAATGATGAAATTCTGTTTGATAGACAAAAGCATGTACTGAATAATTTCAAAGCATTTTACTTACGGAAACCTTGACAGCACTTTAATATTAATCTAAATGATATTGAAATAGAAGGCAGACCATATTACTGTTTTCTATTGTCTGCTGTTATGATTAATGTAAGTGAATTATTTACGGAAGGGAAATCACTGAGTATCAATTATATTTATCAAGAAACATTTAACTCCTATTGAAGTGATCCTTTTGTGTCACATCAAACCTCTTTTGTCTTTTATCAGATTCATTTTCTGACACTTATATGAGACAGAAATATAGTAGCTGGTAAAATAGAACAGAAAAAGGACGTAGTAGAAAGCGCTGTACTCCCTTCCTTGGCTCTGGAAGAATAAAGAGAATGTTCATTTCCTGTCACCCCAGGGCAAAAGGGAGTAACAATAACTTGTTTTCACTGAGGAAGGAGGCATTGCTAAATGATATATGCTGATTTGGGTGCCAAATAGTGTGAGAGATTCAGAGTAAAGTTTTGTAAACTGTGAAATGGGGGTAGTACTAATAGTAATAGGGTCAGAACCTGTCTAACTTCAGGGGGGATAATGCAAATCAAGATCAGCCCAAGGCTGATCCCTATGAGGTGGAGATCAGACATACCTCCACTCTCCAGCATTTTTACCGATTCTAATACCAGCCATCCCTTCCACAGCACTCTCTACTTGTCTTCTGGGTTTGATTATCCATTGCAATGGCCACACAGAACTCACAGACCATACTTACAGTTAAGTGGCTTATTAAGGAACAGGGTCAGGATCCACAGGCTACAACTCAGGATCAGGAAGCATGTAGGCAAAGTCTCCCTTCTTCAGTGCAGGACAGCTTTCTCAGTTCCTCTCAGCCATGCAGGCCTCCTCTCAGCCCCCTGAGGACAGGCTCCTCTCAGCCTCCTGAGAACAGGCTTCTGTTGGCCCTACTGTCTGCCACCACTGGCTCTGCCATTGGGCCCCTTCTCGGCCTCTCGCTGTCTTCAGTGTTACAGCCCTTACCATGTTATAGCTCTTTTAGGAGGTTCCTTGCCTCCTCTCTCTCTGCTTCTTCTCTCTTCTTTCTTCTTCTCCTGATGCTTTTCTTCCAGCTTCTTTCTGTCTCTAAAAAACCTCTGTGGGGCTGGCTGCTTAAATACAATTTCAAGGTTAAATGCTTAAATGTCAATTTCAAGGTTAAATGCTTAAATGTCAATTTCAAGGCATAGCACTCCCATCAGCGCCAGGAAATGACCAATCCCCTCTTGGTAGGCCACAGACACTTCATTTGCATAGTAGGCTATACCTCACCTTATTTGCATAGTCTATTGACCAATCACAGGGCAGGCAGCAGCACAGGGCCAGGTAGAAAGTATCAAACCATCCTTGTTTACAACTTAAAAAAAACCAAACCCGTTATTGTCAAGTTGATTCCGATTCATGTTTACAGCTTAACCAGGACAAAATTAGCCTGGACAAAAGTAACAAATCCCCTGGAGTAGAAAACTAGGACAAAGGTAACTCCTTTGGGCTTACAGAAAAATCTCTCAAGCTGTTTTTCCAAAGAACCAAGACAAAAGGCCACATAAAGGAATTCATTTCACCACAGAAACTGTACCACTAACCCAACTCCCTTAAAAAGTCCCCAGCTGTCTTAAAAGCTAGCAAGTGGCCACCTAAGATACATCAATTGGTCCCAACCCACTTGGAGCAAAGGAGAATGAAGAACACCAAAGACACAAGGAAAATATTAGCCCAAGAAACAGAAATGGCCACATAAACCAGATCAGCCTGAGACCGGAAGAATTAGATGGTGCCCGGCTATCACCAATGACCACCCTGACAGGGAACACAACAGAGAGTCCCTGAAGGAGCAGGATAAAAGTGGGGTGCAGAACTCAAATTCTAGTAAAAAGACCAGACTTAATGGTCTGACTGAGACTGGAGGGACCCAGGAAGACATGGCCTTCGGACTCTCCATTAGCCCAGAACTGAAACCATTCCTGACGCCAACTCTTCAGACAAAGATTAGACTGGACTATGGGACATAAAATGATACTCATGAAAAGAGTGCTTCTTAGCTCAAATAGATACATGTAGATTGTGTCCTGCCTCATTAAGATAACAGACAGCTCACTCCCAAAAAGGATTATAACTACAGGCATAGAGGCTAGGATTTACAACACGTCAGATAGTTACATCAGATCCCAAAATGGAGGACAACCACACAATACTGGGAATCATGGCCTAGCCAAGTTGATATATATTTTAGGGGGACACAATTCAATTTGTGATATGATATTAAGTCACTAAGCTATGAGGTGAGTTTTTATACAACAGTACATACAACATCCATTCATTTGTTGATGTATAAGAACTTTGTCACAGGAACACTTATTTTTTCAGGCTGCTTTTCTGCATGGGTGGCAGTTTTGCATGTTGATTTGTCTGGGACCACAAAACTTTACAAGACATGATGCATCAGATGTGCTAAGATGAACCAGTATGCTAAAGTGCATTAAAAAAGAGACTTCATACACATACTCACTGTTAGTATTACTGCTACAGATTTGTGCCACACATAGTAGTTCTGATAAAGTCTATTTCATGAAATTCTAAAATGAAAAATATTTTCCAAAAATGAAACAAATAAAAAATTCATAGTATATATTTTTTAATAACAGCTTTAGTGAGGTAAAATCTTTTTCTTTCAGCACTTTGAATATGTCACCCCACTGCCTCCTATATATCTTATTTATGATTATATATCATTTAGGATTCCTTGTATGTGAAAATTCACTTTTCTCTTGCTGTTTACAAGATTATCTGTTTTTGGCTTTCTGCTGTTTGATTATGATATACCTAGGTATGGGTCTACTTGGAGTTCTTTGAGCTTCTTGGATATGCACATTAGTGTTTTTCAAAAATTTGAAAAGTTTTTGGCAATTATTTCTTCAAATATTCTTTCTGGCCCACTGTCTCTCTCTTCTCCTTCTGGGACTCCCATTATATGTATGTTGGTATGCTTGATGGTGTTGCACGGGTATCTGAGTGTCTTAGTCATCTAGTGCTGCTCTAACAGAAGTACCACAAGTGGTTGGCTTTAACAAAGAGAAATTTAATCTCTCACAGTCTAGTAGCCTACAAGTCCAAATTCAGGGCATAGCTCCAAAAAAAGGCCTTCTCTCTCTGTCAGCTCCAGAGGAAGTTCCTTGTCGTCAGTCTTCCCTTGGTCAGGGAGCATCTCAGTGCAGGAACCTCAGGTCCAGAGGATGCGCTCTGTTCCCAGTGCTGCTTCCTTGGTGGTAAGAAGTCCCATGTGTTTCTACTCAGTTCTCTCTTCTATATCTCAAAAGAGATTGGCTTAAGACACTATCTAATCTTGTAGACCTCATCCATCTTACTACATCATAGTGATAGAGTTTACAACATATAAGGAAATCACGCCAGATTACAAGATCGTACACGATCATACAATACTGGGAATCGTGACCCAGCCAAGTTGACAGATATTTTTGGGGGACACAATTCAATCCATGACACTGAGGTTCTGTTCACTTCCCTTCATTGTTTTTTCTTTCTGCTCCTAAGATCGTCTCTGAGTTTGCTAGTTCCTTTTTCTGCCAGTTTAAATCTGCTGTTGAGCCTACCTAGTGAATTTTTCATTTCAGTTATTGTACATTTCAACTCCGAAGTATTTACTTGGTTCTTTTTCTTCCCACTCCATGTACAATTTAGTGACATTGATTACATTCTTCAAGTTGTGCAACCATTCTCGCCTTCCTTTTCTTCATTGTTCCTCCCTCATTACCATAAGTTCACTGCCCCTAAGGTTCCTATCTAATCTCTCGAGTTGCTCTTGTCAATTTGTTCCCATATAGATAGTTCTTAAAAGAGCATAATGCTCAAGGCAGATCCTTTTTACTAGTTAAGGTAAACTATTGTTAAGTTTTAAGAAGACTTCAGAGGATATTTTTGGTTTAAGGTCTAAAGATTATATCAGGGCAATAGTTTCATGGGTTCATCCACCCTTCATGGCTCCAGAAAGTCTAGAGTTTTTTAGAATTTTAAATTATGTTCTGCAGTTTCCCCCTTTTGATCAGGATTCTTCTATGGAATCTTTGGTCAAAATGTTCAGTAATGATAGCCAGGCACCATCCAGTTCTTCTAGTCTCACAGCAAAGGAGGCAGTTGTTCATGGAGGCAATTGGCCACACATTCCATATCCTCCTCCTATTCCTGACTCTCCCTCTTCATCTGTAGCTTCCTGTGTATAGAGACCAATTGTTGTGCCTTGGATGGCCACTTGCAAGCTTTTAAGACTCCACACACTACACAACGAACTAGGAAGTAGAACTGAAGCACTAAACATGTTATTAGGCCAATTAACTGGGATCTCCCATGATCATGACCCTAAACTTCCAATCCAAGGAACCAAATCCTGTGAAGTTTTTGGTTGTACATAAACAGGCTCAGCAGCTACTCTTTTTTTTTTTTTTCCTGTCATTGTTGTAAATATATCTGTCACACAACTTTTGTCAAATTCAACTTTTTTTACAGGTGTACCACTTATTGACTTCAGTTACAATAATCGGCAACCCTACCCTTAATCGATGTGATTTTTCCATCACTGTTAACCCCTCTTTTCCCCCTCCCTCCCCCACTAATAAACTTTGGTCTCTAGATATTTACTTTTTCTTATCTTTTTATATAAATGAGGTCATACAATATTTGTCCTTTTGTGACTGACTTATTTCATTCCGCATAATGTCTTCAAGCTCCATCCATACTGTAGCATGTATCAAGACTTCATTTCTTCTACTGGCTGAGTAGCATTCCATTGTATGTATGTACCACATTTTGTTTATCCATTCTTCTATTGATGGGCATTTAGGCTGTTTCCACCTTTTGGCTATTGTGAATAGTGCTGCAGTGAACATTGGTGTATAAGTCTCTTTTTGAGTCTCTGCTTTCAAGTCTTTTGGGTATATACCTAGGAGTGGAACTGTTGGGTGATTTGATAGTTCTATTTTTAGTTTTTTGAGGAACCACGACACTGTTTTCCACAACAGCTGTACCATTTTCCATTTGCGTCAGCAATGGATAGTGGTTCCAGTTTCCCCACATCTTCACCAACATTTCTTATTTTCTGTTTTTATTTATTTATTTTTTAATCTTAGCCATCCTAGTGGGAGGGAAATGCTACCTCGTTATGGCTTTGATTTGCATCTCTCTCATGGCTAATGATGCTGAGCATCTTTTCATGCATTTGGTGGCCATTTGAACATCTTCTTTGTTGGAATGTCTATTCAAGTCCTTTGCCCATTTTATGATTGAGTTATTTGTTTGTTGTTAAGCTGTCAAAGTTTTACATATATTTTGGTTGTTAGATTCTTGTCAGATATATGACTTCCGGAGATATTCTCCCAGTTGGTAGCTTGTCTTTTCACTTTTTTAGTAATGTCTTTTAATGAACAAAAGTTTTTAATTTTTATTAGGACCCATTTATTTATTTTGTCTTTTGCTGTTTGTGCTTTTGTTATTACATTAGATAATTCATTGTTAAAAGCTAGGCCTGACAGCACTGCCCCTGCTTATTCTTCTAAGAATTTTATGGTTTTAGTTTGCACATCATGTTTTTTTTTTTTTTAATAATTTTTTATCTCAAGGAGCCCTGGTGGCACACAGTTAAGCACTTAGCTGCTAACCAAAAGGTGGGCGGTTTGAACCCACCTAGCAGCTCTGCAGGGGACAGACCAGGTGATCTGCTCCTGTAAAGATTACATCCTAGAAAACCCTATGGGGAAGTTCCACTTTGCTACTTGTGGTCGTTGTGAGTCAAAAATTGACTTGATGATGCCTAACAATACTTCTTGTCTTTCTATTGCTATTCTCTATTTGGTGAGACATCTTTCTCATATTTTCCTTTAATTCTTTACACATAGTTTCCTTTTGTTTTTTGAACATACTTGTGATTACTGATTTAAAGTCTTTGTCTAGTAAGTTCAGTGTCTGAGCTTCCTCAGGCACAATTCCTGTTGACTGTTTTTGTTCCTGTGTTTGGTCCACTATTTCCTATTTCTTTGTATGTAGTAATTCCTTGTTGAAAATTAAACACTATAAATAATATAATGTGTCAACTTTAGAAATCAGGTTCTTCCCACTCCCCAGGGTTTGTTCCTATTTGTTTTGTTGTTGTTTCTGTTTGTTTGTTTAGTAACTTTTCTGGACTAGTACTGTAAAGTCTGTATTCTTTGTCATGTTTGGCTACTGAAGTGCCTGCTCGGTTGCCTTAGTGGTCATCTAATGATTTGACAGAGATATGCTTAAATTCCTTAAACCAATAATTCTCCCAGCCTTTGCTGAGGAACCTATGTGTGTGTTGGGGCCACCTTCAATGTTACAGCAGGCAGTTTACCACTTTACCTTACCTGTCAATTCCTGCTTGTACAGAGCCTCAAAAATCAACCAGAGGTGAGAGCTTAGGGCCTTTTCAGGTTTTTCCTGGGCATGAATACAGCCTGGGGATGCATATGGCCTTTTGAATTCCCAGGACTATGGCAGAGATTTTCAAGGCCCCCAAGGACATCCCACTGCCCAGTTTTTCCTCTAGGGTGTATTTTTGTACACCTCTTGCTAGCCCCAGCTGGTAATGCTGCCTCAATATTAAACAATTGCTGCTAACAGTTTTTGATAAATGCCCGGCCAGCAGGGCTGTTCTCTGAGTCAGGTCAAATAGTCAAGCCCTGAGAGTGCAGCTTTTCAGTGAGCTACCAGGCAGGTCAAATAGTGATGATTTTCTGGGAGTGGAGTTTCTGGGGAGCTTCAAACCTGTTCTCCCCTCTCCAGTGGCTTTGGTTTTCCTGGCTACCATATTTGACAAGCTGTTGACTTTCATGGGTACCACAGAACTTGGGAGACGGAGATGGGATTTGGGAAAGTTAAAATGCCACAAGCCTAATTATTCTTATGGAAAGTTAACCTTTTTTTAAAAAATAATATTTTATTGTGTTTTTGGTGAAGGTTTACACAGCAGTTTAGGTTCTGATTCAACAATTTCTATATAAGTTTTTCAGTGACATTGGTTATATTCTTCACAATGCATGAATATTCTCATTATTTCCATTCTGGTTGTTCCATTTCCATTAATCTAGTTTCCCTGCCTCCTTACAGTCTCATGTTTGTTTTAAAGGAATGGTTTACCATTTGGTCTCATAGAGGTGATTTTTTTTAAAGGAGCACAATACTTACAGGTGATATTCTTTTATTTTTTTATTGTACTTTAGGTGGACGTTTACAGTGCAAATTAATTTCTCATTCAAAAATTTATATACAGATTGTTTTGTGACATTGGTTGCAATCCCCACAACGTGTCAGCACTCTCCCCCTTTCCACCCTGGGTTCACTGTGTCCATTTTTCCTGCCCCTTCTTGCCTCCTTGCCTTTGCTTTTGGGCAGGTGTTGCCTGTTTGGTCTCATATACTTAATTGAACTAAGAAACACTGTTCCTCATGTTTGTTATTGTTTGTTTTATAGGCCTGTCTAATCTTTGGCTGAAAGGTGGACTTCAGGAGTGGCTTCAGTTCTGAGTTAGCAGGGTGTCTGGGGCAATAGTCTCAGGGGCTCCTCTAATCTCTATCAAACCAGTAAGTCTGGTCTTCTTTTGTAAATTTGAATTTTGTTCTACGTTTTTCTCCCACTCTGTCCAGGGCCATCTATTGTGATCCCTGATTTGAAGCAATCAGTGGTGGTAGCTGGCACCATCTAGTTCTTCTGGGCTCAGGCTGGTGGAGGTTGTGGTTCATGTGGTCCGTTAGTCCTTTGGACAAATATTTTCCTTGTGTCTTTGGTTTTTTTTATTCTCCTTTACTCCAGACAAGATGGGCTGATAGATTTATCTTTGATGGCTGCTCACAAGCTTTTAAGACCCCAGATGCTACTCAATGAAGTAAGATGTAGAACATTTTCTGTATGAACTATGTTATGCCAGTTGACCTAGATGTCCCCCGAGACTCTGGTCCACAGCCCTCTGCCCCAGTAACTCAGTCCTTCAAAATGTTTGGGTATATCTAGGAAGCTTCTATGACTTTGCCTTGGTCAAGTTGTGCTGACTTCCCCTATATTGTATGTTGTCTTTCTCTTCATCAAAGGTAACAGTTGTTTACTATCTAGTTGATGATTTCCCCTCTTTTTTTTTTTTAAATAAACACTCCTGGATCGTTACAAAAGTTTTATTAATTTCCAGCATTCCGAAAAAGCTACTTTTGACAGTTCTTGCCACTGTCCTTGTTGCTTTTATAGAGGAGTAGATTTTCAGAGGTTTTACTCTGCTATTCTGGAAATTATATGAAGTATTTAGATTATAAATACAACCTTAAATTGCAGAATGACATTATGAAGTATAGGAATCCCTGGGTGGTAGAAATGGTTAAGCACTTAACTACTACCCGAAAAGATTGGCAGGCTGAACCTAGGGGCACTTCAGAAGACAGGCCTGGCAGTCTACTTTTGGAAGGTTGTCACAGCCTTGAAAACTCTTTGTAGCAATGCTACTCCACACGTATGGGGTCACCATGAGTCGGAATCTGCTCAACAGCAACTGACAACAACAATGTGAAGTATATGCATGACAAGTATATTCCTTCAGTTTTTGACTAAGTATCCTTTGCTTACAATTTTACATTCCTGATAATCAAAAGAATTTTCCACAGACCAGCTTCTGGCTGTCTATATTTCAAACTTGTTTCTTCTCAACAACTTACATACTTCCAGCACTGGGCACTGTAGGACATATTGTTATAAGATCTCTGACTGTATATCTTTGCATTACAACACAGAGTTGGCACAGTGGGCATAGAGAGTATTCCTGGAATCCATTCCTACATCAGAATGACTAAAAATAACTATATATGAAACTAACTGTGATCTGTAAAAATATATCTGAGTAAACCCCAACAAAAATGAATCCTCAACTCCGTTTGTCCTTAGCCAGTTCCCCAAAATATCCATTGGCCACTCCAACTCCACCTAACAGTAAAAGAAATATGCTAGAGGGGTTATCAGAGTGGAAAGGGATAGCCAACTCAACCTATTGTGGTTAAAATATCTTACTTTTGTAAATTTTACAAAACCAAATGACCATTTGGACACATTGCTAGGACCCCAGCCTTAAAATGGGCCTGTTCGAGTTAGAGGCCCCAAGCTTTAAGCTTAGTTAACCTCACTGTACATGTTTCTCTCTTTCTTTCTTTCCACCTGGTCTCTCATCTGACTTCTCTCTAGGTTTCTAATGTATTTTTTTCTCTCTACAGACTGCCTTTCTCTGCTTATCTATGCACATGGTACAAAGATGGCTACCTGAGCCACATGCTTCGAGCAGAAATGCCACACATCAGCTCATCAACATCCATGTGTTCAGTCTCCAGAGAGATTCTGATGATCTTTACCTCAGAGTTATCAATTGACTTTCTTGGTACAGGAACCGTGGTGGTGCAATGATTAAGAGTTTTGCTGCTAACCAGAAGGTTGGCAGTTCAAATCCCCCAACTGCTCCTTGGAAACACTATGGGGCAGTTCTAGTCTGTCCTGTAGGGTCACTATGAGTCAGAATTGACTCGACAGCAAGGGGATTTTTTGTTTTTGTTTTGGTACAGGTGTTCAGCCTTGATCCAATAAGCTGAGATTAGTAGAGGTGAGGTTCCATAGAACAAGTACAGTTTTAGGGGTTCATCCTAGTGGATAGAAGAATAATAATTCATGGAATAGGGGGATGGGCTAAGTTGATATCTCAAGGGGCAGTGTATTAATTTCATAGGGATATCATAAAATGACAAATTTATTTTCTCACAGTTCTGGAGAATAGAAGTTCGAATACAGGATATCAGCATTGTCATGCTTTCTGTCTTAGCTTCAGGTGCTGGCCAGCAATCCTTGGTGTGCCAGTCTCTCTCCCAGCTTCTGGTAGCCCCAGGCATTCCTTGACTTGCGGCTGCAGCATTAACTCCATCTCACCTCCATTTTCACATGGCCATCTTCCCTCTGTGTCTCTTACTCTTTTATAAGAACATCTCTCATATTGGATTAGGATCCACCATACTCTGCTATGATCTCGTGGTAACATCTTTAAAGACTCTATTTCAATCCATACAGGCAGTCTACTACAGCAAAGTTGAAAAGGTTTCTTACTGCAGGTCTTCTATAGGCATTTAATATGCAAATGTATTTTGGAATTTTTTCCAAGCAGGACATATTTTACAATCATTTCCCAAAGTTGTGTTTCCGAGGAAGCTATTTTGAGGCAGGAGGCATGGTTCATAATACTAGTATTCTGTGGAACACATTTTAAGACATGTTGGATTAAATAAAAATAGTTAATAAAATAATAGTTAATATTATTAACTCAGTAGAGTAATACTGAGGGCTTGTCTTTGCTGGCACCATTCTAAGTATTTTTGTAATCCTTATACCAATTCTATGTGGTAGGTTCTGTTACCCCCTTTTTACAGATAAGAGAATTGAGGCATAAGAAAAGTTAAGCAAATTGCCCAAAGTCACACAACTAGAAAGTAGGGGTGCTTGACTTTACATCCAGGCAGTTAGACTCCTGAGCCTCATGCTTGACCTCTGCATTATATGATCTCAGTGGTTTCTTTGAACTCTGAATACCATGAATCTTCCATGACCTTTGGTGTTCTATATTCTGCAACATGTGAAAGGACTGTTCCAATATCAAGTACTAAGGATGCTGTCCCTTGTTTCTTTTACCTTTTTACAGAAGTAGCACTCAATTTCATCACCTGTATTCGTGCCTTTGAATCATGAACTCATAGTGTCTCTCAAGACTTCAGAGTTAGAAAAAGACAGATTTCCATTTCCTTTCAATCGAAAAAATTTCAAAAATGCTTTTACTCTTCATTGTCTGAGGCCATTTAATCAAGCGAACAAAACTTTCCTTATTTATAATTTCATTAGGGATAAAAAAAAATTTTTAAATACCCAAACCCATTGCTGTTAAGTCGATTTTTACTTCCTCTTGCCACAGTCCACTCCTAAATCCTCAAATTATTGACTAATCAAAATAGAAGCACATCTGAGAACCTCTAGATTAAAAGCAAAAAAGACAGTGCACAAAAGAGGTTTTATTTTTTTGTAACAGATATTACATATAATCTACACTATTAAAATACTATATATATACTACATTATATATTATGTTACACTGTATATTGTTGTTAGGTGCCATTGAGTTGGTTCTGATTCATAGCAACCATATATATATATATATATATATATACACACACACACATATATAAAATGTTTCATAGTGTAGATTATTTTGCATAAAACATGCCTCTATATATTCTTATATAGACCTAGGTAGAAAATTAAGAGCATATGTAGAAAGTTTTCACAGTGTAGAACAATGTACGATTTCAAATAATCCTGTATATTACCATTCACTAGAAAAATAAATGTTTGTAGTTACAAAAATCGTTTTCATGAGTGCTGTGATTGCGGTTCGTGTTCTCGTAGAATACTGGGGAAGCCGAACAGAAGGTTTCTGGAGCTAACACCTGATTTAGTTTCAGATATTGGGTAGGAGTTAAGTCAGCCTAGCAGGCAGGTATCCCACGCCAAGGGGACATAAGGGTAATACGTGTTCTCGCTTTATGAACTTCTGCAAATAAACATTGTGCTCCATGTAACAAATCTTTAACTTTCAGTATGTGATATTTTTTCATTCATTCAGTAAGTATTTATTGAGCGCCTACAATATGTCAGGCTCTGATACAGCAGTGAAGAAAACACAAACCCTGTTCCCATCGAGCTTACACTAATGGGAAAACACTTCAGTGTGTTCTGCCTACCAGTTATCAAATATATCTGTGTGTATGTGTATTTCGACACGTAATCGAAGCCTGGAAAATCGATCCTTTCTTGGCCAGACGAAAGTGTACACGCGACTTAGGGCGAGCTGCGGGGCAAAACTCTCCCCGCAGCGGGCAGGGACAAAAGCGACAGCGGTACCGGTGAGTCGCTCCGAGCGGCGCACGACCGTGACGTAAATGCCCCGCCCCTGTTCCCTTCATAGCGCCGCCTCTTCATTCCCTTAAGCGGAGAGTTTGTAGGCTCTTCCGCCAGGCTCCGGTTCTGCCCGGGAGGCAAGCGAGCTCTCGACGTCGCCTGCCCAGGAGCTCCTGACGGGGCCGCCAGGCCTTTTCTTTCCGCAGTGACCGAGCCACCGCCGTCTGCCCACCTGCCCGCTGCAGTTCGCTCGCCCGCTCGTTGGAGAGCAGGGCGCTGCAGCCGCAGTCCGCCCGCAGTGGTTGGTAAACAGAAGCCCTCGCGTGCCGGGAGCCTGCAACCCCTCGCCCAGCCCGGCGAGCCCCGGGTGTGAACCGAGCTGAGGGAGGATGGCAGCCTCCGGGGTGGAGAAGAGCAGCAAGAAAAAGACCGAGAAGAAACTTGCTGCTCGAGAAGAAGCTAAATTGTTGGCGGGCTTCATGGGTGTCATGAATAACATGCGGAAACAGGTACCGCCTCTGTGGGAGTGACGGACGGAAGTGGGGAGGTGGTCTGGAACTCGAGCCTCTTTCTCCTTGGGCCGAAACCGGCGCCCTGGGATCGCGACCTTCTTCTCCCTCTGTCCTCACCTTTCCCTCCATTTTCGCGCGCAGGCGAAGCTGTTGTTAGTAGAGGGGTCGTGATAAATAGTTCTCGAGTAAAAGTGCTTCCACGTTTGCTGATGATGTGGCTCCAAAGTCAGACTCTTGGGGGACTCAGCCTGGCATTCAGCGTCGGGTATCGGTTGTATAACAGCGCTGCCCTAGTTATCTCTTTGTGAGGCGAGGATCCTTCCACTGACGAGCCGTTTTAAGGTGTCGTAGAAATTTAAGGTGTGAAGAAATTTATTGGCACAGCCCAATCTGAAGACCCCACCGAAGGGAGGCGTGTTGCTGCCCTGAAATCAGCTACTCTTAAAATAGGGATCTCCGCCCCTTTTCTGTGTTACCCGGGTGGGGCTAGTTGAAGATAAATCCTCCTGTACTTGTTATTTGAACTAGCTAAATTCAGAGCAGAAACAGTCATCGATAAATACCATGCTATCTTTTAAGGGCACCGTGCGCCCGTGTTATTGAGAGGAGCTCTTTGTTCTGCCTTTGATGTGTGGTGCATTCATGAAAGTCTTCAGCACATCCGCGGAAGGTGGGTTATGAAAGGAACAGATTTTAACGCCGGAGAAGGTAGGCTAGAGAGGTTTTAGTTTTTGTTTTTTCATTCCATAACATCTAATATACCGATAAGCATAGAAAATCCACTTGGTTGCTTTTTGATTCCATAAGCGTTACTTATAGAAAATACATAGTTAAGGAGATTTACGGGAATTTCTTAGTTTTGTGACTGTGGTCCTGTTTGTTTTCCAATAAGACAAAAGCAGGATGTGTGTATGAGTCACCGCAAAACCTAGTTTGCTTATCTAGTGGTTCTCATAGAAACATGGACAACAGTAGAGGAATTTAAGATTTTTATAAAGATACTAACTTCTGGTTTCTTAAAGCAAACTGACTGCCCGAGCCTTGTCTTTGTTCCTGGCACAGTGGGTGTACAGTGCCTGGTGCATAGCAGGAGTGCAGTAGATAGCGGTAGGAATGCCTTTGAATTGTTCCGGGCCTTTGTGCTGAAGTAGCTGTGAGTGTCTGAATTATTATTTTATGTAATTTACTTTCATGTGTCTATTTTCACATTCGTTCTCTTGCTTCAACCTTTTTGTGTCTGCAACACTGTTACTTCAAATTGCTGGTGCATTTAACTGCTGTCTGCCTGTAAACTGCAGTTCACCAGGACTTAAACTTGTGAAGGACTCTATGGTATTCTCTCTCTCCTCCAAATATATGTGTTTTCATTTATGGGATATAGCATTGTAAAGCATTGCTTCTTTCCTTAAATAGATAGGATGCAGCTGGGCTGCAGCATCAGATGTTTAATTAAGGGGGAGGGGATAGCCTGGGATCTACAGGTTTAGCTCTTCGGATTTAAAAATTGATCCACCTCCATTTCTTAGACTTAGCTTTAGACTGTGTTAACATCTGTTTGTTTCTTGTTAAAATATAAATACAAGTATTACAGTTACTGAAAAATCAGAATTCTCTTACTAAGTAGGAAGGGGAAAATAGGTACTTGGTGAGCAACCAGATCTCTTCTAAGATGGTTAACTGACCTTAAATGTACTGGATTCTCCTTTTGTCAGTGGCTTTGCCTGTGATTCAAGCAGTTCTCCAGTATCACTTCATAAACTTCGTGGAATCCTGCTTCTTTGCAAGCTGTACAGTTTTACTTTGATTTACATTATGTTTATATTGTATTATTCTGTTTAACATCATAGTACAGAAGAGACTCACCGAGAATGACTGACAAGGGCAGTGTTGTTATTGTTGTTAGGTGCTGTCAAGTTACTTCTGACTCATAGCGACCTTCTGTACAACAGAACGAAACACTGCCCGGTCCTGTGCCATCTCCACAATCAGTGCTATGCTTGAGCCCATTGTTGCAGCCACTGTGTCAATCCATCTCATTGAGGGTCTTTCTCTTTTTTCTCTGACCCTCTAATTTACCAAGCATGATGTCCTTCTCCAGGGACCGATCCCTCCTGATAACATGTCCAAAGTACATGAGACACAGTCTCACCATCCTCTCTTCTAAGGAGCATTCTGGCTATACTTCTTCCAAGACAGGCTTGTTTGTTCTTCTCGCAGTCCCTGGTATATTCAGTTTTCTTCATCAACACCATAAAATTCAAATGAATCAATTCTTTGATCTTCCTTATTCATTGTCCAACTTTCCTATGCATATGAGGCGATTGAAAATACCATGGCTTGGGTCAGGTGCATCTTAGTCCTCAAGGTGATGTCTTTGCGTTTTAACACTTTAAAGAGTTCTTTTGCAGCAGATTTGCCCAATGCAATATGTCGTTTGATTTCTTGACTGCTGTTTCTATGGGTGTTGATTGTGGATCCAAGTAAAATGAAATCCTTGACGACTTCAGTGTTTTCTCCATTTATCATGATGTTGCTTCTTGGTCCAGGATTTTTGTTTTCTTTATGTTGAGGTGTATTCCATACTGAAGGCTATAGTCTTTGATAATCATCAGTAAGTCCTCTTTGCTTTCCGTTTGCTTCAAGTCCTCTTTGCTTTCCGTTTATGTTGAGGTATATTCCATACTGAAGGCTGTAGTCTTTGATCTTCATCAGTAAGTGCTTCAAGTCCTCTTTGCTTTCCGAAAGCAAGGTTGTGTCATCTGCATAACGTAGGTTATTAATGAGTCTTCCTCCAGTTCTGATGCTGCATTCTTCATACAGTCCAGCTTCTTGGATTATATGCTGAGCATACAGATTGAATAAGTATGGTGAAAGGATACAACCCTGACGCACACCTTCCCTGATTTAAAACACACAGTATTCATTCTATTCAAATGACTGCCTCTTGGTCTGGGTACAGGTTCTGCCAGAGCACAATTAAGTGTTCTGGAATTCCCATTCTTCACAATGTTTTCCATAATTTTTATAATCTGCACATTATTTTACATTCTGAAAACTTTCTACATACACTCTTAATTTTCTGCCTAGGTCTGTATAGGAATATACAGTGACATGTTTATGTAAAATAATCTACATTATTGAAGCATTATACTTTATATATTATGTATAGTGAATATAATATATAATGTAGTACATATATATAAAGTCGTCAGAATCGACCTGACAGCGACGGGTTTTGGTTTGGTATAATACTTCAGTACTGTAGATTATAATATAATATATATAATGTCTGTTATAAGAGAATAAGACATTCATACATTTTTTTGTGTACTGTTATCTGACTGGAGCACATAACATAAGGGAAAGGGTGGTACGCAAAAAAAGATGAAACAGGAGAAATAGCTAAGGACTTGCTCACACATAGCCTTATAAGTGAAGTTAGAGGGTTTTGCCTTTATTCTAAAACCCTTTAAAGGTCTGTGTAGGAGGATGAGTGAGTAACTAATATCTGTTTTGCTTTTGTAAAAATGACTGACGGCTCTGTGGTGATTGAATTAGGTAGCGCTCAGAGTGGTTGCTGGCGGACCAGACAGGAAGTTGTTTCAGTAGCCTCAGTGAGACGTGATCGTCCCTCGGACCAAGGTGGTCGTTTGGTGGTGGCAACGATATCAGTAAAGAGAAGATGGCATATTCCAGAGATTTTGGAGGTAAAATAAACAGGATTTTGTTATGAGTACCATATGCTGATTGTGATGATTAAATTAGGCAACAAAATTAAATTAGACTAATTTTGATATCAGGTACTATTAATGTAAAACAAAACAGTACCTGGTATCCAGTAAGTTCTCCATAAATGTTAGCTATTTTTGTTGCTGTTGTGATAGTGGTAGTTGCTTAGAGGCTGAGGGATTCAATACAGAGTGTCTCTTATGATCTCTAGGGTTCTGGAATACATACCTAGATGGATGATGAAACCAGTAGGAAAAGGGTCAGTGTTTTGGGAGAAGGATTATAACCTGGGTTTGAAATACATTAAGTTTGCGATGCCCATGAGACATTAAAGTATATATGATGAGTTGATGGGTCAGGAGCTTAGAGGAGAGTTGTGCATTAGAAGTGTACAATTTTGAATTGTCTGCATGTAGAAGATAGCTTTTTCATTGAAGCTATAGAGAGTCAAGAGTCTAGTATAATGACTAGGGAATGAGCCTGTAAAGGACGCAAAAAAAGATTGACTGAGGAATAGAGGAAAATGAGAGTTTTGTGAATCAGGGAAGAAATTGTTTCAGGAGTACGATGGCAAATTTTGAAGCCAGTAAGAGGTCCGCGTTAAGATTAGAACTAAAAATGTTCATAGGATGTAGCAACATGGAGGGGTTTATAGTGAGAGTTGTTTTGATGGTAAGACAGAAGTGAGAGTCAGATCTGTGCGAGTTGAAGTGAGTAGGATGTGAGGAAAGTGAGGCCACTTTTTTGAGAAGTTTGGTCCTAAAAGGGTTAGAGAGTCAAATGAAGGTTGTTTGGTTTCATTTAAATGGAATAGATACAAGTATGTTTAAAAACTAGTGACAAGAATTCGTTTGAGATGGAGAGGTTGAGTATATATGAGACAGAATGGGTAATTGATAGATGATTTTTGAGATAAGATCCAAATTAAAAGTGATTTATCTCAGATAGGAAGGGGACAGTCGTTCTTCCATAAGAAGTGGGAAGGAGAGGATTGTAGGTAGGTTGTGTATTTGGAATGAGGAGAATGCAGGAATTTCTATCTGGAGGCTTCTATTTTCTCTGAATAGTAAGAGATGAGATTATCTGCTATAATAAAGGAGGAGGAAAGTAGTGTGTTTGAAGAGTAGAAGTGGTAGGATGGCTGCCAGTGTTTTCGAAGGTACTTTTGAGGTTGTTATTGTTGTTAGTTCCCATAGAGTCATTTCTGACTCATGGTAACCTTATGTGTGCAGAGTAGAACTGCTGCATAAGGTTTTCAAGGCTGAGATCTTTTGGAAGTCAATTACCAGGCCTAGTCTCCCAAGGAGCTTTTAGGTGAGTTAGAACTGCCATCCTTTTGGCTAGCAGTCAAGTGCTTAACCATTTGCACCACCCAGTTTATAATGAATATTTATTCTTATCCTGGCCTTTACAACTCTATCTGATCTGATCCCAGTCTACTTCTCCAGTCAGATCTCATGCCACTTTTCCCTTTCCCATTTGACTCTAGGTGCTTGTCTTCCTTACAGAGCCTAAAATGTTGTACCAGTGACTGAAACTCTTTCCCTCCTGCTTATGCATGCTTCAGTTTTCACCTTAAGTGCAACTTCTTCAGGGAGTCCTTCCCTGAATGCCCTAGGCTATGCCAAACCCTCTGTATACTATTGCAGCACCTTAATCTGTTCCTTTATGCACTTATCTCTGTATAATTGCAATGATCACTTTTTAGTTTGTATATCTTTATCACTAGGCTCTAAGTTCCATGAGGGCAGAGACAGTGTCTATCTTATTTAGTGCTATATTGCCAGCATCTAGCACATAGGTGCTCAAATATTTGTTAAATAAATAGGTGATATCATAGGAGTCCCTTTGTAGTGCAAGTGGTTAAGCGCTCGAGTGCAAGCCAAAAGGCTGGCAATTCAAACCCACCCAGAGGCGCCTCAGAAGACAGGCCTGGCGATCTGTTTCTGAAAGGTCACACACTTGAAAACCCTATGGGGCAGTTCTACTTTGCACAAATGTGGTCGCCATGAGTTGGAAACAACAATCGTAGGTATGGTTGATATCACCTAGAGGATGAGGGCAGAGTAAGAAGAAAAGCAGACAGAGGATGAAACTCTGTGGAGCATGAACATTATAAAGGGTAGGAAGAAATGTGCATTGGAGATTAAGGAGGGGAAGGAAGAAAAGGAGCTAGGAGTAATGTCATTTAGAACAAAGTGTGAGTGAGTTACAAAGAAGAGTGTATGGAATGTTACGGGAGGCCAAAAAGATAGAGTCCTCTGGATTTGAAAATTGGTGATCTTAGCAAATAAAGTTTTAGTGGAATGGTGGGAAACTAAGCAGATTGTGTGTGTGTGTTTTTTTTTTAATTCCCTTTTTAATATGTTAGGGAAAAGTCTTATTTTAGATGTAACTGGACAATTGGAGAAAATGACTCTTCAGTATTCCAAAAGTTAAACAAAATGGCCACAAGATGTAGTCATTGAATCAATTAACAACTGCATATTGAATGCTCATTATAAAGACATCTTTAGGCTAAATTGTGGGGAAACCAAGGGAAAAAAGAAACTGCTCATTTCTGGAACCCAAACCAAACCAGTTGCTGTCAAATCAGTTCCCACTAAAGATGACCCCATGAGTGTTAAAGTAGAACTATGCTCCATAGGGTTTTCAATGGCTGGTTTTTCAGAAGTAGATAGCCAGACCTTTCTTCCAGTGTGCCTCTGGGTAGACTTGAACCTCCAGCCATTGCATAGCACTAAGCATGTTTACCGTTTATACCACCCAGGGACTTCACTCATTTTTAGAGAGGCTTGAAATTTAGTTGGGCAAATCTGGCTGAGGAGCAAGAAGCAACAAAAAGTCAGTAAATTATAATATTATAAACCATTGACATTCTCAGGGAACTTATCCAGAGATCTTAGAATAGTCCCAATCCACAAATTCACAATAGCATGTAATTCCCCCATAAACTAAACAGATGTTAAAGTACTAAGGAGGCATAGAGTCGTGAGTACGTAGAGAAGGACCTACCTCCTGTGTAGCCTTCCCAGACTTTCTTCTCTAAACTCTAGTAGTATCTAGAGATGTTGGAAAGCTATAGTGTCTCTAAGAAGAGAGATAATCAAGAGTTGGGAAGGGCAAGAATCGAGGCAGCCCCAAAGACCTCTGCAGCCTTTTTCTAGGACATGGCATTCATTGCAGCTCAGCTGTGATTACTCTTAGTCTGAGTTTCAAATTCCTGGGGAGAGAGGATCTTACTGGCCTAGTTTTGGTTAAGTGTGAAACCTTTGAATCGGTTATCTATGGTAAGAGGAACGGGCCATGTAGCACAGCATAACAGTGGGCTCGTCTTGTTTATTGAGGCGTTTCCCTGAGATGAGGTAATTTGTAAGTCAGATAGCTACTCCAGTTAGTGTCTACTACAGAGGTTCATATCAATGAAATAGCTGGCATATATTTTAGTACATAATAATATGACATATAATTTACTTACATTCAGTTGAACTGTAAGGAATTGGTTGATATAATATTTAAAAGACACTCTTAACAATTTGTCATCTATGTATGCTAAATGTCATAAATTTTATACCTGTATCAGGTTAGATTACTGGAAAATAGTGTGCCAAGATTGAATTAGCTTGTTTCTTTCTTAGACCTTTTTGAACTTTGATTAATTTGAATCGCAGTTTAATATTATACTGTAAGCTTTTATTGCAAAAAAAATCATAAAAAATAATTTAGTGTTTTTTATAAAACTTCTTTTGGTAATGTTGTCTTTAGTAATGTTCCCACATTATTGTGGGAAGCAGCATGCTAGTGGAAGTAACATGGATTTTAGAATCAAACATATCTGGGTGTGAGTCCTAACTCTTCTTTCTTTACTAACTGTGTTACATCAGGCAAGTCATAACTTCATAAGTCTTATACATGGTTACCTTCACAACAGTGATCATAATATCATAGTTACATGCCTTATTGATGTTGAGAACAAGTAAAATAAAGAATGTGAAAACTCTTGATAAATTATCCAGCACCATACAAATACTGTTGATACTATTATTATCACAATTAGCCTGCTGAACAACAGTAATCTATTCTATCTTAAGAAAAAATAATTTATTATAAGGCTATCAGGAGCTTACAGCATTGACCACAGGCTGGAAGATGAGCAGGAACCAGGGATTCTCTGGAAGCTAAGTTGCCAGAACCCTACAGTCAAGGTTACAATGCAGGAACAGTCTTGACCACTTGACTTTGCTGCCATCTTTCTGTCACTCATTCAGGATTCAAAATCCTGGAAGTAGGCTAGAGCATTTGCCAGATCTTGGCTCTGCTAAGGAGTGAATAAAAGACGTATTTGACTTGCAGCTTCCATAGTGAAAGGCAGGTTCTGGGAATTGCCCTCTCACCAAGATAATTCATAATGAGGAATTCTTCTTCAAATGGAACTTGGGGTTCTAATAGGAAGAGGGAGTTGGGTGCTAGATAGCCAGAATCCACAGATGTCCACTACAGTCCACCCCTTTGGCTGTCCAATATAAGCAGGTATGCCCTTATTCTCATTTCTATGTTTTGTTTTGTTTTTAAGTCACCAAGTTTTTTTTTTTTGCTTACTGTCTTAGTCATCTAGTGCTGCTATAACAGAAGTAACACAAGTGGATGGCTTTAACAAAGAGAAAGTTATTTTCTCACAGTCTAGTAGGCTAGAAGTCCAAATTCAGGGCGTCAGCTCCAGGGGAAGGCTTTCTCTCTGTCGACTTTGGAGGAAGGTCCTTGTCATCGGTCTTCCCTTGGACTAGGAGCTTCTCCGTGCAGGAACCCTGGGTCCAAAGGACGTGTTCTGCTCCAGGTGCTTCTTTCTTGGTAGTATGAGGCTCACCCCCACCCGCCCCCATCTCTACTTGCTTCACTTTCCTTGTATCTCTTGTAAGATAAAAGGTGGTGCAGGCCACACCCCAGGGAAACTCCCTTTACATTGGATCAGGGATGTGACCTTATTAAGAGTATCACAATCCCACACGAAGCCTCTTCACCATAAAATTAGAATCACAAAATGGAGACCAACCACACAATACTGGGAATCATGGCCTAACCAAGTAGACACATATTTTGCGAGGACACGATTCAGTCCATTATACTTACCATATCTAACTACAAATTCAGAAGGTGATATCCATCTCTTCTGTAGTTATTTCGAGATCCTAAAGGCCAAGTAATCATAGATAGTTTATGTGATCATGGAGAAGAAACGAAAAAAAAAGAAACAAAACTAGTCAAAACTTATACAAATGTAAGATCAAGGATGAATATACAAATAGAAGCTATATTCATTCTTCATTGTTGTTGTTAGGTGCCATCCAGTAGGTTCCGACTCATAGCAACCCTGTGTACAACAGAATGCAACACAGCCCGTTCTGCGCCATCTTCATAATCCTTGTTATGCTTGAACCCATTGTTGCAGCCACTGTGTCAATCCATCTCTTTGAGGGTCTTCCTTCTTTTACTGACCCTCTACTTTACCAGGCATGATGACCTTCTCTAGGGACTGATCCCTCCTGATAACATGTCCAAAGTATATGAGACAAAGTCTCTTTGTCCTTGCTTCTAAGGAGCATTCTCGCTGTACTTCTTCCAAGATAGATTTGTTCATTCTTTTAGTGGTCCACGGTATATTTAATATCCTTCGCCAACACCATAACTCAGAGGCATCAGTTCTTCGGTCTTCCTTATTCATTGTCCCGCTTTCACATGCATATGACGCAATTGAAAACGCCATGGCTTGGGTGCACCTTAGTCTTCAAGGTAACGTCTTCACTTTTTAACACTGTAAAGAGATCTTTTGCAGCAGATTTGCCCAGTGCAATGTGTCTTTCATTTGATTTCCTTATAGCTACTTCCATGGGTGTTGATTGTGGATCCAAGTAAAATGAAATCCTTGACAACCTCAATCTTTCCTCCGTTTACCATGATGTTGCTTATTGGTCCAGTTGTAAGGATTTTTGTTTTCTTTATGTTGAGGTGTAATCCATACTAAATGCTGTAGTCTTTGATCCTGATCAGTAAGTGCTTCAAGTCCTCTTCACTTTCAGCCAGCAAGGTTGTGTCATCTGCATATCACAGGTTGTTAATGAGTCTTCCTCCAAGCCTGATGCCCTGTTCTTCTTCGTATAGTCCAGTTTCTGGGATTAATTGCTCAGCATACAGACTGACTATGGTGAAAGGATACAAGCCTGACGCACACCTTTCCTGACTTTAAACCACACAGTGTCCCCTTGTTCTGTTAGAATGACTGCCTCTTGATCTATGTAGTAGTTCCCCATGAGCACAATTAAGTGTTCTGGAATTCCCATTCTTCCCAGTGTTATCCATAATTTGTTATGATACACACAGATGAGTGCTTTTTCATAGTCAATAAAACACAGGTAAACATCTTTCTGGTGTTCTCTGCTTTCAGCCAGGATCCATCAGACATCAGCAGTGATATCCATGGTTCCACGTTGTCTTCTGAATCCATCTTGAATTTCTGGCAGTTCCCTGTCGATGTACTGCTACAGCTGCTTTTAAATGATCTTCAGCAAAATTTTACTTGCATGTAATATTAATGATATTGTTTGATAATTTCTGCATTCAGTTGGATCACTTTTCTTGGAAATAGGCATAAATATGAATCTCTTCCAGTCTATTGGCCAAATAGCTGTCTTCCAAATTTCTTAGCATAGATGACTGAGCACTTCCCAGCGCTTTCCGTTTGTTGAAACATCCTGGAGCCTTGTTTTTCACGAGTGCCTTCAGTGCACCTTGGACCTCTCTCTTCAGTACCATTGGTTCCTGATGATATGCTACCTCCTGAAATGGTTGAGCATCAACCAATTCTTTTTGGTATAGTGACTCTGTGTATTTCTTCCATCTTCTTTTGATGCTTCCTGCATCGTTTAATATTTTCCCTGTAGAATCCAATATTGCAACTCAAGGCTTGAATTTTTTCTTCAATTCTTTCAGCTTGAGAAATGCTGAGTGTGTTTTTCCCTTTTTGTTTTCTAACTCCAGGTCTTTGCACATGTCATTATAAAACTTTACTTTGTCTTCTGGAGCTGCCCTTTGAAATCTTATGTTCATCTCTTTTACTTAATCTTTTCTTTCTTTTGCTTTAGCTACTCAGTGTTCAAGAGCAAGTTTGAGAGTCTCTTTTGACATCCATTTTGGTCTTTTCTTTCTTTCCTGTCATTTTAATGACCTCTTGCTTTCTTCACGTATGATGTCCTTGATGTCATTCCACAACTCGTCTGGTCTTTGGTCATTAGTGTTCAGTGTGTTAAATCTGTTCTTGAGATGGTCTCTAAATTCAGGTGGGGTATACTCAGTATCATACTTTGGCTCTGATGGACTTGTTCTAATTTTCTTCAGCTTTAACGTGAACTTGCATATGAGGAATTGATGGTGTGTTCCACAGTCGGCCCATGGCCTTCTTCTTCTGATTGATGATATTGAGTTTCTCCATTGTCTCTCCCTGCAGATGTAGTCAGTTTGATTCTTGTGTAGTCCGTCCACCATTTATGTTGTTGAAAAAGGTATTTACAGTGAAGAAGTCATTATTCTTGTGAAATTCTGTCATGTGATCTCTGGTGGTGTTTCTGTCACCAAGGCCATATTTTCAAACTAGTGATCCTTCTTTGTTTCCAACTTTCACATTCTAATCACCAGTAATTATCAATGCATCCTGACTGCATGTTTGATCAATTTCAGAGTGCAGAAGTTGGTAAAAATCTTCAGTTTCTTCATCTTTGGCCTTAGTGGTTGCTGCATAAATTTGAATAATAGTCGTATTAACTGGTCTTCCTTGTAGGCATATGGATATTATTGTATCATGGTAACATTGTACTTCAGGATAGGTCTTGAAATGTCCTTTTTGACAATAAATGCAATGCCATTCCTCTTCAAGTTGTCATTCCCGGCATAGTAGACCATATGATCGGCCGATTCAGAATGGTCAGTACCGGTCCATTTCAGCTCACTGATGCCTAGGATATTGATGTATATACGTTCCATTTCATTTTTGACGATTTCCAGTTTTCCTAGATTCATACTTCTTACATTCCCCATTCCGATTATTAATGGATATTTGCAGCTATTTCTTATCCTTTTTGAGTCGTGCCACATCAGCAAATGAAGGTCCCCAAAGCTTTACTCCATCCACGTCATTAAGGTCAACTCTATTTTGAGGAGGCAACTATTCCCTAGTTGTGTTTTGAGTGCCTTCCACCCTGAGGGGCTAATCTTCCACCACTGTATCAGACAGTGGTCTGCTTCTGTTCATAAGGTTTTCACTGGCTAATTCTTTTCAGAAGTAGACAGCCAGGTCCTTCTTCCTAGTCTATCTTAGTCTGGAAGCTCCACTGAAACCTGTCTGCTATGGGTGACCCTGCTGGTATTTGAATACCAGTGGCATAGCTTCCAGCATCACAGCAACACACAAGCCCCCACAGTACAACAAAATGATAGGTGCGTGGGGGCATTATTAATATTATTTATTTATTATTACTTATTCTTTGTGATATTTATGACTTCCTCCTTCACTGCCTATTCCTATTCTTTGTCTTTAGCAAACACCTCAGGTTTCTTTATCTGATGAGACAACCCATTCCTTTATTCCTGGGTATCTAGAGCCTTTGGTCTTGCCTGTACGGTCTTAGTCTTTCATTAACGTTTACCACTACATTTGTCGGTACCACTGTTGTGTTTGGCATTTGATTTTACCCTACTTCTAAGCTAATTAGTTAGTCTGTTAGTGTCTCATGGATGCTGACAGAAGATATCAGACTCCTGGGTCAGAGACAGTGGACTTTATTACTCACGGCACAGCATGAGCATTAGTATGTGTGCATCAGTTCCTTTGCGCGCCCTCCCCCCACCAAACCACAGTCCTATGACGGTAACATGGCAGGACCCAGATGGATGTTACACACACAGTGGGTTAGTGTTGGAGCTGAGGAACACTGAGCTTGAAGAATATGCCACTTTTATAGCAAGCCATAAGCAAGTCTCTCTTTATGCTGGAGGGAGACATCACCTTATCTCTTAAGGTTTCTTGCTGCAAATACAACTCTAAGAAATGGCAGCCTGGGTAAAGAGTGGTCAGGGCCTTGCTTTCTCGGCATATCCAGGAAGAGCTCAAGAGACCCATAGAAGACTGTCTTTCCCCCAAAGTAAAATGTATTCCTGGGGATCCCCTGAGTTTCATCCATCTTCTGCCCCATGGAATAGAGCACCAACTTTTTTTAATTCTTAATGGCCAGGTACACCTAGCCAAATGTAACTCCTCTGTTCCCTTTTACTCAATGGCAGGATGAGGCCAAATTGGCCAGGTCTCAATCTTAACTTCCAATTCTGTTATATTCCTGGTGGAATCATTCTTTTGGGTGTCGGTATCTCAGTAAACTAACAGAACCTACTGTTGCTGGGATAGGAAACAAAATTTTTGCAAGTGAATCAGTAAGCACGACAGTGAGAAGAGCCTCTTATTTCCATCCCTGGGCTCCCAGGCTGTTAATTCTGACTATAATGAAACCATTCTCAATATATAAATTATATGAGGTCAGATTATTTGAGAATGGATTCTACTGCTTAAAGAAAAATTTGAAAACCACTGATATAAATCTTTTCCTGGAAGGAGAATAGACTGTGTGTGTCTGTGTGTCTGTGTGTGGGGTTGGAGGCAGAGGCAAAGGAGCTGAGGATCCGGATTGGAAAGGGAGAACATGTCTGACCACTCGAAGGAAAGGGAATGAGGTATCTTGTGTTCATAGCCATCTTTCTTCCTAATTTTGTCCAATGAGATGGGAGGTTGCTAATCTAATTTAGTTATAGTTTAAGACACTGCCATTTATTAATGGTGAGATTACTCTGTAGAGACTTTAGAGACCCACGTTCTTCCAGTTAGGTCTCTTTGTGTTAAGCAGGACAGGTAAAGTGTGTCTTATGGCAGACTTCCTAAGTTGGGCTTGGTCCCAGCTATTTCTTTTTTTTTTTTTTTTCTTTCCCCCTGCAGGACATATGACCAAGATTTAGATTATTGGGATATGTGGGGTTGAGTAGAAAAGCTAACATGGGCTTATCAGGCAAAGCCTCATTTTCCAACTTTGTTTTACCAGAGAAACACTGCATACAGGGAAGAGAACTGTCAGTAATGTGTTTTATTGTGTTATTTGGCTACTGATCCTTACATTGGCTCCCAGAGTTGAGACTCTCAGAGGATTGAATGGTAGAATTCAAGCACCAAAGCCCCCCCTCCAGTAGAAGTTAACTGGACCAAGTAGTTATAAGTTCCTATTTCCAAGTTTGTCTTGTCTTTTGGGTTTTCTGTTTCTTACTGGCACAGGGGGTGCTTTGTTACACCTTACATGCCTGAGCCCAATTGTGGACAAAATCTCTTCCCTTTGTTTCTTTTATCATGAAGAAGCCAGGCAGGAACTTTCAATAGACTTCTAAAAAGGAGCTGGAACAAAATAGACACTACCAGAAATATAAAAGCATTCTGGTTTGCAGAATAGTTTCAGTTCCTTCTGTAGCTAGCTGGCACCCAGGCTTTGCAACTCTCTTATTCTTGCTTCATTAAAGAGATTGTCATTCCAGTTCCAGATGACTAGCATGGGAGTTTTGCTCATACCTGGCCTGAGATCCTTAACATGCCAAATCTGCCCAGTATTGAATGATGGAAGCCATTTTCTCATTCTTCCATAGGAGGGATGGAAAAAAAGATGGAAATCTTTTCCTGTCCTCTTGGAAATGTTGTGAAATATTGGAATGGGAGAGAAGAGAAGGGCTCTATCCGCATGCCCCCAACCTTTGGCTCTGTAACCCAGCCCAAGATCAACCTGGAGTATGGCTGTCTACTTTTGGGTAGATCAGCATTTTTGTCAGGGCAGTACTGTTTCTGCCTTTATGAGGCTTCTCTTCTCTACCAATAACTGTTCTTTTGTGTATTCTCCTAAAACCCTTTTAAGCTTTGAAGTGGGTAGGTATCTCGTAAGTTAACCCCAGGCCTTGAGCTACCCTAGGCTGAAAGTTCACTTCCATTGCCCATCTCAAATTTTTCTCACCCAAGATGTCATTCATAGCTCTCGACATGTTCTGCAATGAACACAAATGACAGCTGAAAGCACTCCTTTATAATTCCATACTAGCAACATAAAATCCCCTAAAGTTGACTGTTATGAACCCTCTCATTATTAAATTCTCAGAGAGAAATTGAAGTCCCACATGTGTGATTTCCATCTGAATTAAAATTAAACGCTATTGAAGTCCAAATGCCTGCTCTCCTTGGTTTCTTATACTGCTCAGTCTCTGCCAGAAGACATTCTTTTAAATGTTTGGGTAGAGTCAAGGCACTTCAGCAGCTGCAGCCTGGGCTGTCTTCCGTTGGAATGGATTTTGTTAGTTTAGCACTGTCAGAGCTGAATTTCTCCATTTTTGTAGTTAGTGCCATACTTTTTAAGTACATCCAAAGGTCTGTAGGACTCTTAAAGATTAGCACAGCATCTTCCCCACACCCACTAACCTGAAAAGAAGCAAGCAAATCTCCTATCCCTATAGTAAGCAGTTAGCACAAATGTTGAGACATTGTGCGGTCCTAACCCACATTATTCTTCCCAGCCAAAACCAGATTAGAAACGTAGATTTCTGGGGCACAAAGGGCTTTCAAAGAAAACATGAGAAAAAATCTTGGCTTTTGACTTGGACAGGTTGCCTGTCTTGTTGGCTGTCTAGAGGCTATTGGAGGCACTATTTACCACATGTGGAAGGGATTTCATCTATACATAGTGATGCTTCTCTGGCATAGGATGCACTCTTTTTCTTATAAAAAATGTTTGAAATTTGTCAGAATGATATACTCAGCTACCAGGTCTCCTGGAGTTTCCTTTTCCCTTATTGTCCATCCTGCACATTTAAAACTTAATTTTCATTTTTCCCTTGAATCTTGTGTTCCTGGCAGTCCAGTGCTGAAATGGCAGAGTTCTGTAACAAAGTCTTTCCTCCCCTTTGGGAGAAGAGTGATGTACTATGGTTCTGATCCTCCTGATTGTTCTGCACCTTTGTCTCCCCAGAATGATCCTATCCTGCTGTAGAATTCCTTATATCTATGACTCTTGTTGCTTGGGCAAGTCTTCCCTCTTTTCCCCTACATCTGTGTCAGCTGGAGACCTTTAACAGAGTTCTCTAAGGCCCGCAAGATGGCCTTTACAGCATGCTTCTCGAAGCCTTGCCTTTCCTCAGTATTTGAATTCCAGGCCTTGGAAACTCAGTGGCAGCAGATGTATTCCTTTCTGTCACCTATTTGTGCTGAAATGGGCTATGTCTCTAGTGTCTCATTTTCTCTGTTGTACATCTGTTCCTTTCAGGCAGCCCCAGCTGAGTTGTTAACCTGCTTAACAACTGTCCTTTCCTCTCTACCTCATGTGGAGCTAATAGTTTCGATCAGAGTGCTTTTCTTCCTTTTCCTTTCCTTTTGATTTTGGACCCAAATGTTTGTGTTACTAGCATATGCCTTTCTCTGTGCCTTTCTTACACAATTTCCCGTATCACAGAAAATGCAGGGTCCATGTATTCAGGATTGATTCAGTTACTGCCAGCCTCCACCACCTTCAGGAGGGTAATTCCAGTTATGGGGGATTACCTAACTTAGGCCAGGATTATATTTGGGTTGTTTTGGCTTCCCTTTTATGTGACCTGATGCCCTTCCTTAGCGTCTTCATTTCCACAAGCTTCCCAGATATGTTCCACTACACCAAAACCCATTGCTATCGAGTCAGTTCCAACTCCTAGCAATGCTATAGGACAGAGGAGAACTGCCTTGTAGGGTTTCCAAGGCTGTAAATCTTTACGGGAGCAAACTGCCACATCGTTCTCCCGTGGAGCACCTGGTGGGTTCAAACCACCGACCTTTCAGTCAGCAGCCAAGCTTTTAACCACTATGTCGCACGTGCCATTCCTGTCTTCCCACCTATGTTGTTATTAGTTGCCATTGAGTCAGTTCTGGCTCATGACAACCCCATGTGTGCAGAGTAGAACTGCTCCATAGGGTTTTCAAGCCTGTGATCTTTCAGAAGCACATCACCAGACCTGACTTCCAAGGTATCCCTGGCTTTGAGTGGGTTTGAACCACCAACCTTTCAGTTAGTAGTCCAGCACTTAACGATTTGTGCCACCCAGGGACTCCCTTCCCACCTACATAACCTTGAAAATTACTTAATAATGCATGAAATACTCTATTGCTGGTCGTCTTCTCTTCACTTTTCAAATCTATCTGAATTTACTGTAATCACTTACTGTAGCTGTCCCAGTTGTTAAGGGTGGCCCTTTAATTATTTTTTTGATTTCTTGAGCTTTAGGAGGGAATCTTAAAAAATTGACCTCAATCCAGGCTCTTTCTGAGAGAACTGTTTTAGTTGACACCCTTAAATTTCTACTTCTTTTCCTTGATTGTATCTCTCTGGTCCATAATGCCTTCCTTGAAAGAGTAACAACAAAAAATACCAAAAGAAAAAGGAAAACTTTTTTGCCTAGTCCCATCTTTTAAAGAGCAACTATACCACACTGTATCTCCTTTTTCTTTCAAAGCTCTTTGGCCTAGCTTATCATATGTTTGTTTCCCTTTAACAAAAGAAACCCTCCTTTTCCTCCAGCTTAATCTGGGTGCCTTCCTTTGTTTTTCTTTCAGTTTCTCACTTGCCTTATTCTGGTTATACGTGTGTTTAAGTCCAGTCCTGTTTTTCATGCTTTTCTGAACAAACATGATTCCTAGAGAGGCTTTTTTAATTTTTCTCTTGGCCTTTGGGTTTATATAGCTTTATTGAGACTTTTCTACTATCTCAATCCAAGAAGATGATTTACCCCCTATGTAATAAGGGCTCCATTTTATCTTTTCAGTGATTTACATTCACCACCTGTCTTAGGTTGTGTTCTCTAGAGAAGCAAAAGCAGCGAAGCATATGTGTGTGTGTGTGTGTGTGTGTGTGTATACGTATATATATAAAATATACACTACATATAGAGAGAAAGGGGGAGAGAGAGAGAGAGATTTATCTCAAGGAAATGGCTCATACAGTTGTAGAGGCTGGCAAGTCCCAAGTCTGTGGGTCAGGCGTCAGGCTGAAGGCTTCTTCTGACTCATGTAGCTGCAGAGGCTGATGAATCCAAGATCAGCAGGTAAGACGGCAGACTGCTGGCTCAAGTCCCAAGAGCCAGAAGTCAGGTGATGACAAGCTGGATGCAGGGTCCAGAGCGAGGAAAAGCCAGCGAGCTTTGCCAGAGCATCCATATATATTAGATGCAGGCCACACCCCCAAAAAAACTCCCCTTAAAACTGATTGGCTGATCACATCAGATCATATCATGAAGTTGATTACATTATATTACAAAATGGAGGATAACTACATCATTACACAATGGCCAAACTACATCATTACATAAATGTCAAAACTACATCATCACATAATTGCCAAACCACTGAGAATCATGGCCCAGCCAAGCTGACATACAACCTTAACCATCACACCACTCAATTATCAGTCTGCAGTCTGCTGAAGGATTTATATCCACAGCCATCTTGAAATCACACCGAGAGGGACTGACTGCAGAACCTTGTTGACAAGCCATATAAATCCAAAGGTTAGTAATTCCTCAGTTCCCTCCTTGGAACACAATGGAGAACAGAATTTGGGGTAGCTGATTTCAGTCCCTTCTACTAATGCCGGCACATATTGTTAAAAGCTAGAAACCTCATCCTCAATGCTTTGGAGCCTGCATTGAACCTAGCTTCCTTTTGCAATTTCAAATCCCAGCCTACAGTCCTGCCTGACTAACATGATACAGAGAGCAAAAAGTCATTCCACCAA
Organism: Trichechus manatus latirostris; assembly: GCF_000243295.1. Lineage (NCBI taxonomy): Eukaryota > Metazoa > Chordata > Mammalia > Sirenia > Trichechidae > Trichechus > Trichechus manatus. The sequence continues at coordinate 9,774,782 of NW_004443986.1, forward strand.
CAGATACCTGAATTCCTGCCTATTTTGAGGTCAGTCTTTCCTAGACCAAAGAACTCTTCCTGTAAAAGCCCCCAAGGATTACAAGTACTAAAGCTGCTGCTGAAGTTTCTGTCTCGCTTTGTGATGCATTGAGTATCTGTGCATATGGTTTTGAAGAACCTTCCTCCACTACTACTTCTGAATAGTTGAGAAATAGACACAGGTGACAGATATGTTAAAGGCGAAGACAGATTGGGGAACATGGCTTTGACCTAAGCATAAAATTGGACTTCCTATTCTTCTCCCCCTGAACTGAACTCACCCAGTCTGAGGCAGAGCTGCTTAAGAACAGGAATAGGCCTCCCCCTGCCACAGGGACAAAGCCGGCCTCAGTGAGCTTATGACCCACTTTGAGGGCAAGCTTATGGAAGAAGAATGAGCTAGGAGGCCTGGCCATGTGCTATTAGTGACTTCTACCGCAATCTTGCCCATCCTGTAGTCATTGTACAGGTGAGGGATAGAGAAAAGGACTAAAACTTATCTTCCCAGAGGAGAAGAGAGAGTACATTATGAGCAAGAAATCTAATATTTCCTCCACATGGTTAACTAGTTATCCCAATACCACCTTTTCTATTACCCAATCTCTCACCACGTTTTTGAAGTGGTATCTTTATCATGTATCAAGTTCTCACTTAATGTAGATCCCTCATATTTCTTAAGTTTATTTCTAGATATTTAATTATTACTGCTATGACTTGGATTTTTTTTTCCTTGTTTATATTTCTTTATGGCCTGCTACTCATATATGTTGTTGTTGTTGTCATGTGTTGTTGAGTCAATTCCAACTCATAGCAACCCTACAGGACAGGGTAGAACTGCTCCACAGGATTTCCTAGGCTGTAATCTCGAATCTATAAAAATGAACTTTCATTCATCTCTTAACCTGCTATTTGGGGCCCATTCTTCCTTCTCATTCTAAGCATTGTCGTCTTAGATTTTTATTCATGAAGTAATAAAGTAGGAAATAGCAGTGATGTATCTGTCAGAAACTAGATTAATAGTTTCAGTAAAATACTTAAAATGTGCAAAATGCCTTATACTCTGATGTACTAAACCATTTTTGATGTGAGTGTTAAAAGATTTTTTTTACTCTGAATATATTACTTGCCTTGTATTCCCAGTGCCTAGCATAGTCCTTGATACATTGTAGACAACCAATTTTCTTTGAGCCTAACCTGTACATTATTTCTTTAACTTCACTAAGAAATTGGAATTTTATTTGTCAAAAAGGACTTTTACTTTTCCTTAAAATTCATCTTTAAGGGTTCCAGTAAGCCTTAAACTTTTTTCCTCTAGTGTTCCATTTTTCCAACATTGTAATTAAGTATTTAGTCTAGAACTGCCTTCTTCCAGCAGCCATTTTGGCCTTGGTCAGAAATTTAAAACTGGCTGTCATCTAGCTCCTGTCAGAAGTGCATTTGAGAGAAGCGTTACGTAGGAAAAGATCGCCCAATGAACATTTGGTTCATCTACTATGTATTCTGAGTTGTTTCTCTGTCAGGTTAGATGTGTGGAAGACTACTTGCTTGGGAAATACAAAGTATGCTCAGGATTTTATCAAAGATAGATATTTTTTAAAATCATGCAAAAGCAGATTGTTGAGTTTGAAAAACTCAAGGACATTGTCATTATGTCATATAATATCCCTCATAAAAGCTCACCATGGAATTATTTTAGAATTTGTGTCACACACAAAAAAAAATCTTTGGCTTCCCTAAAGAATTAGTAGACTTCCTCCTTTCTGATTCTAAAGAACTTTTCTTTCCTTTTTTCTCCCAACTATATGAACTCAGTGCTAATTTTTGATACTACATGATAGCAACTCTGTAAGTCCTTCTTACATATGTCTTACATTGTAAACAAATTCTGTGCTGGAAAAAGGACTGGATTTAAATAGAAATTAGAGGTAAAGCATTCGCTGACCCCCTGTTTTATATGCATTACTAAGCTAGGCCTAGTGAGCCCCTTTTAATTTTATGTATTTCTCTTTTGATTAGAAAACTTTGTGTGATGTGATTCTCATGGTCCAGGAAAGAAAGATACCTGCTCATCGTGTTGTCCTTGCTGCAGCCAGTCATTTTTTTAACTTAATGTTCACAAGTAAGTATCTTTAGATAAAACATACCATTTTTTTCTTTCAGAATGAGGTGGGGTCTATAGGAAAATATGCCATTTTCCTAGTTTCTAAAGTACTTAACTTAAGGCCATAGAACAGTAAAGAGATTGAGAAGTGATCATCATGATGATTGATCAAAAGAAAAATGTCCTTTAATTAGACCTAAGGGCCAGATAGCTTATTGATGAAAATAATGGCTTCTGCTTGAATGCCTGAGGTTTTCTTCTTAACCTCAGGTGGAAAGCAAAAGAGCAGATAATCTTGTGACATTTTATTTAGCAAGTTAAACTTTAAAAAAAGAAAGAAAGAAATGAGATACAGCTTATACAGTGAAGCCTGTGAGAACCAGAATTCGATGGGACTGCCTTGTTTTTCTGGGTCTTGAAAGTTTTCTGCCTTTGACAGGGTGCAGTCTTACCACTTTTCTATCTCTTGTTTTAGTGGAAGATAATATTTGAGTTTTCCTTCTCTGACAGGTTTCTGCCTTATACAGGTTCCACCTTTAGGTTTTACCATAGTTAGGAGGAACCCTAGATGTGGAGTTGAGAACTGGACCCAAGTTCTGGTTCCCCTACTTAGTACTGTTTATGAGTTTGATCAGATTATATAATATATCTGCCTCAAGTTTTCTTTTTAGTACACTGGCTACCTGCCAAGGTTTTTAGAAGATGTGAGAGCTTTGCAGTCTATAGATGACTTACATATAATTGTCATTGTTCTTGTAGATTTGTTCAAGCTATATCAGAAGAACTTTGCTAGTAGCAGTTTAAAAGAGTTCTATGAAATTATTTTAGGAGGTGGGGAAAAACTAAATCTAGTTTTATAACTCTCTGTTGACCTGGGCTTTTTTTTAAGAAGAAGCCCTGGTGGCGCAGTGGTTAAGCACTTGCCTGCTAACTGAAAGGTTAGTGGTTCGAACCCACCTGCTGACTCCACAGGAGAGAGAACTAACAGTCTGGTTCCATAAAGATTACAGCCTAGAAAACCCTGTGGGGCAGTTTTACTCTATCACATGGGGTCGCTATGAGTCAAAAATAGACTCAACAGCACACAACAGCAACACACTAATTTGTTAGATTATTTTCATTTAAGACACATCTCAAGTGTAGAGAATGAATTTGCATTTACTATGGGAATGTTTGGCTTTCTAGGTTATTTTCTTCCAGAGAAATTTGTCCTGTTATTCTTCATATTTAACATGGCCTGGGATGTTCTGGTTCCTCAGTTAAACTAGTGGTAGTAACTGATGCCCTTTCTGTTTCTTTTCATTTTAGCTAACATGCTTGAATCAAAGTCCTTTGAAGTGGAACTCAAAGATGCTGAACCTGACATTATTGAACAACTTGTGGAGTTTGCTTATACTGCTAGGTGAGTTAAGAAGGATCATTTCTGTTTTAGAGAAACAAGATTGGCATCTGTCATGGCAAAGCATTGTTGTAACTGACATGCTCCAAATTCTTCAAAATGAAGAACTACAAGAACAGAGGGATTTGAGGATTCTATGTCATACTAATTATAGGAATGAAAACTTTAATATTTTTGGTGTTTTTTCCCCCCTCCACCCCTCCCTTCCCTAGCAACCATCAAAGATTGGAAAACTTTAATTTTTTGTTTAATTTCAGGTGCTAGTAGAATATATTCTACGGCAATATTATTTAAGCCATAAAAATTTGTGGGAAATTAATATTCACTTTAATTTGCAGGATTTCTGTGAATAGCAACAATGTGCAATCTTTGTTAGATGCAGCAAACCAGTACCAAATTGAACCCGTGAAGAAAATGTGTGTTGATTTTTTGAAAGAACAAGTGGATGCTTCAAATTGTCTTGGTAAGGAATCACATATGTGTTTTAATAAAGAAAAAAAAATAGTTATAAGATCCTCATTTTAACCTTAAAGACATTGCCCACTAGGACATTTTCTAGTAATGAATTATAAGAGGAACTTGGGGAAGTACATATTAACCTGGGCAGCAACAGGCCCATTGAGTATTGTATCAACATTTTCCAGAATATAAAATGACTTTAATAATGGGTTTTCATGTATCTGGGATAAGGAGTAGGGATTGCATTTGGAGGTGGTGTGGTATATGATAACCTAAACATGAGTGTTTACTTTTATTTAAGCACTTATGATATAGAAAAATCTGTGCTAGATATTTTACTTGGATTGTCTCATTTAATCCTCACAGACACATCATCTCCACTTCTCAGATAAGGAAGTTGAGGTTATGTAACTTGCCTGAGATCACATAGCTAGTATGTGAAGGAGCCGGAACTGAAATTCAAATAGTATAGTCTACCCAGAAGCACCTGGGAAGAAAGTCCTGGTAATCTACTTCCAAAAAATCAGCCATTGAAACCCTATGGAGTGCATGAGTCACATGGGGTTACCATGGGGTCACCATGAGTCAGAATCGTCTTGATGACAACTGGTGGTGTTGGCAAAGCCAGGCAGAGGGGATAAGAATGAGACTTGGCCTGGTATCCAGAAAAGGAATTGGACTGGATGGAAGCAAGAAGGAGAACAGCTATGTAGATGAATATAATGATGAAATGTTTTAAAAGGTAGCCACGAGTGTACATATCGAAAAACAAAACAAAAAAAATAAACCCACTGCCATCCAGTCAATTTCAACTCATAGTGACGCTATAGAAGAGAGTAGAACTGCCCCATAGGATTTCCAAGGAGTGGCTGGTGGATTCGAACTGTCAACCTTTTGATTAGCCACTGAGCTCTTAACTATTGTGCCACCAGGGCTCCACATATTGAAAAGATACCTATATTAGTACATAAAAGACTAGCATCTGATCTCACGTGTGCAACAGACACATTCAAGGATGAGTCCCCCCATCTCTCTGGGCCATAGTTTGGGCTCCATTCATCAATAAAATTCTGTATTCCTGAGATTTAAGTTTATTTCCCCCCTTATAAACAAATATTCTTATAAAATGTATTATAAGAAGGTAATTAATTTTAAGTAAAATCTTGGAAGATGATGGCTTGAGTATACTTTTCTAACTCCCTAGCTCTCTACACTTCTTAGTTGATTCAACTAGAAAGAAAACCAGCTAAAGTAGCGAGTAGATGTGGAGATAAAAAGCACCTGGAGTGAGTTGGTGCTAAGCACATCTTAGGCTGTAGGCTTCTGAGGAGACCAGTTAGGAGTTTTACCTAGGGATAGCTTCTGTCATCATTGTTTACAAAGCTGGGAGGGGAAGAATAACCCAGCAGCCTAAAAGCTGGCTAAGCTTTGGATGAAGACAGTGGCCCAGCCAGATGAGCCCAGGGCAACCCATTCAGTACCCAGGGGAACTGCTTGTGCCTGCTTTCTGTATAGCCCTGGGCACGGCTCTCCCTGGAAGCCAACTAGAGAAGAGCTCTCTCTTAGATTTCACTACCTGTCAGTTCTCTGCTGTCCAAGAGATCACAACAGTCTGACTTGCACAAGTGCTAAAGGAACGTAGGGCAGCTTGTGGAATCGGGCAAAGATCATGTAAAGTTAAAGGAACCCAGTAGTTTCAGGGAGAGAAAACCAAGCCAAACAGCCAAAATGAATGGCTCTTGCAGGCAAATTTGATTGTAAGAAATGGAAAGGAAATTAAAAGTAGAAAGGATACTGTCTTAGTCATCTAGTGCTGCTATAACAGAAATACCACAAGTGGATGGCTGTAAGAAAGAGAAATTTATTCTCTCACAGTCCTGTAGACTGCAAGTCCAAATTTAGGGCGTCAGCTCCAGGGGAAGGCTTTCTCTCCTCTGTCAGCTCTGGAGGAAGGTCCTTGTCATCAGTCTTCCCTTGGTCTGGGAGCATCTCAGTGCAGGAACCTCAGGTCCAAAGGATGCACTCTGCTCCCAGCACTGCTTTCTTGGTGGTATGAGGTCCCCGTGTCTCTCTGCTTGCTTCTCTTATATATCTCAAAAGAGATAGGCTTAAGACACTATGTAATCTTGTATATCTCATCAATATAGCTGTCACTAATCCATTTTATCGTGATAGAATATACAACACAGGGAAATCACATCAAATGACAAAATGGTAGACAATCATACAATACTGAGAGTCATGACCTAGCCAAGTCGACAGATATTTTTGGGGGACACAATTCAATCCATGGCAGATACATTTGAAGGGAGTAAAAAAAAATTAAGATCTTCCAGTTTTAAAATTCAATTTAATTGAAAAGTAGAAAGGATACTCCTAAAAAACTTACTAAAGAAGATCAAACAGGGGAAACTACCTTATGATACAAAACAATAATGCAAAGAAATGGAAACCATTAGTGAAAAGATAAAAGACATGGAAGGAAAATTGTTGTTGTTAGTTTCTGTCAAGTATACTCCAACTCATGGCAACCTCCTGTACAACCGAATGAAATTTTGCCTGGTCCTGTGTCATCCTCACAACCGCAAGCACGTTAGAGTCATTGCAGGTGTTGTGCAAATCCATCTCACAAAGGGTTTCCCACACCCTCGCTGGCCCTCTGCTTCACTATATATGATGTCCTCTAGCAATTGATCCCTCCTAATGATGTTTCCAAAGCAAGTGAGTTGAGTGTTGTTCTGTTACGATCCATAAGGTTTTCATTGGCTAATTTTTAGAAGTGGATCACCAGGCCTTTCTTCCTAGTCTGTCTACCCACCACCCACTGTCAGTTTGTCATACTGTGGTGGCTTGCATGTTGCTATCATGCTGGAAGCTATGCCACCAATATTTCACCCACAGTGGACACCCACAGTGAACAGGTTGCAGTGGAGCGTAAAGACTAGGAAGAAAGATACAGGGGCACTAGTGTAAAGTAGGAGTTCCAGAAGGAACAGATGGAAGAAAAGCAGTAATCAGAGACATGATAGAAGGGAACTTATTTGGACTTAAAAAAACTAAGTTATAATGAGTACTAGATCTAATCAATGAACTACGATATCCCTTCTCTAGATATATCCTACTGATAGTTTTCACTTCCAACGATCAAGAGAGAACTTACATTTGGGATGATGAAAATGTTGTAGAACTAGTTAGTGGTGATGGTGGGGCAGCATGGTGAATGTGTTAAATGTCTCTAACAGTAAATTTTGTGTGTATTTTATTACAATAAAAAAAAATTAATTAGAAAAAAAGAATTTATAAACTTTCAGAGAAAAGAGGTATGGTAAATTACCAAAAAATGTACACCATCCCTATGTGCACACCCCTTTGCAATGTGACTTGGTAGCTCCTCCTGTTAAGAAGGGGAGTCGGTTTTCTCCTCCTATAATCTGGACTTGGCCATGTGACTTGCTTTAGCCCACTGGGCATTAGCAAATGTAACATGAGCAGAAGCATGAAAGGTGCTTACACGTGGCTTGCCCTCCTCTGCTGCTGGGAGCTCGTGAAGACTGGAGACCACTGGGGGGCAGAGATGAGCTATCCTATCTGAGGCCTGCTGGACCAACCAGCTTGCCTATTACCAGATATGTGAATGAGGCCATTCTGTACCATCCAGCCCCAGCCAGCCCAGACTAGAACTACTCACCTGATGCATAGAATTGTGAGAAATAATAACATTTTTGTTATTTTGAGCCACCAGGTTTGGGGATTGTCTTGCAGCAATAGGTAACTGATAAAACAGGTTATTTAGGAAAGAAAGAGAATCAGAATGGGAATAAGTTTTTGTCTGCAACACAAAGTTAGAAGACAGTAGCACAAGGTTTGCAAATGATAAGAGGAGGAAAAAAGGATTGTATTCCCAAGACATCGTTTATTTGGAATATTTCAAGGACACAACATATAATAACCTAGATTCCTTCTGAGAAAAGTATAGGGGGAAGTACTACACCAAGTGAGAGATAAAGAACTCAAGGAAGGAATGAACCTAGTCAGTCTTCTTAGTTACAAGCAAAATAAATGGCCTTTTGCTGGTTTAAACAGAAGAGGAGTTTATTGAAAAGGTATTGAGTAACTCATAGAATTGCCCAGAAGGCTTGGGAAAGGTGTGAGGATTTGAAAAACACAAATTTGTTTAGGTAGATGTAGAAGGTTTTACCCAGTAATCAGAAAATCCTAATTGTTTTTAGGCACCTTTGGAGTATTTACAAATACTGATCACCAGCCGCAGAAAATCTTGAATATCTAAAAGAGAAGAGACAGAGGCCACGTTCTGATGACAGTGCAGTAAAACCAGAAATTACTACAAAAGGATAACTATTCTCCCACCCTATTCTGTACACACTTAGAAATTTAACAAAAGAGTTATTTAGAAAAGTACTTTTAAAGAGGCAGTGAAAATAAACTTACAGGGTATGTATATGTATAGAAACTTAGGACATTAAGCACACAATAAATCAAACTCTTAGAATATGATCAAAGCATTTCTTAGAAGAAAATTTGTCATTTCAAAATAAATGCATTTATTTTTACTCTTTTTTGACCTAACTATTCTGCTAAAGGAGGAAGGAAAAATAATTTTTTTTAAATACTTAAAGTAAAAAAAGATACTCTTTAAAGTATAAATTAATGAAATAGAAAAATAAAACTAATCGACCATAGACTTGGCTAGAAAAACAAAAGCTAATTGTTTCAAAGAAGAGTATAAAATAATCACAAACTTAACAAATCAGATCAAGAAGAGAAGATCAAAGAACAAACATCAAGAATTAGAATTATAGGTATGAAAGCAAAAGACAACCAAAATTGTCTTTAAAAGTAGAGGACCTGAAACTAGTAACCTCAGAAACAATTGAAAAGGTAAAGATCTTTTTCTGGTGAATGCTCCAGGTTTGATAGTTTTATGGGTTAATTCTACCAGACTTCCAAAGAATAGATTAATGCTTATGTAATTTAAATTGTTCTAAATTATAGATAAAGATAGGAAAGTTTCCAGCTCATTCTACAAGAATAGTAGTATCATGATGCCAATATTGGACAAAGAACACATGCAAACACACATAAAACTTTAGGCTACTTTCACTTAAAAACACTGCTATTTAAAAACACTAAAAAAAAAAAAAAAGATGAGCAAATTAAAACCAGCAATGACTGTATTTTTAGAAAGAACGGTTCTTAATCAGGTAGGAGTTATTTCAGAAATGCCAGAATGACTGAATGTTAAAAAATCTTTTAATGTAACTTACTATGCTAACGAGTTATGGGAGAAAAATAAATATAATCGTAACAGATGCTGAAAATACCTTTGTGTTTTCAGTACCTATTCCTGATGTTTAAAAAAAAAAAACTTTTAAACTAGAAATAGAATACCTCATTAACTTGTAAGTGTCAGAAACCTACAGCAAATATTTTTTACAGGGAAACATGTACTATTCAACTTTGTGCTGGAAGTTTTCATCAGTGCATTCGGTCAAGAAAAATAAGGTAATAGTAAAAGTTTTCTTATCAGGCATAATCAGATTTATGAAATTGATTCAGTCTAATTTTCATGAAGTCATACTTTATCTTCAAAGGTATATTTTTTGTAAAAGCAATTTTCTGTTCTTTTATTTTCTTTCTGTGTTTAGGTATAAGTGTTCTAGCAGAGTGTCTAGACTGTCCTGAATTGAAAGCAACTGCAGATGACTTTATTCATCAGCATTTTACTGAAGTTTACAAAACTGATGAGTTTCTACAACTTGATGTTAAGCGAGTAACACACCTCCTCAACCAGGATACTCTGACTGTGAGAGCAGAGGATCAGGTGACTACATTACCCTCCTGCATTTTCCTTAGTAAAAATGTCCTTATTGACTCCTTATACCTCATGTTTGGGTACATGACAAGGAAAAGAATCCCATTAGGAGAGAATATGTTTTTTCACACTAAATAGGGAATTCCATAGTGGGGCTTCAAACCAATTCGAACCAGTTCAGTCATGACCAATGAAGCGAAATGGGAACAGACCCAAAGTTTTACAGTTTGCAGATGTTCAGCACGGTACCCAGAATGGAGAAATTACGGCTCAAAGCCCTGGAATGGGAAACTCAGAAGATGCGTAGTGAGAGCCCTTTCAGGAGCCTGATGTGTGAGGTTGGATTATTGGCAGGAGTGTAAGAGAACAACACACATTCAAAGTGGCACGGTAGGCCGCCATCTTTGACCTTGGCAGCACTGCTTCAGGCTGTGCTCAAAATCCGAGGGCAAGAGATTAGGTTGCTGTGCAACATGTACGCTGCACTTGTTCTCTAAGAAGGAGATTAAGTTTTAGGCAGGGCTTTGACCCATAATTTTTCCCATTCCAGGTATCTTTCCAGTTCACCCTAACTTTAAAAGTTGAGATCTGTTCCAGTGACATTTCCTTGATGATGACTGAACCGGGCAGAACGGGTTCAAAGCCCTGTTCCAAAGTCTGTTTCATAGGAAGAGTAAGCCTTGGGTGCTTGTAAGGACTGACTATTTGAGAGATAGACCATTTTGATAGTGATAAAGCTGTTGGGTACCATGGTAGGCAGAATAATGTCTCTCCCAAAGATATCCATATTCTAATCCCTAGAACCTGTCAGTGTTACCTTACATGGCAAAAGGGACTTTGCAGATGTAATTTAGTTAAGGGTCTTGAGAGGGAGAGATTATCTGGTTGGGCCCAATGTAATATGGATGAGGGATGCAAAAGAGTCAGTGTCAGAGGATACAAGGTGAGAAAGACTAGACTGGCTATTGCTGGCTTTGAAGATGGAGGAAGGGGCCACAAGCTAAGGAATGCAGGCGGCCACTAGAAGTTGGAAAAGGCAAAGAAATGGATTCTCTCCTAGAACCTCCAGAGGAACACAGCCCTACTGGAACCTTTATTTTAACCCAGTGAGACCTGCTTCAGACTCCTAACTTGCAGAACCGTAAGATAATAAATGTGTGTTGTTTTAAGCCACTAAGTTTGTGGTAATTTGTTATAGCAACAATAGGAAACTTCTTGCTATTTTTAGTGGCCTTTGAGTCAGTTCCAACTCATAGCAACCCCATTGTGCAGAATAGAACTGCTCCTAAGGTTTTCAAGGCTGTGACCTTTCAGAAGCAGATCACCAGATGTGTCTCCCAAGGTGCCTGTAGGTGAGTTCAAACCACCAACCTTTCGGCTACTGGTTCAGTGCTTAACAGTTTGCGCTACGCTGAAACTACTGCAGGTACTATAAGACGATCATGTGCTTTGGGTTACTTTTGTTCTAAAGATAAAAGTTTGTACTAACCTATGTTCTTTTCCCCAGTCTTCATCATGGTTCAGAGTATCAATCTGAAAGTTGGCAGGTTGGAACTGGGGGTTCTGACTGGCAGAAAGAAAAAACTCAGTTCCATAATCAAAATTAATTGACTAATACACGGTGTGGAAAGGGAGGAAGAGAGTAACTTTAGACTGAAGAAACTTAACAAAACACTGCCTCAGCCAGATGGTCATGGTTAACATCATCAGTGATAAATTATGTAGATAGCACGTACTCTTGATAAAATGTGATGAGAATGGGACTCCACTGTTCTAGTCTTCCCCCCAAAAAACCCTAGCTCTAGCCTAATCATGAGAAAAATATCAAACCCAAGTTAAAGGACATACTACAAAATACCTGACCAGAACTCCTCAAAACTGTCAAGGTTACCAACAACAAGGAAAGTCTGAGAAACTGTCAGTCTAGAGGAGCCTGTGGTGACATGATAACTAAATGTAATGAGGTATCCTGGACAGGGCCCTGGGGTAGAACTTCTTTAGATAAAAACTAAAGAATCTGAAAAAAGGTGGTGATGGTGGTTACTGCCATTGAGTCGATTTTCGACTTACAGTGATCCTATGGGACAGAGTGGAACTGCCCCATAGGGTTTCCTAGGCTGTAATCTTTAAAGGAGATGATTGCCAGGTCTTCCTTCAGCAGAGCTGTTGGGTAGGTTCGAACTGCCAACCTTTCTGTTAGCAGCTGAGCACTTAACCATTGGGCCACCAGGGTTCCTTGAAAGAAATATGGCCTTAGTTAGTCACAGTGTGTCAGTAGTCGTTCATTAGTTGTGATAAATATATCATATTAATGTAACATCTTAACAGTTGGATTCAGGGTATGTAAGAGCTCTTTGTACTATTTTTGCATCTTTTCTATACATCTAAAACTGTTCTAAAATAAAAAGTTTATTTAAAAAGTAGACCAATTCACATAAAAATAAACTCATAGGGAGATCAGAACTTGAGCCTTATTAATACCACCCCACAATTAACCAGCTCAGACAATTTGAGTGTGTGGTAAATGTGTGTATATGAGCTAATAGATTTGTTTTTAATGTGTTTAATGATTTGTAAATCATATCCTGTTAATAAACTTGGACTTGTACAATGCAGTTAAATGAACGCTACGGTGTTATTTTGGAAGACAATATCCTGTGCTTTATTTTTAAGTATAGAATTTGTATATCTTAAAGTTTCTGGAACACAGATATATCTACCAGTTCACAATTCAAGAATAAAAGATTGAAATAAAATTATGTGTGACCTTCATATCTCCTGGGGTGAAAAACCTCTTGGGAAATTAACCTATTTTCTTGGTACCAAGTGAGCATATATTGAAATTATTATTGACCAATAGGTTTTTTTCTGTACAGATGTACATCAGATCTCCTTCCAAAAAGGAAGCTATTTTGTTTAAAAAAAAAAAAAAAGAGTAATAGTCATAAATTCAACGTCCTCCTGTCATTACATTATGTAGTAGTAGTTAGTTCTGGGAAACAAATTACCTACAAGAATCACTAGAGCAATGTATAAATGTTCTAAAGTATAGGCAGGTGTTTGGGGATAAAAGCAAATATTTGAACAAAATATTGGGAATAAGTGGTTGTCTCTAATGAGGTTCTCCTCCTCCAATGAGACAGTAAACATAGGTAATTAGAGATATTGCTGCCGTCCGTGGATTTTACTATGCTGTTTTTGCCCCTTAGGTTTATGATGCTGCAGTCAGGTGGTTGAAATATGATGAACCTAATCGCCAGCCGTTTATGGTTGATATCCTTGCTAAAGTCAGGTTTCCTCTTATATCAAAGAATTTCTTAAGTAAAACGGTACAAGCTGAACCACTTATTCAAGACAATCCTGAATGCCTTAAGATGGTGATAAGTAAGTTGACTTAATATTCTTTTATATCCTTTTATAACCTAATCATGTGGCCAGTTTCTCATGGGCCTAAAGCCCTTTAGAATGGATCAGACTGAGTAACCAGAAAGAAACATTCAAGTCTTTGGTCTTCTAGATACTTCATTGGGGTTCTCAGCTGTACGCCTGAAGGAGACTGAGCCTTGGTCTTATTTTATAGGGATATGTGTGATAGAATGTAAAAATTACTTTTAGTTTCTCTACCTTTGTAAACAGCAGCTTTGTGATATCTGGCTTTTGTGATATGGTTGGAAAGGTCTTCTCTATTCCGAGATGATTTTTTTTAATCACCGAAATTTTCCTTCTGTGCATTTATGAATTTCTTTTTTTACTTTTAAACCTTATATCCAGTTGAAATTTATTTTAACCTTCCAAATGGGATATTATAATCTTTTTTTAAATATAGTGAGTGCATGTTTATATTTATCTGTGTTTGCCAGTCTATTTGCCCACCCTTCTTTCTTGCATCTTAGACCTTTCTTCTGAGATTATTTTCCATATTCCTCAAGAACATCCTTTACATAGTAAACTGTTTTTGGTTATCTGTATTTAGTTTTTATTCACTCTATTCTTAAGTGTAATTTTAACTGGTCATGCAATTCTAGGTAAACATACGTGCTGCCAACACTTTGAAGATATTATTCCACCATGCTTTCATCAACGCTGTTAACGTCTGCCCACAGTCTCATTTTCATCCCCTATAGATCATATGAATTTTCTCTGTGGCTTTTTAATTAATCGAATATTTAAATTTTTCCAAATCTCCCTGGTCATTTCCAATTGTCTTTTTTTCCTTTTACATGTTTTCAATTCTTTTATTTCTTTAAAATTTTAAATATAGTTATTTTTGATCTGTGTTTGATAATACCCATATCTGAAATCTTGAAGACCAAATGATATTTGTTGGTTCTCTCAGCTTACTCTTGGTAGTTTAATTTATCTGTTTTGTAAACTTGAATTATGAGTTGAGAGCTGTGTTCCTGGTGTCTTTTTTGTTCTACTCAAAAGAATAGTGTTTGTTTTTGCCAAGTACCCTGGAGCACAACATTCCAGGACTACTTTGAATTAATGTCTTGGCTTGTAGTTTCCTAGACTTGCAGGTAGGGCTTGGGACCTCAGACTTGCTTGAGGGCAAAGCTGTCATAAATTTTTAGGGGAGGAAGACTATCTCTACCTGTAGCTGAAATTGAAACAGACAAGTTACTGTTCCTTCCTTTGCCAGCAGGTGGGGTTTTTTCTTAGCCTGTCTTTTCACTGAAAGTATAACCAATCCAGGTGATCCAGCTTTAGTCAGAGATCTCATTTCTAACTCATTGGCTTGTACAGGTCCAAGACCTTATCTCCTCTCCCTCATATAGCTAACAGGAACAATTTCAAGGTTTCCAGTACTATCAAAGGCCCTCAGAGTAGCTCCAGGGTCTCTTTATGCTCACCATGCTGGTGTTTAGCTCCCTCATTTTTGGCCTTCTGATCTCTTGGGATCTTAGCTTGCATTTAAAAGGATATTTGTTTTATTCTTTCCAGCATTTATAGTTACTTTGTAGTGAGAGGTTATTTCTGAAAGTCTAATCTATCCTACTGCTGTAAGTGGAAGTTTAGATTGTTCTTTAAACAGACATGAAATACATAACATAATGACTGTGATATGCTGAGTTAAGTTTACTCCTGTTAATTCTTTAGGCTCTACTTGAATTCCCGTTAATCTTATTCAAAGAAAAATCCATATGTACAATTACCTATAAATGGGACAGAAGTATAGATTTCAGTTTATATGTGATGAGTGAGAAAGCCTCTCCTAGAAGGTAGTTAAATTTTACTTTGAACCTTTAAGTTGTTTTTGGTACCTCATCTGGCTGTTTTGTTTATCGCTAGCTGAGGCACAAAGTTAAAGGAAATAAATAAAAGAGAAACGAGCACTTTCACCCCTGCCTAAGATATCCTCAAGAATGGTAATAAGTTGGAGTATCCTAATTATTACATAGTATCACTTGCTTCTTGATTTAGAAGTTAAGTAAAATTTCCATTAGACTTATCACACCATTACTGCTTAATAGTGTTGTTGTGATTTTCAATAAGTTGACCCAATATTGCCCCCTAGATTGAAAAAATATTATATCTATACAATGGAATGCTATATAGTTACTAAAAATATTTTAGGAGAATAATAATATGGAAATTTTTCTTAATTGACAAGCATAAAACAAGGTATAGTATAATACTTTTTTGTTAAATAAAAATGAAATAGAAAAAAGACTAAAAGTATTTGAACCCAACTAAGGTTGTCAAGGAGCCCTGGTGATACAGTGGTTAAGAGCTATGGAGAGTTGCAGCTGCTAACCAAAAGATTGGTTCAAATCCACCAGCCACTCTTTGGAAACCTTATGGGGCAGTTCTCCTCTGTCCCGTAGGATCACTGTGAGTTAGAATTGACTCAGCAGCAACAAGTTTGGTTTTTTGGTTAAGGTTGTCAATGGAAAGAGAAGAGAATATGAGTAAAGGACCAAGCTCGTTGACATCAAGTCGATTCCAACTCAAAGCACCCTATAGGACAGAGTAGAATTGCCCCATAGGGTTTCCAAGGATCGGTTGGTAGATCGAACTGCTGACCTTTTGGTTAGCAGCCAAGCTCTTAACCACTGTGCCACCAGGGCTGCTTACAAATACCCACATTTAAGGGGTAGAAGGATGAAAAGAACCAGGAAAAGAGAATTCACAGAGTTAATTAAACCAAAGGGTGGTGTCTTGAAACCAGGGTGTAGAGAATTTTAAGAGGTAGTACATAAGATAGTCACTAGTGTCTTAGGTGCAGAAAGGTGAAAGAAAATCGGGGCCAAGGAAATGCCTTTAGGGCTTTCCTCATTTGGATTTCGTGCATTTTAATATCAGGTCTTACTGATATTAAACTATGTGTTATTTTCCTGGCCTTAGACTTTCATTGGATAAAAAGCTCTACCTATTTCTTCATATATGGTGTGAGCTGTTGAAGACAACTAGCCAGTCTCAGTCAGAATATAGTGTTCAGTTCTTACGTGGATTCTGAATTTAGAAACAAGATAGCAGGATTATTCCAGAAATTCAATCAAGTGTGAGGATTAGACTCTTAAGTAGCAAGTTTTGTCATTAAGTTTCTTTGAGTTGCCAAGTTTATTATAATTTTTTCTTTTTCTTTTTTTAATAAAGAATAGTCAGTCATTCTCCAACTCCTTGACTAAGCACAGGCAGCTGAGACTCTTCCAAGCTTTAGGTTCTGGGCAGAACTAAATGGGGAAAAGAAGGCCTCCCGCCTCCCTTGTTCTGATTGTCACTTGCCTTCCTACTGTCTGACTTGGGTTTACTTTTAAGAAGAGGTGAGATGAAAGGGAAGGAAGCAGAGAATTGGGGACCTCATACCACCAAGAAAGCAGCACCAGGAGTAGAGCACATCCTTTGGACCTGAGGTTCCCACGCTGAGATGCTGCTCCCAGACCAAGGGAAGAGTGATGAGAAGGCTGACAGAGACAGGAAGCCTCCCCCTGGAGCTGATGCCCTGAATTTGGACTTCTAGCCTACTAGACTGTGAGAAAATAAATTTTTCTGTTAAAGCCAAAAAAAAAAAAAAAAACAGAAGAGGTGATAAATAAAACGAAGCTAAAACAGTTTACAATTAAAAGAAAATCAGATATAAAATAAAAATGAAATATACATTCAGAGTCACCATAATGGACCAGACCAAGATCTTATTAAAAATTGACAAATGATAATGCCTAACTCTCAAAGGAATAACTCCGATAAGCCTAAGGAGTAAGGAGCTCCTCAGGGGACAGGTGCCAGAGTGTTTGTCCCCAGCTCTATCCTTGGAGAGAAAAAGCTTATCAGCAGGAGGGTGCCATAGCTTGTCCTTCCTCCAGGGGTCAGCACAGTTGGCTACAGTCAGCCACTTTTACTTACTGGCCTGTTGACTACAAACAGTTCCCTCCTTCTCTCTCTCCATCTCTTGTACCTGCCTTCTCTTGTTGGGAGTATGGTAGTTATAGATTACACAGCATGCCTGCAGCCTGTGTGAAGGCCTTCTACCCAGTGGCTCTCAAACTCTTCTGATTCAGGAGATCTGAGATGATGTTGTTAGGTGCCGTTGAGTCATTTCCGACTCATAGCAACCCTGTGTACAACAGAAAAAACACTGCCCAGTCCTGTACCATCCTCAGTCATTATTATGCTTGAGCCCATTGTTGCAGCTACTGTGTCAATCCATCTTGTTGAGAGTCTTTCTCTTTTTCGCTGACCATCTACTTTACCATTGGTGTATTGAATATACCATGGACTGCCAAAAGAACAAACAAATCTGTGTTGGAAGAAGTACACCCAGAATGCTCCTTAGAAGTAAGGTTGGCGAGACTGTGTCTCACATACTTTGGACATGTCAGGAAGGATCAATCCCTGGAGAAGGACGTCATGCTTGGGTAAAGTACAGCGTCAGTGAAAAAGAGGAAGACCCTCAGTGAGATGGATGGACACAGTGGCTGCAACACGGGCTGAAGCATAACTACGATTGTGAGCATGGTGCAGGACCAGGCAGTGTTTGGTTCTGTAGTACGTAGGGTCACTGTGAGTTGGAACCGACTCAAGAGCACCTGACAACAACAACTGCTTTAACAAGCATGATGTCCTTCTGCAGGGACTGGCCCTTCCTGATAACATGTCCGAAGTATGTGAGACAAAGTCTCACCATCCTTGCTTCGAAGGAGCATTCTGGCTATACTTCTTCCAAGACCGATTTAGTTATTCTTCTGGCAGTCTGTGGTATATTCAGTATTCTTCGCCAACACCATAATTCAAAGGCATCTTTTTTGGTCTTCCTTATTCATTGTCCAGCTTGCACATGCATATGAGGTGATTGAAAATACCATGGCTTGGGTATGGCATACCTTAGTCCCCAAAGTGACATCTTTGCTTTTTAACACTTTAAAGAAGTCTTTGCAGCAGATTTGCCCAATGCAATACATCATTTGATTTCTTGACGGCTGCTTCCATGGGCGTTGATTGTGGATCCAAGTAAAATGAAATCCTTGACAACTTCAGTTTTTCTGCATTTATCATGATTTTGCTTATTTGAGGATTTTGTTTTCTTTATGTTGAGGCGCAATCCATACTGAAGACTGTAGTCTTTGATCTTGATCAGTAAGTGCTTCAAGTCCTCTTCACTTTCAGCAAGCAAGGTTGTATCATCTGCATATGGCAGGTTATTGATGAGTCTTCTCCAGTCCTGATGCCGCATTCTTCATACAGTCCAGCTTCTCGGATTATTTGCTTAGCATACAGATTGAATAAGTATGGTGAAAGGATACAATCCTGACACACCTTTCCTGATTTGAAACCATGCAGTATTCCTTTGTTCTGCTCGAACAACTGCCTCTTGGTCTATGTATAGGTTCCTCCTGAGCACAATTAAGTGTTCAGGAATTCCCATTCTTCGCAGTGTTATCCATAATTTGTTATGATACACAGTCACATGCCTTTACGTAGCCAGTAAAACAGGTAAACATCTTTCTGGTATTCTCTGCTTTCAGCCAAGATCCATCTGACATCAGCAATGATATCCCTATTTCCATGTCCTCTTCTTAATCCGGTTTGAACTTCTGGCAGTTCACTGGCCCTATTGATGTACTGCTGCAACCACTTTTGAATGATCTTCAGCAAAATTTTACTTCTGTGTGATATTGATATTACTCGATAATTTCCGCATTCTGTTGAATCACCTTTCTTTCGAATGGATACAAATATGGATCTCTTCCAGTTGGTTGGCCAGGAAGCTGTCTTCCAAATTTCTTGACATAGACGAGTGAGCACCTCCAGCACTGCATCCGTTTGTTGAAACATCTCAATTAGTATTCTGTCAGTTGCTTTTCGCCAATGCCTTCAGTGTAGCTTGGATTTCTTCCTTCAGTACCATCGGTTCTTGATCATATGCTACCTCCTGAAATGGTTGAACATCAACTAATTTCTTTTTGGTACAATGACTCTTTGTATTCCTTCCATCTTCTTTTGCTGCTTCCTGCATCATTCACTATTTTCCCTATAGAATCCTTCAGTATTGCAACTCAAGGCTTGAATTTTTTCTTCAGTTCTTTTAGCTTGAGAAATGCCAAATGTGTTCTTCCCTTTCGGTTTTCTAACTCCGGGTCTTTGTACATTTCATTATAATACTTAACTTTGTCTTCTTGAGCTGCCCTTTGAAATCTTCTGTTCAGCTCTTTTACTTAGTCATTTCTTCCTTTAGCAACTCTACATTCAAGAGCAAGTTTCAGAGTCTCTCCTGACATCTATTTTGGTCTTTTCTTTCTTTCCTGTCTTTTTAATGACCTTTTGCTGTCTCCATGTATAATGTCCTTGATGTCATTCCACAGCTCGTCTAGTCTTTGGTCATTAGTGTTCAGTGTGTCAAATCTGTTCTTGAGATGGTCTCTAAATTCAAGTGGGATATACTGAAGGTCATATTTTGGCTCTCATGGACTTGCTCTAATTTTCTTCAGCTTCAACTTGAACTTGCATGTAAGCAATTAATAGTTTGTACCACAGTCGGCCCCTTGCCTTATTCTGATTGATGATAATTTATCTTCTCCATCATCTCTTTCCACAGATGTAGTGAGTTTGATTCCTGTGTATTCCATCTGACAGGGTCCACATGTATAGTTGTCATTTATGTTGTTGAAAAAAGGTATTTCCAATGAAGAAGTCGTTGGTCTTGCAAAATTCTATCATGTGATCTCCGGCGTCGTTTCTGTCACCAAGGCCATATTTTCCAACTGCTGATCCTTCTTTGTTTCCAACTTTTGCATTCCAATCACTAGTAATTATCAGTGCATCTTGACTGCATGTTTGATCAATTTCAAACTGCAGAAATTGGTAAAAATCTTCAATTTCCTCATTAGTGATTGGTGCGTAAATTTGAATAATAGTCATATTAACTGGTTGGTCATCCTTGTAGGTGTATGGATATTATCCTATCACTGACAGCATTGTACTTCAGGATAGATCTTGAAATGTTCTTTTTAACAGTGAATGCAACTCCATTCCTCTTTAATTTCAGCACAGTAGACCATATGACTGTCCAATTCAAAATGGCCAGTACCAGTCCATTTCAGCTCACTAATGCCTAGGATATCAATGTGTATGCATTTCATTTTTGATGAGTTCCAATTTTCCCAGATTCATACTTCATACATTCCATGTTCCAATTATTAATGGATGTTTGCAGCTGTTTATTCTCATTTTGAGTTTTGCCGCCTCAGCAAATGAAGGTCCTGAAAGCTTGACTCCTTCCACGTCATTAAGGTCGACTCTACTTTGAGGAGGCAGCTGTTCCCCATTCGTATTTTGAGTGTCTTCCCTCTTTTGGCACTACAGCAGAGAATGTTCTGCTGCTATTCATAAGGCTTCCACTGGCCAATTTTTTCAGAAGTAGGCCACCAGGTCCTTCTTTCTAGTCTGAGTCTGGAAGCTCTGCTGAAACCTGTCCACCAGGGGTGACCCTGCTGGTATTTGAAATACCAGTGGCCTAGCTTCCAGTATCACAGATACACGCAAGCCACCACAGTACAACAAACTGACAGACGTGTGGGGCTGGGATGATGGGGCCGATAATTTGGGTTTCTGTCAAGTTTCCAGGTGGTGCTGATGCTGCTGGTCAGGGAACCACACTTTGAGAACCACTCTCCTAGACCTAGAGCAGGGGTCAGCAAACTACGCCCCGCTGGCTAAATCCAGCCCTTCGGCCTGTTTTTGTAAGGCCCCCAGTGAGCTAAGTGGTTTTTGCATTAGTAGGGATTGTTTTAAAAGCAAAGAATATGCAACAGAAACCATATGTGGTCTATAAGTATTTACTATCTGGCCTGTTGCAGAAAAGGTTTGCAGACACCTGATTGAGAGCATGCGCCAGAGCCTTAGCTGCTGAGGTTTTCAGCATTTCTGATGCAAAAGTGCTTCTTCTCAAACTCTGAAATGAAAGGAAATGCTAAATATTGATACTGATTTTCATTCACTCACAGAGTGTTCTCCAAACTTGTCTTCTCTATCCCTCCTGTAAATACCAGCACAGCTTCAGGTATAGTAGTTTTTTGCATGTGTTGAGAATTTTTTACATTATTTTATTTTTGAATTGATAATACTACACATCTACACACTTCAAAAAGGTATAAAAGAGTACATAGTGAAAAGTAAATCTCCCTGATAGCCCTGTTCCCTACCCCCTCATTCCCTTATCCGGGAGGTTACCATTATTATCTTGTATATCCTTTTACAGGTAGTCTGATAATCTTTACATACACAATCATTTACTTATACATATTATATATATAATTATAAATTACATATATAAAATATATATGCATAAAAATATAATTTTTTTAACTCAAACGGTATCATACTGCATGTATTGTTCTACATCTTCCTTTTTTTCATTCCACATTATTTCTTAGAAATCATCCCATGTATACATATTTAAAAAAAAAAAAAATCAAACTCGTTGCCATCAAGTCGATTCTGACTCAGCAACTCTATAGGACAGAGTAGAACTGCCCCATAGGGTTTCCATAGGCTGGTGAATTAAAACTGCCAACCTTTTGGTTAGCAGCTATAGCTCTTAACCACTGCACCACCAGAGCCCCATATTATTAAGCTTCCTTATTCTTCTTAACAGCCACATATAATTTTTCATTGTATGGGTCTACCATAATTTTGTAACCACTTGCCTAACAGTGAACTTTAGGTTCATAAATTCCTTAAAGGGGAATTACTGGGTTAAAGGGTGCATGCATTTGCAATTTTCATGGATCATGCTGTATTGCCCTCTGGATAGGCTGTACCCATCCACACCTTCACCAGCAACGTAGGAATGTAGCTGTGTTCCAGTTAGATCTTGGCCAATGGCTGATAAGTGAACAAGGTATGGTTTTAACTTGTATTTCTCTAAGTAGACCAGTTGATTATCTTTCATATGTTTAAGAGTTGCTTGTAGTATCACTCTTGAAGATCCCAGTTCCTCACAATATCTCCTTTACAGTTTTTTCAATTTATTATTTTGGGAAAAGTATTATGTTTTTTAGCATGCAAATTTATCCCTATGAATATCTGTACTTTAAAACAATATATGCAGGAAAAAAGTATAGTAAAATACAGTTTATTAACATGGGCATTTTATAAGAAAAGTCAAGAGTTATGAAATCATAAATAGGTATTAATATGTCTTATTTAACCTTAAGCTCAGCAGACCAATCTTGAAAATAAGGAAAATAAATAAATATAGGTTAAATGATGAAGTGCATCAATTAGAATTATTTGAAATCGAAACTATAGTTTATACAAATTATTGTGCAAAATGTTTCAATTTGATACAAGCTGTAGTAATTGAAACTATTAACACAGGACTTCTCTTTTATAACTGAGTAGAAAAACATAAATCCCTGCTATAATGTTGTCATTCTCTAATAACAGTTTTATTAAAAGTATTGACTCATTTGGTATATACTTAATGAATAGTACAAAGGTAACACTTCAGCCTAGTTCCTGTCTAAGTGAAGCAACGAAATGAGTTTGTTACTGAAATGTTGCTGAGTGGAAACCCCAGGTTCTCCTCAGCTTGACGTGTTACAGCCAATAAACAAGAGGCCGAGGTGGGAGATTGGAAAGACCCTTTATTTCCTTATGTAAGGAAAGGAGCAATAAGGGCTGTAGCCTCCAAGACTGCTTACAGGAAGCTTGGAGAGGTGGGCTTTTACTGAGAGCAGATGAGGAAATGCAAATTAATCATGGATATTCAGATTGACCTTCCAGCAGGTGCTCAGGGCTTGGGGGTGACTATGCATTTTCTCTAGTCATGGGTTGGGTTCCCCAGGATGTTAAGTCTCCACCCAGAGGTGGGGTGCTTATATGTATTTTTCACTCAGTGAGCTGACAGGTCACTTGAAGTGTTAAGATGGTGTAGAAAACCTGCTAAAACTGGTTGAGGCCATCTATGGCCCCTTCTGTGTTACCTTGTCAAGGACGATTTCAGAAGAATGTGTATATTGTAGCTTATTCTGCTCAGTGTAGGAGGATAAGGCAGAGCAAGTGTCTCTTAGAAGGGCTGGGCTCTGAGGCCGTCTGCCTCAAAGACATATAGGAAATAAAATTGCCATCATTTTGACTCTAAAAAAAAGTTACTTGTCCTTTGTCTGTGAACTGTGTTCAGATAATTCATCTAACTTCTACTAGGTTGCTGGTCTTAATCTTATTAATAGGATCATTCTATATTTGTCTTTCATATAATTTATATTTTCTTAGTTTGTCATTATCTTGATTTTGTTTATTCTTTTTGCCATGCGGTAATTAAACATGAAAATGTTTTTATGTACATAAGTGTGTACATAGATTCTAGGTTTTGTGTCATTCTTAGGCTTTCCCACTCTGGACTTGTTTATTAAAAATCGTCCTATTGTTCTTCTACCACATTTATGAGGGTGTTTTGTTTTGTTGCATGGGCAAATATGTGATTTATTTGGAATTTAGAGTGAAATGAGAGGTGAGGTACATTTTTTTCCTCCAAATTGTTGTCTAACATCACTTATTGAACAGCTGACCTTTGCCACACTGATTTGAAACGGCACCTTCAGGCAGTTTTTAATTGTTAAGTGACACTTGACCAAATTAAGGAATTGCTGAAGGAAAACAGTCCTGTTAGATCACAATAGTTCTGAATCCTCCTTGCTTTTAGAATTGTCTAAGGTAATGCTTCTCAAAGTTTTATGTGCATCTGAATTACCTTGGGATTTTGTTAAAAATGCAGATTCTGATTCATTCAGGTTGGGGTCTGGGATTCAGCATTTCTAACAAGCTCCCAATTTGATGCTGAAGCTGCAGAACCAATGGTCCTGGATTTTTTAACCAATGGTCAAGGATTTATGGAGCTCTTAAAATATCAGTGCCTGAGCCTGTTGCCAGAAATGATGATTTTAATCGGTCTGTGGTAGGGCCCAGGTGTAGATATTTTAAAGGATTCCCTATGTGATTCTAATCTATAGTTGAGACTGAGAGTTGCTGGGTTAGGAGAGCTAGATTTCAATAATTATTATTTTGGCAGCTATTGCTTGAGAAACCAGGTAAGTAGGTGGGGCAGTCTTAAAATAATAGTGATTGTTGAGAATAATAAATTGGTTAGGACTCAGGTCCTTATACATTTCTCCTGCCGCTTCCCCCTCACTCTTTCCACAGATGCTATAGAGGGATGATGAAAAAAAGTTACAGAAATAAGTACAGTATTATGGCTGAGTATTTTCTTTTCAAAGCATTAAAGTGCTAGAAGTTCTTAAAGAGTTGCCGTGTGTTTTTCTACAGGTGGAATGAGGTATCATCTACTGTCTCCAGAGGATCGAGAAGAATTGGTAGAAGGAACAAGACCTAGAAGAAAGAAACATGACTATCGTATAGCCCTATTTGGAGGTTCCCAACCACAGTCTTGTAGATATTTTAACCCAAAGGTGACTGATTTTTATTTTTGCTTTTGTTTTTATGAAAGAATGCACACATAGACACTCACCTACCACCAGTAGTAATAACTCATACCTTTAGAAATGTTACAATCTGTGGTGTTTTTTCACATGTCGTATAGGGTACACAGTTATCATCTTCATTTTACAGATAAGGAAATTGAGGCTAAGCAGGATTTCAGATTTCTGTAATTGTTCTGGAGTGCTGAATGGTAACCACTGTCAAAGAAAATGGAAAGCTAGTTCTCCTGTCTTATCTCTTTTTGTTTAGCAACCCTTTGCTTTCATCATAATTCCTTGCTTTCATTGTGTTCCATTTCCAATGAAAAACTGCTTCTGAAGACAGATGTGTTTTCTTTCAACCAAAAACTAAAGTCATGTAGAATTATAATTTTATACATCACTAGCTTTCAGATGTTGATGATAGTTATACCTCATTTGTTTCTCAAAACCTAACTGTGGTGTGGATTTTGGCAGTTAAAAAGCAATTAAACCAAGTTTTGGTAGAAACTATTTTATTTCTGGATAAAGTAAATGGCTGTTTTGATGTATAGAGTGATAAAATCCTGATTTGATTGAGGAGACAGGGAACATTGTTTCTAGAATGAGGCAAATGTGAAATGACTCTGTGCTTTGTGTGTTTGTTTTCAGCTTGTAGTTCTTAACACTTTCCTTGATTTTTTAAATTTTTTTAAACTGGACGTTTGAAAGAAGATACATATTCTACATGAGCCTGGAAGTGAGAATGTAACTTAAGAATTCTCATTAGATGCTTGCTTTGCTTTTTCAAATGACCCATACTTGATAGCTCTTTTGTATACCCAACTACAAATTTTTGGACCTTAAGTAGAACAGTTCAAATAATTGAGGAATTAACTACTGATAAAAAAATATCATTCCATAAATTATCTCTTATTCCCTGAAGCCAACACTCTAGAATCCCATTACAATATTTATTAAATATTTCTGTTAAAAGTGATAGCCCCCCCTTCTTTTTGCTATAAGAATTTCTCTTGAAAAACTTTGACCACTTACTGTGATTTGTGTGTAACTTTTTAATATAAAGTACTCCTAATTATTTCTAATATTAAAATAATTGGGGAGGCTGGTTTCATTGCAAGTTATTTACCTTGACTCTCCCAAAGTGAACATTATTTAATAGTATGATTTAAGTAGACTGCTTAATAAGAAGTACTATATAAGAATTATTTTTAAATTCTTGTACTTAAAATTTTCGGAAATGTTGAAGTGTTTTTAACTGTCATTAAATGGGACCCATTTGGGCATATGTGTCCTATACCAGCCAAAAATAGTAATAATTTTTATTAACTTGATCTTCAGAGGGGACATTTTCAGCAGTATTATTTATTTGAATTGTCAAGAATTAAGCCAATATCCCTATTAGCTGTTATCTTTAGATATTCCTTGGATATCGCTGGTAACAGGAAGAAGATATTTGTATTAATTGCTGACTGAAAAATTATAGGAAAAAAAATTTTATTCTTTCTTCTGAGTATTGGCAGAAAAAGAAGTCTTGGGTTGCTATTTTGAATTTAAATGATACTGTTCTTGTTGTGGTCCTTTCATAGAGCCTGCTGAGCTTTCTCCTCCCTTCCCCCTACCACCCATAGCTATTTTTAAAGTTTCAAGCACTTAGTGATTACTAAAAGAGTTATCTGTGTTCATTGCTTTATTTCTGTGAGTACTGGTGTTCTCAAATTGTAGGATGGGAATGTCTTATGATACTGATGCCTAAATAAAAGTTGTCTTAATCGACCAGTTATTGTTTGGACTCCTGTCCTCCAAATGATGAGCTGAGATCTTAGAACTTAGAGACACAAGGAATTCTGCATATTCCCTACCAAAAACAAATAAGGAGGAAGACCAGCAGGGTGAAGGGAAGAGTCTGTAAAGAAGGCAGAAAACAATATGGCATCATATTTTATGGAACCATCAAGATCGATGGCTTACACTGAGGACATTTCCTTACTCACAACTCTGAAGTAGACTCATCTCTAAGCCTAGTGCCTGGCACTAAATGTAGGTAATCAAGTTTCTGATGATGAATGAACCAGTATAGCTTTATATAGCATTTTTCAGGCAGTTTTCTCAGCTTGTTTTATAGGACTAGATCTAAATATTTTAAAAGTCCTCACTTATGGCGACCCTGTGTATGCCAGAGTAGAACTGCACTTCACGAGATTTTCAGTGGCTGATTTTTCAGAAGTAGATTACGAGACCTTTTTTCCAAGATACCTCTGGGTGGACTTTACCCTCCAACCTCTCAGTTAGTAGCAAGCACATTAACTGTTTGCACCACCCAGGGACTCCAGTCTAAATATAGATAGGCCCAATGTATGCATGGGCCCTAAACCAAAACATGGAGTTGTCTGCAACTCTGAGCACACTTTCCTGTTGGAAATAATGTTTGTTGAAGGTATCACAGTGCCTTTTCTCACAGTATCATAACCACTTTCCCCTCTTAAGCAGGCCTAGACTCTCTCACTAAGGAGGGGGAGACATTCCCACCCTGTGATCAGGGTGAAAATTGGCAGTTATACATAGCAACGGGTCAATTAAACGTGATTTTAAAAGATTGTTGGCATACATAGTAAGGGGTCAACTAAACATGTGATTTTAAAAGATTGTTCGCATAAAAGAAGTGTAAACCTTAAAGGAAAATGGTGTTACATGAAAAAATCAAGGTGGCTTTTGTAAGAATGTATCAGTACTGCTTACCACCAGTGAAACAGATTTATAGAAGCAGTGCACCAAGCACTGCCAAAATGATCAGGAGGATCTACAGGAACAATATATCCAAAATGGGCAACAGGCAGTCTTCCCAGCTGGATTGAGCCTATAGTTGTGTGCCAAGGGGCTAACAATAGCTGGAATGCAAATATGAATCATCATCAGTATCCTATAGGCTTCCTTAGTTGTCAGTATAAAAGCACCCAATGGGAAAAATCAATGTTCTTTGCAAATTGTGCATAGTAAGTTCGTGTATAAGAAGACATTGTAACACATTCTAAGGTAAATTCTCAGTTGAGTGCTCTGTCTTCCTAGAATGTCTTACAAAACAGAAATATTGAGAGCTTTAGTCTTTTTCTTTTTACACATCTCCTTAACACGCTGATTTGTAGTTTTGTCTTAACGTCAGCCTGACGGCCCCTTCCATCCCACGTACGTGCAGGGCCTGAAGTTCTCACCTTCAGAGATCCTTTTGTGTTAAGTCACTACACCTGCAAGAAACTCCCAGTAAAATTATGACTGACTCTGGGAGGGATAACATCAGACTCATTCTCCACTGGCCACAACCAGCCATAATTATCATAAATTAACAGATGAGCCCCATAAAAAGGCTCTGAGGGGGTGAAAACAGAGCAGCAGGTATTTGATTTGAGAGCTGTAAGTGGGAAGGGATGAGGAAGATAGGAATAGTATCTCTGCGTGGTGGTGTTTAGGGACTCTAGCCATCCCGGCAGTCTAGCTGCCCTGGAAGTAGCTGGAGGGTAATGGGCACGTGAACCCAGGGCGAGAGGAGTAAGAGTCACCTGAGGGTAGCTAACAGGAAAGGAGATAAATTATCTCTATTTACTATACCATGTCATGTCACCTGAAAATTACTATTGGCTGCCTTTGGTAATTGTTGTTCATAAGATGACCTAGAGGCACAGTAAGATCTGTCATCCCAGAAGTATTAAGTCATGTTCAGTATAGGCTTGGTGTGGATTGTGTTCTTTGAAATTGGTGATCCAGGTATAAGAGATAATTATCGTCAGTTGTTACAAACAAAAGAGCATATTGTGTGGTTAGCTGGTTGGAAAAGCATAGTTTAAACAGGTAATATTTTAGCATATATTACCGGTATCACAGTTCATCAGGAATTTGAAATCTGTGGGTCTGACACTTGTACTGGACACTGGCAGGCGATATGAAAGACGCATAGGATACAGTCCTGTCCTCAGACTCATGGTGCATAAGGTTGTACACATAAGGATGAAGCGGTTAGAGAGCACGGAGGCTGAGGTCAGCAAGGTGCTCAATAGAACCTAACCAGTTAAGTGTCCCAATGTGTGATAGATAGCCTTGGTGGGACAGAAGAGAAGAGACCCCTCTGGGTTGGATTTGTCAATGGAAGCTTCATGGAGGTTTTCTTGAGGGAGACTTATTGGTAAATTTGGATAGGAGGAAGAAGAAAATAAGAGAATATTGAATCCTGAGTATGAATACATCTTTTTGGCTTGGTAAGTTATTTTTTATTAAAAATGTTCATAAAAACTCCCAAAAGTATTATTTAACTGAATGGAATCTAACTTTGTGCTTTAAAAAAAGAAGAAATTAGATACAGTTGAAAGAACTGAAGGTCTAGGTATTAAGTCTTTTCTTTTGTGCAGGCTTTTTTCTTTTTTCCTATTTTGTTTTGTAAGGAAAGCAGTTGTTTAGTAGAGAGAGTATTTCAAGTCTAGGTATAAGACCTTAGGCAAGTCAGTTAGCTTTTCTAAACTTCAGTTTTCTGGTCTGAAAAAAAAAAAAGTTTAAATCTCCTCAGGATTTGTGTGAATACTAAATGAGAGAAAAGAAATTATGTTCACTGACTCCCTCTTTTTCTTTTCTTTGATCTTCATTCACTTTTCAGTCAGTTCCTCCCTACCACCCTCCGGTTTTCTCGCTTTCCCATGTTAATATGTAAAACAGCTTATCATTTTCCCCCTTCCTTTTCTGCTTCACCTTCCCTAACTCTTCCAACCCCCTTGGCCATCTGCATTATCTCCTGTTCTCTGCATGTCTAAAAACAAAGAGTAGATGTTTGCCCCATTGGTGAGAACATTCTCTTAAATGAGTATGTTAGTGCATTCTGGAATTTGAGATCATTGTTTAAAGTGTAATTTACCTTGCTATATTGAGATTAAAAATTGCATGCCAAAATTCATTTTAAGGCATATCTTCTGTATAGATAACTGGAAGGGTGATAGCACATGGATACTTTCCTACTACTTCATTTATTTTTTTACTCAAAGGACGAGTGCTGTTATTGAATATAATATCTGTGTCATGTTCTACGTTCAGCTTAAACTTCATTTCATGCTGGAATTTTTAAAATAGTTTAGGTCTGAGTATTGATTTTGGTGTTGTGGTTGATGTTTGAGAGTAGAGAGACAATATTTTGTGACTTTATAAAATAGCAGTGATCCTTAATCAATAACTCCCTTTGAGCTGGTCTCTGGTCTCACTTCTGACTCCTTGTTAATTTTGACTAATCATTAATTGCTGAGACATACCCATTTGTATGTTATTTATTGTTCATTAAGCCTAATTTTATCTAGCAGCCTGCAACAACACAATCGTGTTGCCCCAGCCCCAAATGTGGAAGCCTTTATTACCTAGCTACGCTGATACATTTCTTGAAGGATTTAAGTTACAAGATTATTTTCTCCTACTGGCTAATTACTAAATTGCTGTCCTTTCTGGACTTTACGAGGTTAATAAGTTTCCAGCAATATTCATGTGACCCTGTTGAAAATGGATGCATTTTCAGAATGGGTACAGCCTGTGAAATTACTTGGCACAATCAAGTGTTTACTTCTGGAAAACCAGATTGCCTTAATAAATGCAATATTTGGAAGGAAGGGGAAGACTGTTTCTAATCTGTCCTGTAGTTGAAATTCAGCCTCATAGTATAATAACTATATATGTTTTTCAATTCTTAAAACTCTTAGATTAGTTTTAATTTCACATATTTGTTAAAACTTTTAGCACTGTTATAGGTCTCTGCTGTCATAAACATGTTTTCCTTGTACCATACTTTTGGAATCACCTGATTTTTTTTAATAAACGTTTATTATAGAAAATAGAAATACAACAAGATATAAAGAAGAAAGCCAAAGTGCTCCCAACATCCAAAGATGGTCATCAGTAGTTTAGTGAATATCATTCCAGTCCCTGCATTTTTACATATAGAGGATCATACTATGCATGCTGATTTGCAAAACTTTTCTTTATTTTCTCACCATTATATTTTGGAGATCTTTGCATGTCAATAAAAATATTATCCTTTTGAAGGGCTACATAGTATTCCATCATAAGGATATCCCAAAATTTATTTAATGCTTTCCTTCCTGATGGGCATTTGGCCTATTTCTATTTGTTCCCTGTTAAAATACTCCTACAGTGAAACATCCTTGTACATGCCAGCTTTGCACACTTGTCTAGTTGTTTGTTTGTTGGATTTTGTTTTTAGGGTAAATTCCTAGGAGAAAAATTGCTCTAGCAAAAGATAAAAACGGAAACTCCTATGACCAAAAAAGTAGATGAAAGCCTGGCCCCCCAACCCTAGCTTACTGTTTATTGCTTGGTCATGGGTCCTCCTGGTCCTCCATGGCACCGCCCTAGAGGGAGCCACAGAAATATTGGTGGCAACTGCAGCCACTGCAGTACCAGCAGCCATGGTGTCAAGATGCCAGCTGGAGTCAGTGTAATTTAGATAGAACTACCAGGAGGAACTGTTACAAACCAGTAACAGGATGTAACTTCTTCTGTCTTCTGACCTTTAGAAGGTCCAAATGAAGTGGCCTGCTGGATGAGATATACTTTTCTATGAGTGTGGTCTATCACCCAGTAAAAACATTCCCTTCAATATGCCAAGCCCTGGGCCAAATACCACACAAACATGGAGGAAATCCCTGTTTTCACAGAAGCTTTGCTTTTAGTGATTGAGCGTTGTGTTTATAAGTGGTAAGATGTGGAGATTGTTTAGGACTTAAGTGGCCATCCTGACAGCATCCTGATTTTACAGATGAGGCTATTGAGGCCCAGCAATGTCAAAGTGCCCAGAGTCACTTAGCTGGAAACACAATAGACACAGAAGAACCCAGACTGCTCTACCCCTAGTCCAGCGTTCTTTCAAGTAGGTCTTCTAAAAAGGTTTTTAGAGAAGCAGGCAGTGTAGGGGTTAAGAGCACAGCTTTGGAGTGAATTCACCACCTTTGAGCTATGTAACCTTTGACAAGGTACTTAACATTTCTAAGGTTTAGTTTTCTTATCTGTGAAATGAGACTATTACCTCCTGGGTTATTGCAAAATTAAATGTTTTACGTTTAATGTTTTAATGTTTAACGTTTAAATGTTTTCAGCAGAGTGTCTGAAGAGCTCAATAACTAGTAAGTTTAAAAATACACTTTTGTTTAGTGATACGTTCTAAATCATTTTGACCCTAAGATCATTGGACTTCAGGGGTGAAAGCCAGGGTGGAGGTGGGAGGGAATCTTAGATCGTCTAGTTCAGTCTTTTTGTTTTACAGAGAAGGAAACTAAAGTATCTGAGAGGTTAAGTGACTTACCTGAGACCCAAAGCTCCTTAATACAGAGCCTAGCTCGGTGTTCCTTTGAGCTACGTTATTTTTGACCTTATGAAATGCATGAAGCCATAAATGTTTCTATGTATTTTTCGTGAAACTACTTGTAGAAATGTTCTGGCATCTGTCATAAACTTGCTTCCTATATGGGTTTTCACCAAAGTTCTGTGATTTTCTTTTGTTTTAAACAGCCCTTAGAAACTAAGGTAAATCAGATAATGGCTTAAGAGAAAGTACTTATATTTTGAGCATCTTAAAATCGGATTGGATTGGCACCCTGGGCTTTCTGTAAGAAGATTTTTTTGATTTTGTTAATTTTGTTTTCCCTTTTTCCTAAGACTCTGCCTTTTCTAATTTGGCCTGGTTTCCTCTCAAAATGATCCAAAATAAAGCTTTCAAGTCCTCAGAAAAAGCAAGGAAAAAAGATCAAACACGTGGAAACTGAACAACACCTTGCTCAAAAACTACTGGGTTATAGAAGAAATTAAGGATAGAATAAAGAAATTCATAGAATCAAACCAGAATGAAAACACATCCTACCAGAACCTTTGGGACACAGCAAAAGCAGTGCTCAGAGGTCAGTTTAAAGCAATAAATGCACACATCCAAAAAAAAGACAAAGGGCCATAATCAAAACATTAACCCTGCAACTGGAACAAGTGGAAAGGGAGCAGCAAAAGAAGCCCTCAGGCAGCAAAGAAAGGAAATAATAAGAATTAGAGCAGAATTAAATGAAATAGAGAATAGAAAAACAATTGAAAGAGTTAACAAGATCAAAAGCTGGTTCTTTGAAAAGATCAACAAAATTAATAAACCATTGGCCAAACTGAGAAAAGAAAAACAGGAGAGGAAGTGGTTAACCTATATAACAAATGAGATAGGTGATATCACAACAGACCCAGTGGAAATTAAAAGAATCATAACAGAATACTATGAAAAATTGTACTCTAACAAATTTGAAAACCTAGAGGAAATGGACAAATTTCTA
>NW_004443986.1:9807953-9883489 GCF_000243295.1 Trichechus manatus latirostris
AGAAATAAGAGCCATCACACAAATAGATATATGCACACCCATGTTCATTGCAGCACTGTTCACAATAGCAAAAAGATGGAAACAACCTAGGTACCCATCAACGGACAAAAGGATAAATAAATTATGGTATATCCACACAATGGAACACTACAGAACGATAAAGAACAACGGTGAAGCCATGAAACATAACACGGAGGAAGCTCGAGGTCATTATGCTGAGTGAATTTAGTCACAGAAGGACAAATATTGTATAAGACCGCTATCATAAGAACTCAAGAAAAGGTTTAAACACAGAAGAAGACATTCTTTGTTGGTTACAAGGGTGGGGAGGGAGGGTGAGGGTTATTTACTAACTAGATAGTAGATAAGAATTATCTTAGGTAGAGGGAAAGACAGCACACACTACAGGGGAAGTCAGCACAACTGGACGAAACCAAAGCTAAGAAGTTCCCTGAATACAATCAAACACTTTGAGAGAGTAGCAGGGGTAGGGATCTGGGGACCATGCTTTCAGGGGACATCTAGGTCAATTGGCATTAGAAAGCTTATTAAGAAAATGTTTTGCATCCTACTTTGGTGAGTGGCATCTGGGGTCTTAAAAGTTTGCAAGCGGCCATCTAAGATACATCAATTGGTCCCAACCACCTGGAGTAAAGGAGAATGAAGAACACCAAAGACAAGGAAAGTATGAGCCCAAGAGACAGAAAGGGCCACATAAACCAGAGACTTCATCAGCCTGAGACCAGAAGAACTAGATGGTACTGGGCTACCACTAATGACCGCCCTGACAGGGAACATAACAGAGAGTCCCTGATGGAGCAGGAGAAAGGTGGAGTGCAGAACTCATTCTAGTAAGAAGACCAGATTTAATGGTCTGACTGAGACTGGAGGAACCCCAGAAAGCATAGCCCCCGTATTTTCTATTGGCCTAGAACTAAAACAATTTCCAAGGCCAACTCTTCAGGCAGGGATTGGACTGGACAGTGGGACATAAAGTGATACGAGGAACGTGCCTCTTAGCTCAAGTAGATCCAAGAGACTAAACAGGCAGCTTCTGTCTGGAGGTGAGATGGGAAGGCAAAGAGGGTTAGGAGCTGGTTGAATGGACATGAGGAATCGGGTGGAAAGGAGTGTGCTGTCACTCTATGGGGAGAGCAATTAGGGTCACATAACAATGTATGTATAAATTTTTGTATGGGAGACTAGCTTGAAATGTAAACTTCATTTAAACTACAACAATTAAAAATAAGTTTTAAAGTCCTGCAAATAAAAAGTATATTCAGTCGTCTTGATTATTAATATATATATTTTTTATATGTAATATATATTATTGTTTTATATATAATATATAAATTGTAATATATAAAACATATGTATAGTTTTCTTGAGGATCCATGTACGTTCAAAATTCAGATTATATAGTCAGTCTTTACTCTCAAGGAAAATACCAGGATGATGTTTTTGCCTTGAGGAATATTACAGCCCCTAACCTCAAGAAGTTTGTATTCTCCTGGGAGCAATAAAATCTGTTGCACTTCAGCTGAAAAACTATATAGAGCAAGATGTAATAGAGTTCTAAGCCTTCAGGTCTGGACTTCAGTGTGGTTGATATTCAGAAAAAGAAAATCAGGGAAGCCTACAAAAAGGCAAGGAGTCATGAGTTTGAAAAAACTATAAAATGTCTGGTGCAGACTATCACAACAGAGGCAAGAAAGGCTGACAAGGACTAAGGAAGACTGGACTTTATGCATGGATTGTCTGCATGTGCCTGTGGGTGAATATGTATGTGGGTGATGTATCAAAACTTAAATCCTTCTATCCATGTCTTTCCCAAGCTTTCCAGTTTTTTCACTTTCATGTCTTCTCATCACCTAAGCGCAGAATCTTGTATGGAATAGATACTCAATAAAACTTAACTGAATTAAATTCTGTTTTTAGGTTAACATACATATGTACTTCTCTGTCTAAAACTCTAGTGCTATTCCTCCATCTTGTTGCCAGCATAAAAACTGCATGTTCCTCCAGCTTGCGCTTAGCCTAGGAGTGCAGGGAGCCCTGAGTAACTTTCCCTGCCACATAAGCCTCAGGTTGGAAGTGGTTCCATCACTAGGGTAAGACCACGACATTCATACCCACTGAGCTAACAGGCCTGACTTCCCATCTTTTTTCTCTTCTCTCCTTGCTTCCTAGATTACACGCTTTGCCTTCTAGGCTGTATAACCAGTTAGCAAAAGACAAACATCAAATCACCTTCTCAGTACTCTACTTTGTGTGAGGGGTAGATTGAGGGAATTAGGTAGACCTCTGAGGCAGGAAAAAAATAGTCATCTCCCTCTTTCCCCCTACTCCCACAGACGCAACAGCCAATACCAGATATGGTTAAACAAAGGTGTATTTAAATGAGTCCAAATGTAAAACATTAAATTTTAGCAGAAATGAAGTCTATTTTGCACTCTAGATAGGAATTCTTGCAAAGAACATTTTACTTCTCTGTCTACAAGATTAGGCAGTATATTGTAATTTAGTGTTTATCAAGCTTAGTAGTGTCTGACATGTACAGTAACTATGGACAATGTTTGGAGAATTGGAAAAAATAAAAAAGGTTTTCTAGTAATTGCAAGTAGATAGAATCATTTCCTATTCCTGTATAGCGTATCTCACACACATGCGTGCATATATCCAGGCTTATCGTTTTTTCCCTTGGCCTTATGTTTCTCAGAGAGCAATTTAATTCTTAAATCTAAAGCATAACCAAGCCCTCTATGACAGGTACACATGAGCACCTATTCGCTACCCTAACCTCGGAGTAGTATGAGAAAGAACTATTACTGTTACTGAGTTCTTCAGAATTATTTCATTCTTTGGAGACTCATGCCCTAGCACCTAAATCTTTAAGGACATCTGGCTAAAAGGAAAGGTTGGGTTTTTTTTTTTAATTCCAGCCCCTACGTGGCATTTATTTTTAATTTGAAGAGTAACAGGTCTTTGAGATCATTTAAGAATATATGAGCAGCTTTCTCATAAAATTAAGGAAGACCAGAGAAAGATAATTTTCTCAAGGATATCTTTAGAAATTATGGAGAGGCTCCCATATTGCTCTCTAATAATAAATAAATAAATTGGGTGTGAGAGTGGCAAGGCTTGAGGTTCACTAGGTTAATAATGTGCATTATTAATGAAATTGTGTTTCTCTGGTACTGAAGTTGGTCAGATAGCAATTATGAGTTCTAAGAGAACAAGTAAAAAATATTTTTCCCAATTTTAAATGTCCATTGTGTAAAACTGAAGCCTCAGAAGATATTACCTTGTAGTTTCACGTGCCTACCAATAGGCATACCACTGAGTAACCCAGGAGGACACATAGGTCCTAGTTTGAGAAGAAAGGTCCTAAGGGATTAAGGCTGTGTTTTCCTGGTCACCTAAAAAGCAGAATGTGCATCATCATCAGGAGACAAGATATAATGGGGCTCATTTGGGGTAAATGAAAGGAATGACAACTTGTCCTAAGAGACCATCCCTTAATGTTCTAGTGATCTAACTGGATGGATGCCTAATACTAGCCCGATAGGTATCAGTCAAATTTTCCCTGAGGGTACTTGTTAATAATTTCACACACTGCTTTGTTTGGTGAAATTGGGAATTGTTTAAATTCCTGTCTGACTCTATTTTCAGCAGCATTCAGAAAGCAGCAGAAACACTATAGCTTTCATTCTCAAAAATGAGTCTAAGATACTATAACTTTGGGAGTAGTCCCCTGTATGCATACACCTGGAAGAAGGGTACCGGTGTCCTTGATGCCATCAAACACAGTGAGGGGACAGATCGGTGCTGTGAATATCTCTTATTGTGGAAGAATGAGCCTAAAGTGAGTATCCAGAACACTCATAACAGATGACTTAACTGAATATTAGAGGAAATTAATACCTCACAGAAGTCTACAAAACACTTTCTTATATGTTCATGTTTTCATCTTTAGACATCAGCAGGATAATGACAGTTTGAGCTTCATGTTATCTAGTAATTCCTTATATCATTATATGCATCTGACAGGGAGGAGATGTAGATAGTTACATTTGAAAAAGAAGCTTTTAGAAAAAATAAATAACAAAATTACTTACTTTAGAACGTTCTCGTATTATCGTCAATAACAGAAAGAGTAGAAGACAGGTGATCATATATACAAATGTATTTAAGTTCATTTTAAAGCCAGATAGGACCCACAGCAGTTGCATTTCTCCCTTATGCCCTCTGCCCCA
Source organism: Trichechus manatus latirostris (assembly GCF_000243295.1). NCBI lineage: Eukaryota > Metazoa > Chordata > Mammalia > Sirenia > Trichechidae > Trichechus > Trichechus manatus. Next base: position 9,812,210 of record NW_004443986.1, read on the forward strand.
ATTAACCAACATTCTGAAGAAATCACATGATATAAATTAGGTAATAGCCTCAAGCCAATGTTTTTAAGAGTACTCTAGAAAATTAACACTTTCTTGTATTTTGTGTTTTCTTGATTACATCTTTGCTTTGTCTTTTTCAATTATATTTTTCCCTTACTGAAAGCTTCCCGTCCTTTCCTGTTACAGGATTATAGCTGGACAGACATCCGCTGCCCCTTTGAAAAACGAAGAGATGCAGCATGCGTGTTCTGGGACAATGTAGTGTACATTTTAGGTGGTTCTCAGCTTTTCCCAATAAAACGAATGGACTGCTATAATGTAGTGAAGGATAGCTGGTATTCCAAACTGGGCCCTCCAACACCTCGAGATAGCCTTGCTGCTTGTGCCGCAGAAGGCAAAATTTATACATCTGGAGGTTCAGAAGTAGGTAAGGACTTCTTCAGTATTTTTGTTTTGGGGAAGTGTTTTAAAGCCAAGTATCTTGGCTCTCATATGGAAGTAGACAGTTGCTGTTATCTATCCAGATACTTTTTGACCTAACTTAAATGCATGTCTGTCACATTTTAAAGCCCATTACCTGACTCCTTTATAAATCAGTAGTTTGTAAGGATTTCAACTTCCTAGTTTATGTTAATTGTCCATTTTTCATGATGATGAAACATTATTTGGCGCCATCTGAATTTTAGTTTGAGATTGAGTATTTTGGATACATAATACAGTGAAACTGCGAGAGCCAGAACACAACAGGATCACAAGTTTTCCACCTTTTACAGGGTACAGTCTTACCACTTTTCTATCACTCATTTTAGTGGAAAACATTTGAGTTTTCCTTCTCTGACAGCTCTCTGCCTTACACAGGTTCTGGCTTTCGCAGATTTTACTGTATTTGGTTTAAAGATTTCAGAGTCTGGCTTACTAATAGACCCTTTAGGAACTCTTTACTACATTCAAGCCTTTAAAGTATGTCTTATTTATCCTTTCTTTGTATCAGAAGAAAGTAAGAATGATCTTTTTTCTTTTGCTTTACTCTTTAACTCTTTAATCCAGTGAGTAGCAGTGGTATTTTATACTTACTGATCAGAGCTGGTTGTGGGGTGTAAAAACCTTTCTCGCTGATGGATAATTTATTAAGTGTCCCTTGGTGATTTTTTTTTTTTAAATTAATACTCTAGGTGCAGACTAGACACATAATAGCTTTTATATGCTTTCATCTTTTCAAGTAATTTCTTTAGCTAAATAATGGGCTTATAAAGAAAATTAGGAAGACCAAGTAAACTTAAGATGTGGAATTTAAATACTAATTAAGTCTCTTTATTTTTCTTTGATGATTTTTATATTAGCCCAAAATGTTTAAGTTTTGGTCAGCATGTTTATCTGTTTTAAGTTTTTACCCTTTACTACATGCCAAATAAATACAAGAAAAATTATGATATCCTAAGTGTGACTTGAGAAGATGGCCTTCTTAATACAGCATATTTCAAATACAGTGTATCCTGAAGGTGATAGAAAGTAACCACTCTGTGGTGTAGTAAATAACTTTATTTCTTCAGTGTTTACTCAGTCATTTTTTTTATTTAAATAGGAGGGTGTATATAGATATAGATAGATGTCTGCTAAATACTGTGTAATTTTCCCTTAGTGTCAAACAACTAAATCAACTAGATTGGAAGTTTAAGAAGTTACAGTCATTTTTGTTCATGACTGTTAATTCTATTTCTTATTTTCTTATCTTTGCTTCTCATAAACCTGGGTTGTGATGAAGAATTATAAGGGTTTTGTTTTTTATTTTCTAATGCTTTGGCATTTGCAAAGCCCAGCAGAGTGGGAAGTGCAAAATAGTTGGGTGAAAGTCAAACTTCTTTTTCCTTGGGAAGGACAAAAGCACTTGATCAGTAATAGTATCATTTCTAAAATCGTTATGGAACTCCTACAATGTACAAAAGTTGCAAAACAGGAGGAATAGATGTTTTGTCTTTAGAACTTATAATTTAAATACACCAGACACGTACAGCAACACTTTGAGGGTATACGCAGGAAAGGACCAGCCTGTGACTTCAGGGTTTACCCAGATAGCCACTGAGGAGTTAAGTAGTTTTATTAATGGTACAGTAGCTGTTATAGACTATTAACTGATAAGCCTTAGAACATTATTAGATAGTTTTCAGATTTTAAGATGTAGATTTGCCAGCTATAAATAGCTATGCTTTTTACTCCAAATAAACATTTAACGTTTGGATATAAAGTTGGGTATAATGCACCACTGGGCTTGAAGACATATATTTCTTATTTAATTTCTCTTTTGAAATCAAAGAAATTTCTTATTCTAAAGTTTAGTTACTAGTAAATAAGTCTTTCCAGTAGATCCTTCTTTGAATATTTTTCAGGATCTATACAAATGGGATTAGCTTTTTCTTTGTAAGTGAAAGGTAAGAATGTTTACATTTTGAAAAACTACTCGTGCATTTTTTTTTTTTTTTTGCTATTGTTGATTGAGTATAAAACTGATTAAAACTAAAAACTAAACCCGTTGCCATCGAGTCAGTTCCGACAGAGTAGAACTGCCCCATAGGGTTTCCAAGGAGCAGCTGGTGGATTCGAACTGCCAGCCTTTTGGTTAGCAGCCAAATGCTTAACCACCAGGGCCCCAGAAAACTGATTATACAACCCTAAATCCTTCCCTCCCACAACTGATGAGTCAGCTCTATAGTCACTTGGTTCCAAACCCCACCCCACCCCCTACCTTCATACACACACACAAAGTTAAGCAAAATGGGGCCCTTTTCTTTTACAGGAAACTCCGCTCTGTATTTATTTGAATGCTATGATACAAGAACTGAGAGCTGGCACACGAAGCCCAGCATGCTGACTCAGCGCTGCAGCCACGGGATGGTGGAAGCCAATGGCCTGATCTATGTTTGTGGTGGAAGTTTAGGGAACAATGTTTCAGGGAGAGTGCTGAATTCCTGTGAAGTTTATGATCCCGCCACAGAAACGTATGTATCAATTTAAAACTCTTACTTCACAGTTAATTGTATTCCTTAAGCTCAGTGGAAGGGGATGTCAAAAGGCAGGAGGAACTGAGAATGTACATATACTTTTGAATATGCTAAGGTCAGTGGTGTGTTTACAGCCTGGACCCCCACAGCGGTGGGTGCTTCCTGTATACATTAACTGTCCTGACCTTACATCCCACGAGAGCCCTTCTCTTTCTGGTCTTTATCCGGCAGTAAGTGCCATGAGTGAGACAAGTCTGATGGATTCATCAAACACATAAAATGTTTTTGTTTGAGAGGCCAGGAAATGTAGGGAAGGAAGGGGGGTGAGGGAGGGACAACCTTACGATCAGTACTAAATTTGCCCTTAAGTAGGAGTATTAAACTTATTGGTTCGTGACATTACTAAATCATGCCCCTACGTATAATGTCTTTTTGTGTTCATACTTACTAAAGTGTATTTGCTTTCATATTCTTGAATCAACTGGGAAGGAAATAACTGCTTTTAAAAAGACAAAATGCTAAAGAAAGCAATGGTGAGCCAAGTTTTCTGACCTTATAGTTAATGATGGACCCTATTCAGTATAGCCAAGAAATGTACAAAGCATTGAATAATGGTTACGGTGGTAAGTGCAGTGACACTAACCTAATGAGGAAATTGACATGATGATATTCCTTTTGTTGATGTTCAGAAACATCCAAAGAGCTTTGAGAAAAAAAGTCAGTTGCTCATGTGACTGGATTGCCCATTGTTTTTCTTTTACCAGAACAAGTTACTTAAATGTTATGGGAAAGAGTTGCACCAAAACTCTTGTGCTTAAGTTTTATGTTTACAAAATATTACCAGACTAAGAAACATAGAAGTCTTTAACTCTAGCTATTGCTTTTTAAAAATTAAGAGATGAGAAATTGATTATGAAATATGATCAGTCATGTGCATTTATCTATTTATGCTTCTCACCTACTTTAAATGGATTTAAGGGACATAATAGTTCCTTTCCCAAGCAAAAGCGCAGTTACAACTGTTCTTTTCTCATTTTTTGCTCAAATGGTTATCAGTGTAAGGAATAGATGTAAAAGCAACTTATCCTTTGAAACTTATGCTAAAATATTGAGACTTCGGTAATCCACCTCATCTTGTCCCAAACCAAAGAGAATGTGTGTGTATATACTAGATGTCTTCCCTCTTGTATCAGCTGCTACCTTTCTCCCGTAAACACTGTGTTCAAAAAATGATACAGCATACTAATTGGAAAACTGCAGTCTGATTCATCCTGCTGCCTAATTACTTCTTCATTTCTAAAAAATTTCTTAAAGTGGAACCTATTGCAGTATAAACTTCAGGGTTCTAGTTTTTGAGATCTTTTTTCAGGCAATATCAGTGTAAATAAAAAAGAATAAGGGAATTTGGCAGCCTCAACATTTTTTAAAACTAGGTGAATATATTCTGCTTAGCGAGTATTTAAAAACTTACATAGCTTAGTATTTCTTTCGTGTATATTGAGCTTATGTGTTAAGTTTGAATTCTCTGTGTTCTCTTCAGTGCCCTTAAATTTTCATAAATGAAAAGCTAATGTGAACTATCAAATTGTAAAAATGAAAAATAACTTATATACTGCTACAGTTTTCTTTCTGAATGTTATCTGACCATCTAAGTTACTTTTTATAAGAATTATTCTTTCCAATTTTTGGCATTTTTCTTACATGTTTTATAACTTAAACCTACGAAAAATGGCACATTTTAAGAAGTCAGACCTTTAAGAGAAGCTTCTAAACGCTGAACTTCAGGATGGAGAGAGCAGAGCAGGGGCCTAGCAGGTGCTCTGCATGTGAAGTAGAGGAAGTATATTTTGTGAAACTTCCTTATTTGTAAACTTTCAGGAAATGTGGATAGACAGAAAAACATGCATTCACTGACTTTTTCTTCACTTTACATTGTGGACATATTTGAAGAAGAAAAAACCAAACCATACCTGTTGCCGTTGAGTCAATTCCAACTCATAGCAACCCTATAGAACAGAGTAGAACTGCCCCATACAGTTTCCAAGGAGTACCTGGTGGATTCGAACTGCAAACCTTTTGGTTGGCAGCGGTAGCTCTTAACCACTACGCCACCAGGGTGTCCGACTGAAGAAGAAAGAGGTATGTAAATTGAATTCTTCTAAGTCAAATGCAGTGTTCAGTGCACTATGGAAGCTCACTGTGCACAGAGGCAGTGGAGCCCTCGTCCTGGCTGTCCCACTTCCCAGCTGAAGACTGCCCATTTCCCCTGGATGAGCATGTCTTTATCCTGAAAACAGCAGCGCCTGCCCACCTCACCCCATGGAGTGCTCCGAAAATGAGAGTGGCTTCTCTCAAACCATTTTTAAAACAAAAAGCAATACATAAACTTCTGAGGTTCATCCTTCAGCCAACGATTAGACAGGATAGAACAAAACGAGACTAAATGGGTACACCAGCCCAGGGGCAAGGACAAGAAGGCAGGAGGGGACAGGAAAGCTGGTAATGGGGAAGCCAAGGTCAAGAAGATAAGGGTGTTGGCACGCCGTGGGGTTGGCAACCAATGTCACAAAACAATACGTGTATTAATTGTTCAATGAGAAACTAATTTGCTTTGTAAACCTTCATCTGAAGCACAATAAAAAAAGCAATACATAAATATAAAACAATGTAAAATTGTTAATTGTTAATGTTTTCAGAGTTAATAATCATGTTCCAATTTATGTTTGAGAAAGTTAAATTTATCAACTTTTTTTAAAGAAGAGACATAAATAACTGTTTAAGAAAGTTACATTTATGCCAAGTTTCCCTTTTGTTGTTGGTGGTGGTAGTTTATTTTAGCTGTTAAGAGCCCAAACCTGTGCGCCACCTTCACAGTCAGAAATACCAATTGTGTGTATGGGAGCATACACAGAGGAAGGGATTGAATCTCATACCAAAAAAATAACTAAATACAGTTGTCTGTATATGTGTATGAAGCTGGCACCTGTGAATTAGCATCTTTCAACAGTTGTGTCTACATGTATATTCTCAATCTCATTATTTATAATAGTGGCTATAAATACAACATGCTAATAAATAGTTAAACTTGACAGAATTATGGAGTGTACTTTTGTTACCAGAGCTACCTGAAGTCCCAATGTAGATATGAGGCTAGATGTGTGAATAATAACAAATATTACTAATTTGCTGGAGGCTTGTGGTAAGTTAGTGTCTTACTAACGTGTACGTAAACATTAATTAAAAACGTGGCAGAATAAGTGCTTTATATTCTCTAAGTATCTTCTTTTTTGTTCGTATTTTACAAGTTATTGTGAACCACGGGATATAGATTTCTTCCTAAGGCATGTTAATTATCTGCAGATATCCTCTACTTCTCATGTCCTCTCATATCCTGAGTTGAAAGGAATAAAATCCCTATTTACCCCATCTACAAATAATCACTGTCAAACTTTGGTTTCCTGACCTTCTAGCCATTTTTCTGTGCATGTGTGTTTGTGTGTATGTACACATATGAGTGGTAAACGAGCACTTCATTGGGATAACAGACTCTTCTAATAAATGAGTATAAGAGTCCGTTTACTTCCTGTGAGCAAGCACACTAAAATACTTTAATTTTTTCAGGTGGACTGAACTGTGTCCAATGATTGAGGCCAGGAAGAATCATGGACTGGTATTTGTAAAGGACAAGATATTTGCTGTGGGAGGTCAGAATGGTTTAGGTATGTGATATTAATTCACTGTTCAACTTTCCCAGTGAGTCTGCTGATACTTCCTTATCTCAAATTATGAAGCATTTCTTAAAATCTAGAGGCAGATATTTACCGCATACATCATTATATTTTTTATACTTTCTGGAAACTAGTATATTTTATGAAACACTGCAGGACATTTAACATCCTTGTGCATGAAATGTCAGTAATGGCCCCCAGGCATTGTGACAATCTCAGACGGCTCTCACACATTTCTAGATACCCCCTGGGAGATGGTATCATAATAGCTTAAGAACTGTTGACCAGTAAAACAATTGAATTTACACCTTTCAAATTTTTTTAAATGCAAATAGACAAGAATTATCTTAGGTGAAGGGAAGTACAGCACATACTACTTGGGAAGTCAGCACAACTGGACTAAACCAAAGCTAAGAAGTTTCCTCAATACAACCAAACACTTCAAGGGACAGAGTAGCAGGTGCGGGGGTCTGGGGACCATGGTTTCAGGGGACATCTAGGTCAATTGGCATAACAAAGCTTATTAAGAAAATGTTCTGCATCCCACTTTGGTGAGTGGCATCTAGGGTCTTAAAAGCTAATGAGCGGCCATCTAAGATGCATCAGTTGGTCCCAACCACGTGGAATAAGGAGAATGAAGAACACCAAAGACACAAGGAAAGTATTAGCCCAAGAGACAGAAAGGGCCATATAAACCAGAGACTCCCATCAGCCTGAGACCAGAAGAACTAGATGGTGCCCTGCTACCACCAATGACTGCCCTGACAGGGAACACAACAGAGAGTCCCTGATGGTGCAGGAAAAAAGTGGGGTTCAGAACTCAAATTCTGGTAAAAAAAGACCAGACTTAATGGCTTGATTGAGACTGGAGGAACCCCAGAAGACATGGCCCCTGGACTCTCTGTTAGCCCAAAATTAAAACCATTCCTGAGATCAACTCTTCAGACAAAGATTAGACTGGACTGTGGAACATAAAATGATACTCGTGAAGAGTGTGCTTCTTAGCTCAAGCAGATACATGAGACTAAAGGGGCAGCTCCTGTCCAGAGGCGAGATGAGAAGGCAGAGAGGGTCAGGAGCTGGTTGAATGGACACGGGAAATCCGAGGTAGAAAGAAAGAGTGTGCTGTCACAGTATAGGGAGAGCAACTAGGGTCACAAAACAAAGTATGTATAAATTTTTGTATGAGAGACTAACTTGAATTGTAAACTTTCACTTAAAGCACAACAGTTTAAAAAAAAAATTTTAAATACAGGTTTGAGGATTTATATTCTGGCACTGAATGGCAAAGTTTCTTAAATATTTTTAAACATTGCATTAAAACATTCCTTTTTTTTTTTTTTTAATACAAAAATTTATACACACATTGTTATGTGACCCTAATTGCTCTCCCCATACTGTGACAGCACACTCCTCCTTTCCACCCCTGATTCCCTGATTCCCCGTGTCGATTCAACCAGCTCCTTACCCTCTCTGCCTTCTCATCTCACCTCTGGACAGAAGCTGCCCATTTAGTCTCTTTTATCTACTTGAGCTAACAGGCACACTCCTCACGAGTATCACTTTATGTCCCACAGTCCAGTCCAATCCCTGTCTGAAGAGTTGGCCTTGGAAATTGTTTTAGTTCTGGACCAACAGAGAAAACGGGGCCATGCTTTCCGGGGTTCCTCCAGTCTCAGTCAGACCATTGAGTCTGGTCTTCTTAGTAGAATTTGAGTTCTGCACCTAACCTTTCTCCTGCTCCATCAGGGACTCTCTGTTGTGTTCCCTGTCAGGGCAGTCATTGGTGGTAGCCCAGCACCGTCTAGTTCTTCTGGTCTCAGGCTGATGAAGTCTCTGGTTTATGTGGCCCTTTCTGTCTCTTGGGCTAATACGTACCTTGTATCCTTGGTGTTCTTCATTCTCCTTTACTCCAGGTGGTTGGGACCAATTGATGCATCTTAGATGGCAGCTTGCAAGCTTTTAAGACCCCAGACGCCACTCAGGCGAAGTAGGATGCAGAACATTTTCTTAATAAGCTTTGTTATGCCAATTGACCTAGATGTCCCCTGAAAGCATGGTCCCCAGACCCCTACCCCTGCTACTCTGTCTCTCAAAGTGTTTGATTGTATTGAGGAAACTTCTTAGCTTCGGTTTCGTCCAGTTGTGCTGACCCCCCGGTAGTGTGTGCTGTCCTTCCCTTCACCTAAGATAATTCTTATCTACACTCTAGTTAGTAGATAACCCTCACCCTCCCTCCCCACCCTCGTAACCATCAAAGAATGTTTTCTTCTGTGTTTAAACCTTTTCTTGAGTTCTTATAATAGTGGTCTTATACAATATTTGTCCGTTTGTGACTGACTAAATTCACTCAGCATAATGCCCTCCAGATTCCTCCATGTTATAAGAAAAACATTCCTACTTTTAAGTGAGTAAATTTGACCTCTTTATTGTCTTAATAGTATGCTGAAAAATCTTAGTAATTGTCTTAAGTAATGGGGAATCGAGACTCAATCTAGAGATAGTCCACAAACTTCATTTTATCCAGTACCTTTAAGCATTACTTTAAGTACAACAAAGAAATAACTTCTTTCCCTTCTCCTGTCCCCATCCATTGCTATTTTCTATAAACTACTGAAAGATAAGTGGTAGAAGGAAGTAGACATTTGAATAATTATAATCAAAGTTAATCAGTGAGAAAAAACCACTGATCAGTTTACTTTTTGATTTTCCAGAATAGATAGAACATTTTTCATTTTCTACAATAAATATCAATATTTATGATTCTATAACAAAAAATTGATACTGTATTGAAGAATAGTAAAATGTTAATGGTAGGATTTAGGTACTGGGCATGTGGGCATTCATCATAAACTTCTTACAACTTTTCTGTGTGTTTGAAATTTTTCAAATAAAATGTTGGGAAAGTACAAAATATATTCCTTTAAGAGATCTTCATAGAATTGTCCTTATAATTTTGGCTCATCTTGTTTTATTCTTTTGAAGGTGGTCTGGACAATGTGGAGTATTACGATATTAAATTAAATGAATGGAAGATGGTCTCACCAATGCCCTGGAAGGGTGTAACAGTGAAATGTGCAGCAGTTGGCTCTATAGTTTATGTCTTGGCTGGTTTTCAAGGTGTAGGCCGTTTAGGACACATCCTTGAATATAATACTGAAACAGACAAATGGGTCGCCAACTCCAAAGTCCGTGCTTTTCCAGTAACAAGTTGTTTAATTTGTGTTGTTGATACTTGTGGAGCAAACGAAGAGACCCTTGAAACATGAAAAATGAATGGACTTCAAGACTCATCAAAGATTCAAAAATGTGGCCGCCAGTGCTTTGTTTCAAGATTTTGGTTACAAGGTTTTGGTTTGCAGTTTTGTTTTTTTAAAGAAAGTTTTAAGTAAAATAAGATCCCTGTAAAATAAATATTTCTTTTATATGGTTTCCTTACTTGAATAGAAGACCCTTTTTTAGCTGGCCACATAGCCAGGAACATATCTAGCAAGAGAACTTGAAAAATTATCAGCATTTGGTGAAAATATGAATTCTTGAATGAGTTTCATGTTTGTAACTATGATTATGGCAGATTAGGGGATTGGCTCATCAGTGAAGCAGCCTCATCTTAGCTCTTGATTCTATTTTCATACATCATAGAAGTGCTATGTAGTTTGGTCTGTTGTTTCTGTTCAGTCAAGAACTAAGGAATAGTATAAATTGCAAGTCAAGACAGGCAACTCTAGTGGAGCAGCTTATTAGTCTCACATAATCTTGCTTGTCTTCAGATGCTTCATTTAGTGCCAAATGTATTTCATTTAAAAGTAAGCCCAGAGGGTGTTAAGGCACACACACACATACACACACACTCAGAAAACTTCATAAACAGATTCTTGGAATTAAAAATGTACCCAACTTCTCATGAAATATATTCAGTCTAATTAAATATATACTTTCTTTTTAACACAAACTGTCCAGTTCAGCACTCATCATTAATTTATTTCACTTTTACCCAGTGGTTAAAAAAGGATTCTGCTTCTTCAGTCCTTACTGTTAAATAAAATCAAATCCTGATAAGAATTAATAACTAGCAAAAGATAAAGCTATTTACAATAAATTTCTAGATCACTACAGTAGCACTGAGAGTTGTACCATAATATCAGTGTTGGCTTTGAGCTTGTTAAGGATTAAAAAGATATATGATTTTTTTTCCTTAGCAGGACACATCAAATATATATATTCAACCCAGTGATCTCTAAAAGTTTTGTAGAAATTACAGTTATAAATATGTGGTCAGTGTATCTTTTACAAACCCAACTACTCGTGTCTTTTTTAGTAATGTTTTGCCCTTTACACTGTGTATGGAATGAGCCATGTAAAGCTGTCACCGTCATTATTTTTAATCTGATAATATTAAATATTTTGTAACTTAAAATAGACTGTTCAGTTTTATTCATTCCTTGTTTTAAATGTGTTAGTAATGGTTATTTTTAAAATCCATGAAGCAGTGTTTCTATTTTAATTTTCTTTGTGTTCTTTATATGGGTTTATAAGTTTTGATCCCTAAAAAAATTTTAAATAAAAAGGAATTAGAGAAAGCCTAATGATGGGTATATTTATATTTATGTAGGGTTTCTTTTATGTATATAAGAAATTTATTGAGATATAACTCAGATACAGTTCACTCATTTAAAATGTACCATTCAGTGGTTTAGTATGTTAACAGAGTTATGCAACATTACCACAATCAGTTTTAGAACATTCTCATCATCCCAAAGAGAAACCCCATACCCAATAGCAGTCACGCTGCAATTTCCTCCAAACCCCACCCCCTGGCCCTAGGCTCAAGAGTATTCTATACTTTGTCTCTGTGGATTTGCCTGTTCTGGACATTCTTATGTAGGATTTTGAACATAGCACTCTATTGACAAATGTGGCAAGTTTAATTTTTTTTTTAAGAGAAGAATATCCATTTATAATATACAGTATGCCTATATTATGTAATTTGTAAACTACAATGTGGAATATGCAGCATTGTTTGAGATACTTGAAATACAGTAGTAGCCTTTTTTTTCAGGCTGTGCAACTGACTAGAACACATTATAGTAAGTGTGTAGACAGGTGTAATGCAGGTTACAATAAATTTTTTTTCTTAGTAATTTTTATCATAAGTCCTAATTAGTGTCTGTTTTCTGCTTGGAAATGTTCTACGAGATTATCAATGCCAGGATAATGAGTAAAAGTGCAATATATTGACGTATTTATTACCTTTTTTTCTTTTTTTCTCATACAAAAATTTATACATACATTGTTATGTGACCCTAATTGCTCTCCCCATACTGTGACAGCACACTCCTCCTCTCCACCCCTGAATCCCCATGTCCATTCAACCAGCTCCTAACCCTCTCTGCCTTCCCATCTCACCTCTGGACAGAAGCTGCCCATTTAGTCTCTTGGATCTACTTGAGTTAAGAGGCACACTCCTCACGAGTATCACTTTATGTCCCATAGTCCAGTTTATTACCTTTTTTTCAATAATACTTATATAAAGTATCTACATTTTTGGTAAACATTTGATATGTTAATGTTATATCCACTATTTGTACGACAGCAACTTAGTTTATACTTTGAAAATCATGAACATAAAAGTTTTAGCATCTTGAAAAAATTATTGCTGTAAAAGACAGTACTTAACTACAATTGTGTGACTATATGGCCTAACTTTCAAAAACTTGACATGTAAAAAGCCTCATGAAGAATTTTGTGAATTTTGAGATTATAGTATTACTAAAAGAAATCAAAATGCATCATTTAATAAACAATTCAGACAGTTTATACTCCTTTTACCTTAATACTATTAACAGCAAAAATCCTGGATTTGCTGCATAGGCCATAGAAAAGGAGATATTTGGAAGAAAATTTGCCTTTTAAGGGTACTATTAACAGTTCCGCTACTATTCATAAGGTTTTCACTGGCTAATTCTTCTCAGAAGTAGACTGCCGGGTGCTTCTTCCTAGTCTGTCTTAGTCTGGAAGTTCAGCTGAAACCTGTCCGCCATGGGCTACCCTGCTTCTATCTGAATACTGGTGGCATAGCTTCCAGCATCACAGCAACACAGAAGCCCCCACAGTAGAACAAACCGACAGATGGGTTTCGTTCTGTTCATAGGGTCGCTGATTCAACGGCACCTAACAACAACTATTAGCAGAAAGAAGCTCTGGTAATGCAATGGTTAAGCACTCTGCTGCTGACCAAAAGGTCAGGAGTTCCAACCTACCAGCTGCTCCAGTGAAGAAAGATTTGGCGGTCTGCTTCTGTAAAAATTTCCAGCCTTGGAAACACTATGAGGCAGTTCTCCTCTGTCCTATAGGTTCCTTGTAAGTTGGAATCCACTGGATGGCAATGGGTGACAACAATTAACATATCAAAGACTTGAGAAAACTCAATCCAGTCTGATGTTGCCACCAAACCAGCTCTCACTCCCACTGCTGTGGAGTCAATTCTGACTCATAGCAATCCTTTAGGACAGAGTAGAACTGCCCCATAGGGTTTCCAAAGCTGTCATCTTTGCAGAAGCAGCCTGCCACATCTTTCTCCCACCAAGTGGCTGGTGGGTTGGAACCACTGACCTGTCAGTTAGCAGCCCAGCGCTTAACCACTGTACCACCAGGGCTCCTTCAGCTCTCACTAAATCCCAATAATTTGGTAATATTAAAGGACGCTTTTTAGGCTTCATCACTTAACACTTGACAAGTCCTTCAAGGAACTTTCTTCCTCTTTACAGTTGCCTCAAAGGACTCCAAAAGTCTTGCGTCCATTTTTTATCTTCCTAACTTTTCTCCTTTCCAATCTGAGTCAAACTACTTTGGAAATAAAAAAAAATAAAAATAGTCTGTGCTGGTAAATTGTCTGAAATGTTAGCCTTACTAACTAGAAAGCTTTGTGTTTTCCCGAGCAATTAAGGCCCCCTCATAAGAAGATGTAAAATGGGGTTCAAGATCAAGTCCATTCAAATCTTGCACGTGGCTTCCCTGACTTTCTTTTCCAACCCTCTATTGGATTTATTTCCATTACTGTATGTTTAATTTCCAAGAGCGCTCTCTGTTTATGATTGCTCTTTTTTATAGTATGCTCTCGCTTCATGTTATCCTCACTGAGGATATTTTTGTTTCTTTAGCATTTTTATACTTTTGGTGTTATTTCTGTTTCCTATGACTTCTTTTTCTGTTTGTTTGCTTTGCTTTTTCCTGTTGGAGTCTTTCCACAAATACCTGGTTCCTAGCCATGCATTTCAGTTTAAAATGAGACATTTAAAAGCTGATGGTATTTTTTGTGTACAAATAATTTACTGTGTGGATAATAATTTATGGTGAAAAAAACCTCACCATATAATAAGGGAATGGCCAGCTATTTTTGTCAGAGACCTATAGGAAATCCATAGGTAGTTTTCTGGGGTGTTTTTTTTCCCAGAAAGTGATCTTCCAATTTCCTGCCCCTTAAAAGGAGGTTACTGTAAGCCTGGATTCCTGGAGTTCAGGCACAGGACACTATCTCGTCATTCAATAAGCAGATCTTCACTCAGTTCCTCTTTTGTCAGTACCATAACTTGTCCTCTCTACCTGATGTCCTGGAGGCTGAAGCCTCTCCTTCCATTTTTTCAAGAATTAAGCCTATCTCCTGTCAGGTAGGGACAGTCAGCTGCCTCACTGGGTGGGTTTATGGAGCTAGGTTCTACCTGCACCTTATATATTTTCAAACCACCCTTCTGTGGTTCCTGGTGGCTCTTACTTCCTGAGGCTTCTCAGGCTTCTCTGGGGACATCTGTGTCCACCTCACAGGAATATAATTTGATCTTCCTCTCTGCTAAGTAGTTTACAACTTTCATGTTCTTTCAGTCTTCATAAATTGTAGTTCAGAGCAGTGGATATCTTACTATAATCAAAGATGATGTTTTTTATTTTCACAGTTGTATCAAGAAGGCTGTCAACAGGAAAGGGAGGCAGAAGTATTTTTACTCTGTTATAAAACCAGAAATTTCCTTCCTGTAACACCACTCTCCTGATTTCCACCTACTACTCATATACCAAGGAGCCCTGGTGGTACAGTGGCTGCTAACTGAAAGGTCAGCGGTTCAAACCCACCAGCGGCTCCGTGGGAGAAAGATGTGGCAGTCTGCTTCCATAAAGATTTACAGCCTTGGAAAGCCTATGGGACAGTTCTACCCTATCCTATAGGGTCACTATGAGTTGCAGTTGACTGGGGCAATAGGTACTCATATATCTAATCACTGTACGTTCTGCAAGCCTTAGCCCTAGGCTCTTATCTCTCACACTCAGTACTCCACCTAGACAATCTCAACCAGGAGTCTTGCCTACCTCTCTACCCTCACCGAGCACCATGATCACCCTCACTAAGTTTCAGCCACTCTTGTTATTTAGTTCTCTGATCCCAGCAAGTCCTCACACACATTGGCATCTGCATGGAGGAGGAGCCAGTGGCAACGATGAGATATATTGGTTAATATAAAAAGATTGATCAAATAAAGAAATATATTAAGGATAGTGGGAGGCAGGTTTCTCACTATTAAACAAGGGAGTTATAAACATAACATGAATCTTATGATATTGGATTGGAATTTGAGGTTATCAATGTGAACTCACAGTCATATCTATATATGTAAATGTGTATGTATGTATGTATATACGTTCATACTTACGCTCTCTAGCAATGTTCATAAAAGTGCAAAAATATCCCAGTAACAATGAGCACACTTAAGAGCCAAGATCTTGGCCTCTAAGTATCACCAAAAGGAATCAGGGTTCTTTGGAAAAATGGCTAATTCCAGGACTGGAGCATCTCTTTTGGGCCAGAAAGTAAAGAAATACTCTTAAGAATCATGGGGATGTAGCAAAAGAAAAAGGAACCAGCTTAAAAGGGTGCCCACTGGCCAAATTGGGGACAAAGTGAGCATCAAAACAAATGATAACAATGGATTATAACCCGTTGATTAAAACTGGAAGCTATGAGCCCGTACTGATATGAATAAATAAATGAATAAAATTTTTATGAAGAGATTTTTATATAGTTTCAAAGTATCTCCCCACAAAATACTTATAAATAACAGAGGGAAAAAGTAACATTACAATGGAGAAGCTTGACAGACAACACCTTAATCAGATGCTCAAAGTAAACATTAAAAGTAATAAGCAATCCTACTCCTAGGAATATGTCCTAGAGAAATAAGAGCCATAACACAAATAGACATAAGCACAGCTATGTTCATTGCAGCAGCATTCAGGATAGCAAAAAGATGGAAACAACCTAGGTGCCCATCAACAGATGGATGGATGAACAAACTATGGTACGTACACACAATGGAATACTATGCAACAATAAAGAACAATGTTGAATCTGCAAAACATTTCACAACATGGATGGATCTGGAGGGCATTATGCTGAGTGAAATAAGGCAATCATAAAAGGACAAATATTGTATGAGACCACTACTATAAAAACTCATGAAAAGGTTTGCACAAAAAAACAAGCAGTCTTTGATGTTTACAAGAGAGGGGAGGAGTGGAAAGGAAAAACACTAAATAGACAATAGATAAGTGATATCTTTGGTGAAGGGTAAGATAGTACATAATACTGGGGAAGCCAACACAACTTGTACCAGTCAAGGTCATGGAAGCTCCATAGATATATTCAAACTCCCTGAGGGACAAAATTACTGGGCTGAGGGCTCTGGGGACCATGGTCTCCGGGAACATATAGCTCAACTGGCATAACATAGTTTATAAAGAAAATGTTCTATATCCTACTTTAGTGAGTAGCATCTGGGGTCTTAAAAGCTTGTGAGCCGCCATCTAAGATACTCCATTGGTCTGACCCCGTCTGGAGCAAGGGAAAATGAAGAAAAGCAAAGACACAAGGGAAAAATTAGTCCAAAGGACTGATGGACCACAAGTACTACGGCCTCCACCAGACTGAGTCCAGCACAACTAGATGGTGCCCGGCTACCACCACCGACTGCTCTGACAGGGATCACAATAAAGGGTCCCAGACAGAGCTGGAGAAAAATGTAGAACAAAATTCTAACTCAAAAAAAAACAAAAACAAAACACAATTACTGGTCTGACAGAGACTGGAGAAACCCAGAGTATGGCCCCCCGGACACCCTTAAAGCTCAGTAATGAAGTCACTCCTGAGGTTCACCCTCCAGCCAAAGATTAGACAGGTCATTAAACAAGATGAAACTAAACATTCACACCAGCCCAGGGGCAAGGACAAGAAGGCAGGAGGGGACAGGAAAGCTGGTAATAGGGAACCCAAGGTTGAGAAGGGGAGAGTGTTGACATGTAGTGGGGCTGGTAACCAATGTCACAAAACAATATGTGTACTAATTGTTTAATGAGAAGCTAGTTTGTTCTGTTAACCTTTATCTAAAGTACAATAATCAAAACAAATTTTAAAAAGCTTGTAAGCGGCCATCTGAGATACTCCAATGGTCCCACCCTATCTGGAGCAAGGGAGAAAGAAGAAAACCAAAGACACCAGGGAAAGATTAGTCCAAAGGACTAATGGACCACAACTACCACAGCCTTCACCAGACTGAGTACAGCACAACTAGTTGGTGCCCAGCTACCACCACTGACTGCTCTGACAGCACTCACAATAGAAGGTCCCAGTCAGAGCTGGATAAAAATGTAGAACAAAATTCTAACTCATAAAAAATAAAAACAAAAACAGAGTTACTGGTCTGACAGAGACTGGAAAAACCCAGAGAGTATGGCCGCTGGACACCCTTATAGCTCAGTAATAAAGTCACTCCTGAGGTTTACCCTCCAAGCAAAGATTAGACAGAGCCATAAAACAAAACGA
This sequence comes from Trichechus manatus latirostris, assembly GCF_000243295.1. Taxonomy (NCBI): domain Eukaryota; kingdom Metazoa; phylum Chordata; class Mammalia; order Sirenia; family Trichechidae; genus Trichechus; species Trichechus manatus. Next base: position 9,829,798 of record NW_004443986.1, read on the forward strand.
GACTAAATGGGCAGAGCAGCCCAGGGGCAAGGATGAGAAGGCAGGAGGGGACAGAAAAGCTGATAATGGGGAACTTAAGATTGAGAAGGGGAGAGTATTGACATGTAGTGGGGTTGGCAACCAATGTCACCAAACAAGATGTGTATTAATTATTTAATGAGAAAATTGCTCTGTAAACCTTCATCTAAAGTACAATAAAAAAAAAAGTAATGAGACAAATTGAAATTGTAGACCACTTGATAGATGCAATAAGACCACAGCATCACTTCTGTGATAATCCTGAAAAAGATGGATAATCTGAATCTAATGAGAAAACATGAGACAGACATTCTACAAAATACATAGCCTGTGATCTTCAATAGTGTCAAGGTGATAAAAGGCAAGGGGAAGACTGAGAAAGCCACTAAAGAAATATAAAGTGACTTAGGAGTTAAAATTGGAGCCATTATTCCCTGTCCTTGAGGATAAAGAATTTGACCCAGCTGGAGCTTGACTCGCAAGGACTCACAAGGACACATCAACTGGGCCGTGAGGTATAAAAACAGTAGCTACAACAATCTTGGAAAATTTCTTTTAGGGAATCTTTCACATAAACAAATACTTCCACAAACCCACATATTTTCCACTCTTACCTTTTTCTATTAGCATTTATTAAAAAGTAAGATTTGCTGGACCAGTGAAGACCCTTCTGGCTGTCTTTACTGAAATTTGTGCCCATGATTATTAAGAAAGACAATTCAAAAGGTAGAATCACAGTGATTTAGCAGTTTTTAGTCAATGTGTGAAAAGGTGAAACTTTTAATGATTTTATGCATTTATAATGTTAATATATACGTAGGACTCTGTAACAGTCCTTGGACACAGCTCTGGCAGCATGCTTCTCCATTTCCCACTTTTGCCTCTTGGAACTGATTTAGGAGATAATATTGGAGTTATTATTCCCTCTCCTTGAGCATAGAGAATGTGACTCAGCTGGAGCTGGGCTCACAAGGACTCACAAGGACACATCAACTCAGCCCTGAGGTGTAAAGATGATAGTTAAGATCATCTTGGAAACTATCTTTTAGGGAAACTGTCACATAAAGCCAATCAAACAGAACACAAAAGACTTTCCACTCTTATCTTTTTCTATTAGCATTTAGTGAATAGAAATTTGTTGAACCAATGAAGATCCTCCTGACTCTCCTTACTGAAACCTGTACCAATGATTGTTAAGAAGGACAATTCAAAATGTAGGATCACAGTTTCTAGCCAGTCTGAAAAGGCTAAGCTTTCAATGGTTTTGACCATTTGTAATGTTCATATATACTGATGACTCTGTAATGGTCTTTGGACTCAGACAGACATGACTGTGGCAGCATGCTTGTCCATTTTCCCACTTTTGTCTGTTCTGTGATATTTCCTTGGACTTGGGCAGACATGGTTGTCCGCTTACCACTTCTGCCCTTTTGAATATATGCCGAATAAAACTTTCTTTTTGCTTTACTAAAATTTATGATGTTTTTCCCCTAGAACAGAACATACGCTGAATAAAATCTTTCTTATTGCTTTATTGTAACCTTGTGGTGATTTTACCTTAGGACGAAAGGCAACAATGATTCTTTCCTTTAAAGGACATTATTGGGAAATTAGCAAAACTGGAATGGAGGTTGAGGATTAGATAGTAATGCATCAGAATTAATGTCTAATTTTGATGACTGTATTGTGGTTATGGAAGAGAATGTTCTTGTTTGTGGAAAATACAAATAAGTATTTGGAGTAATGGGGCATCAGATGGGCAACACACTATCAAACAGTTTAGGGGGAAAAGTTCTGCGTACTATAGTTTAACTCTTGCATAAATTAGGTTGTTTCAAAATAAATAAAATTAATTTTTAAAAATAAAAAAACTGGTTTGTACCCGTTGTTGCCTGTGCTGCTGTAGAGTCTGTTGTTTCCAAAACCCAAACAAAATGTGTGGGCAAGAATGAGGCTCACCCCTAGCCCAATCATCTCCAAACCACTGGAAGAGGCTGCATAGGTCCAGTTCACTATTATTACTCCCCATTGCTGACCTCCACATTGTCTCATGATCTTGTTTTTCCCTCCCATTCCAGTCTCTATAAAAAGTTTAAGATTAATTAACCTATGTTCCTCCTTGGAGGGTGGAAAACAAGTGATAATGATCTAGGAATGACAAACCGAACAAAGCACCCATCCTGGGACAAGAAAATCAGGATGTCGCCAGATAACCCCCCAAAAAAGATTAACTCATCTGGGACATGACCACCTCAAGGGGGAACTAACACAAACTTCTAAGACGCATAAGCCTTCGGGGAGACGGCTTTTGGAGGAATCTATTCCCTCTGTCTCTTATATATCGATATATAATAAAACTCTTGCTGTTCACCTCACCACTGTCTCAGAACTGGCTATTGCGGCAGGCGGCTCCAATCCGCATTCCTGTGATAACACGACCAGGGACAAACCTGTAATCCAACAAAATCAGATCTGACTCACTGCAAGGACAGAGTCTACACATAAGAGGAACTGTGAGGCATCTCCGGAGTTCAGTAAACAACTGAAAAATAGAGTTATTGTAGGACTGGGAGGGTAGAGTTTAGGCAAAATTTAAATGAAGCAGTTTTGATAGGCTGAAAGCAAAGCAGAGCTGTGTGTAGCATCAACATCAGGTCTGGACTGAGAAGTGTCATGTTCCTTGGAAACTACAAAGTTAAGAAGAAAATATGCTGTTTTCAAAAACCCTTTGTCTAAAGCTCTGTACCTGGGTACAGATTGAGACTGCTTCTCTGTGTAAAAGTGACTTCGATCTTCTAGGCAAGAGCGGGACGTTTTAATCTTACTGCTATTGTTTCAAATGATAACATTTATGTGAACTTTAAAGAACCAGGTTTCTCAATGAGTAAGAATATAATTGGTAGTGTTAGAAATAATCAAAATCCATCAAAATTTGAACATAAGTTTTATTCTCAGCAGTTAGTTATACGCATATACCAAAAACCAAACCAAACCCATTGCCCTGGAGCCATCCCAACTCATAGTGACCCTATAGGACAGCATAGAACTGCCCCATAGGGTTTCTAAGGAGCGGCTGGTGGATTCCAACTGCTGACTTCTTGGTTAGCAGCTAAGCTCTTAACCACTTTGTCACCAGGACTCCATATGCATATAGGGAGATCATTTCAATTCCAGAAACAGAAAATAGCTTGAAGGAGCTAGGTACAATAAGTCTTATAAAGAGGAGGGAGAAACATTAGACAATCAACCACTGGCTAATCTTAACATGATTGATTGAACCCTGCCCTCCCCCTTTAACTGAGATCAAAGGGTATCAGTTCACAAAATGGTCTCTGCCCCTCCACCCAGCCATATCTTTTGAAATTCAAATTTAGTAAGCCAAGCCTGGCTTCGGACAGGAAAGAAAGGATTTGTAACTTTGGGTGAAAGACAAACTGCTGGCTGGTTAATTTTGGTCAGGGATTTCTTTAAAGTGAATATTTGGTTTTGTGAGTAAGAAACCCTAAAGTCAAAGCAAGGTATCTGCTATCAATTTCTCTTTGATAGTAATCACCTCAAAGAAAGAGGTTATACTTTTCAGCCGCAGTGTGTCCTAAAAACAAACATTGCTTCCTGTTAAATTTGTTGTTGATGTTGTGTGCCATCCAGAATAGAACTGTCCCATAGGGTTTCCTAGGTTGTAATATTTATGGAAGAAGATCACCAGGTCCTTGGACTTTGCAGTTGATTTAGGAAATAATACTGGAGTTAATAGTCCCTATGCGTGAGCATAGAGAATGTGACCTAGCTGGAGCTGGGCTCACAAGGGCTCACAAAGACACATCAACTGGGCCCTGAGGTATAAAGACAATAGCTAAAATAATCTTGGAAAATATCTTTTAGGGAAACTTTCACATAAACCATTCAAACAGAACACAAAAGACTTTCCACTCTTATTTTTTCGATTAGCATTTAATGAATAGAAAATTTGTTGGACCAGTGAGGACCCTCCTGACTATCATTACTGAAACCTGTACCAATGATTGTTAAGAAAGACGATTCAAAATGTAAGATCACAGTTTCTAGCCAATCTGTGAAAAGGTGAAGCTTTCCATGGTTTTGCCCATTTGTAATGTTAATATATACTGATGGTTCTGTAACGTTCCTTGGACTCGGGCAGACATGGCTGTGGCAGCATACTTGTCCCTTTTCCTACTCTTGCCTATTCTGTAATATTTCCTTGGACTGGGGCAGACATGATTCTGGCAGCATACTTGTCCGCTTCCCACTTTTGCCTTTTTGAATGTATGCCAAATAAAATTTCTTTTGGCTTCACTAAACTTTGTGATGTTTTTCCCTACAACATAACAGACATCTTACTTTGATTTTAAGGTTTTTTCTTATCCATGAAACCAAATATTAACCATAAAAGCCTGACCCAAACTGCTAAACCCTGCCAGAAACTGCTCTATAGCAATGTTAATTTGTCGTGTTCTGCTAGAAAAGGATAGTCATCAAACCATTACCTCCTAATTTACATCTCAAAAAGTCTCTTGGCTGCAGGTGTGTGGAGGGCCAAATTATTAGCAGCCAGGCCAGAAGTAACCTGATATCAGTTAATTTCAGTAAAGGAGGTAAGGTAGGGTCCAATCAATCATGTTAAGATTAGCTAATGGTTGATAGTCTATATTCCTCCCTCCTCTACTCTTTATAAGCCCCACCGTACCTACCTGCCAGCCATTTGCTTTTTCTGGAATCAAAATGATCTCCGTATATGCATAAAGGAATCACATATAAACACACAGGCACGGTTAGGGGCCCTGGTGGCGCTAGGCTCGGCTTTAGGCTGCTAACCAAAAGGTTGGCAGTTCGAATCCACCAGCCGCTCCTTGGAAACTCTATGGGGCAATTCTACTCTGACCTATAGGGTCGCTATGAGTCGGAATCTACTAGGGTTTTTTTGTTTGTTTTAATGTGCGTATAGAATAACTGCTCAGAATAAACCTCATGTTCAAATTTGTTTTATTTTTAACAGCATTTACAACTGAAAAGAACAACTCGGTCTCTCAAATCACAGCTAATCCCCCTCGCAGGGCCTCTCCGAAGTTCTGGCTTTTCTTTGATCCGTTTTCCTCTCCTTTTGGAACTCAAGGCTCGCTCCAAGACTCTGCACCAGGGTCAAAGGCGCCTCCCTTTCTCAGAGAAACGTTTCAAGTGTCCCGCCTTCCCAGGCCATACGCGATGCGTCGCGCTCTCTTTAAATCCTATTGGGTAAAACCCACGCCTCTCATCGCACTGTGGGCGGGACAAGAGAGAAACGCCTTTTCTCGGCCGCGCGAAGATGATGTCACAGGAGAGGGGCTGAGCGCCTTCGGTTGTTCAGGTCTCGCTGCTCGCCGGGCGTGCTGGCTGAAGACCGCTCTGTAGGCGAACCGTCTCAATGACCATTTGTCAATTCTTCCTTCAAGGCCGGTGCCGCTTTGGAGACCGGTGCTGGAATGAACATCCCGGCGCCAAGGGTGCGAGCGGAGGACGTCAGCAGCCTCAGCAACAGCCCTCAGGTGACATGCCCCTAAACCCTCCGCCGCTTGCTAAGCCGGGAAGGCGCCGGCGTGTGAAGGGTGGGGAGTGGGGATCCGGCGGCGAGGAATGGCTGGCCCCTGGGGCCTAAAGCTAGAGTCCCTTGGATCGACAAACGCCGCGGCGCGCTGGTCAGGTGACTACGCGCCGTCGCGTCGCGTCTTCGGCCTCCGCCAACCCCTCCCGGGCCGGGCATCCAGTTTTTAATCTGCGTATTAAGCACGTGGTTGGTGTTTGTTGAGCGGCTGAGGACAGAGGTTTGGCAGTGGGTGTTCATGCCAAACAAGGTATTTTTAAATCGTCAAGTACGCGTCAAAACTGTCTGTAAATCGCAATGTTTCGGGGATTCGTGTAGCTAGTCCCTGACGCCTTCTTTTCTTAATAGCCTTGTGTGTGCTTATTTTTCCTTGACCCCTTGTGTATAATTCTTATTAAACTGTTAAATCGAGGGAGAGGCCGGCAACTTGGGTCAGAATCAGGACTCTTTGGGGAAGTCATGAACTCCTTTGAGAATCAGGTAAAACCTGCGAAACCATACCGCAGAAAAATGCACGTGTTCATAAAATTTAGAATAAAATTGGGAGGGTGGGATGAACCATTATGAACTTGCTGGACTGTGAGAGGAGGGAGTGTGGGGTCCCTTTGACCCGCTCTCTGGGCCTAGGTCACTGTGGAAGAGTTTGGAATATTTCACTAGACCAGTTGTGTGATACAAAAGTACTGTACTCCGGAGGAGGAGGGATCAGACTTGAAACCACGATATAACACAGGGTTTAAGGGTTACATGAATATTTAGGTTTTACTTTTTTAGGAATGGAACTTAGCCTTTAAGGGTGTCACCAGGTGCTGTGTTCCTTGCCTCCACTAGAGCTATTCATCTGACCCTTAAACCTTGTGTTGTATTGTGATTTCATGTCTGATCCCTCCTCCTCTTGAAGACATCCCTTTTATATCATCCATGACTGGTCTAATGAAATATCCCAAACCAAAAATTAGGTCTTGGGGTTTGGTAAGTGTGAGTGTACTTTCAGGGACAGCAGAATGTAATATTTGACGTTCTGTGGAGACTCATTCTAAATGTAATAATTAGAAAGTAAATGTTGAATGGTTAGATTGGTGAATGAAAAAAGTGTAAATAAAACTCTTGGAAAGTTAACAGTGTATCCCAGAAATAATGAATGCTTCTTGGAATTAATAAATATCAAGGCTAAAAAGCAATATACAAAGGGAAAAAGTAAATTTTTTCAGTTGTGTCATCCAAAAGGATTTGAAACTTTAAAAAAAATAAGATACCATTAACCCCTACTTGAGGGATCTGGCCCAGCAATATTCTCTCTTTTCTCTTTGGTTTTGTTAAGTAGTTTAGAATTGGGAGATGAACTTTCGTAAGTGGGTATACCTCCTGTCACTCCAATTTTGAATATATTTAATGGCATGTCTCCTAATTTAGTTACTTTAATCTTAGCCCCTAGTAGTAATTGATGATAAAACAGGTGGTTGAAGTGACAAGATTTTAAAAAATGGACCAAACCCCATAACATTGCCATCATGTCAGTTCCAACTCATAGCAACCCTATAGGACAGTAGAACTGCCCCATTAAGTTTGCAAGGAGTGGCTGGTGGATTCAAACTGTTGACCTTTTGGTCTTAATCACTGCACCATCAGGGCTCCAAAAAAATAAATAAATAAAGGACAAAAGACTTAAATAGACATTTGTCCAAAGAAAGATATATGTGTGGCCAAAATGCATATGAACAGATGCTTAGTGTCATTAATCATTTAAAAAAAAAAAAAACGTTGTTGAGTTGATTCTGATTCATGGTGACCCGACCCCTATGTGTCAGTAGAGCCGTGCTCCATAGGGTTTTCAGTGGCTGATTTTTCAGAAGTAGATTGCTAGGCCTTTCTTTTGAGGCACCTCTGGGTGTACTTAATCTTTTGGTTAGCAGAGGAGCACATTAACCATTTGCACCACCTAGGGACTTCCATTAATCATTAGGGAAATTTGAACGTAAACCACAGTGAGATACCGCTTCACATGCCCTAGGATGGCTATTAACAGTTAAAAAGAAAATAACAAGTGGTGGCAGGGATGTGGAGAGATTGGAACACTCATCCATTGCTGGTAGGATTGTAAAATGGGGCAGGAGCTGTAAAAAACAGTTTGGCAGTTCCTCAAAAAATTAAGCATGGAATTACCATATGATCCAGCAGTTACACTCTTAGATACAGTAAAACCTACAAAAACTGGAACCTGTGTAAGGCGGAAGCCTGTCTGAGAAGGAAAACACAAATATTTTTCACTAATAGAGAGCAATAGAAAAGTGGTGAGACGGCACCCTGTCAAAGCAGAAAACTTGCAAGACCTGGAAAAACAAGGCTGTTCCATCTAGTTCCAGCTCTCACAGATTTCACTGTATATATCCAAAAGAATTGAAAGCAAGGCCACAAACAGGTACTTGTACACCAGTGTTTATTGCAGTATTATTTATAATAGCCAAAAGGTGGCTATTATGAACAGATACATTGTGATATATACATACAATGGAATACTATTCAGTTATAAAGAGAAATGAATTTCTATTACATGCTATGATGTGGATAAAACTTGATAATATTATGTTGAGTCAAGTAAGTCAGACCCAAAAGGACAAATACTGTGATTTCATTTATATGGAATGTCTAGAACAGGGACTGCTTGGAGACAGAAGTTTTATCAGTGGTTACCAGGGAGCTGGTGGCAGTGGTGGTTCATTGGTAGAATTCTCACCTTCCACGTGGGAGATCTGGATTCTGTTCTCAGCCAGTGCACCTCATGTGCAGCCACCACCTATCCAGACTAAGACTAAAAAGAAAGCCTAGTGATCACGGGGTGGCTGATCCTGTTGTGCATAGGTTGCCATAAATTGGGGTTTCACTCAATGGCAGCTAACATCAACAACACCGGGGGATGGGGGAGGGAATGAATGAGAGTTACTGCCTCAGCGAAACAGAGTTTCTGTTAGAGGTGATAAATTTTTTCAAAATGTAAAGTGATGGTTGCACAGCACCATGTAAGTGATTAATGTCAGTGAATTCCATGCTTACTACTGATTGAAACAGCAAATACTTTGTGATACATACTTCACCACAGTACAAAAAAATAAGAGCAGAGAGACAGTCTTGCTGGCTCATTTTGATATTTATAAAATATTTTGAATGGGTTATAATACTTTATTACCAGATATCTGCTCATGATAGAGGAACTCAATGTACTTTATTCACATGTAAATGTCCTTCTGTAATCTCCCTATGAAAGATAGGTGGGTAGGTGGTGTTTTTCCCAGAGAAGACTGAGTCAAATAGATTTAAGCATCTATTCAAGAAGAGAGGGTAAAATCTAATGTTTTGTATTCAGTAAACTCTTTAATTCAGTGATCATTTTTCAGCTTTTACTGCTTTATGGGGCCCAGTGGGGGAGCGAAGAATAATAAGACATGGCTTCTAACCTGAAGGAGCTTATGATTTTGGGTATATACCCTCTATCCACTTAACTATGAAGCAGTTATTAATAAGTTTGTCAGCCGAATTTAGTAATATATTATTATCTATGAATTTAGCATCCTCAGTCTTGTTAAACAAAAATGCAATTACACCATTATGTGATTTCTTGATATATACTTTACTATGTAAATTGAAAATGAGGAGATTTGATTTCATTTAAAATGAGTAGAAATATGCTTGTTGAATCTCTGTATAAATCTCTAGACATACTAAGATAAAATGTAATGAAGTTTTTAGAGATTTAAAAAATGCCTTTTAGAAGAGTTGACAGTAAAATTGTTTTATTTTATTGATTATTTCAGGTAGTAACAGACGTGGATGGAATGCTGCTAACCACAGATACTCCAGTGTGATACAGCCATCCAGTTTCTCCAAATCCACGCCATGGGGGGGCAGCAGAGATCAAGGGAAGTCATCATTAGGTTCTTTTGAGTCTGGGACTTCAGCTAGCAGGGACAGGGAGTTTGGATTGTCTCAGAACCCATTTGCTTCTCTAAGCCCTGATGAACAGAAAGAAGAAAAGAAACTTCTGTAAGTGAAAGCCTTTGGGAAGGTTATTGCCCATTTCCTTATTTTTTTCAAAAGCACCTACAATATTTTCTTTAAAAAAGAAGTAAAATGTGTTTAAAAAAAAAAAAAAACCAAAAAACGGTGATCCCATCATTCAGAGATAAACGCTGTATCCCTGTATGTCATCCTAGATTTTATTTCACTTAAAAGACATCATCTTTCTATGTCAATAGAGTGCCTTTTTAGACTGAATCATGCTTTTTCCACTTTTATGTTGGTAACATTATATGATGACTATCTTTCTAAGGTTAGTCCTAGTTAAGTTTGTTGTAAATAATGAGTTCTTTACAAAATATGAGCTAATTTAAAATAATAATTTAAGATGATTTAAATAGCCTATCAAATATTTGTATTTTATCTCATATATATATATATAGACATACACACATAATCTTCAGGGTCACCGAAGGTATCTTTTTTTTTTAACTGTTCAAACTTGTTTCCTTTATTACTGTGGAGTAGATTCAAGATATTTCTTGAGAAGATTCATGGTGGAATTTATGACTGGTGCCAAGATACAGTATCTGGCTATCTGTAACTATTCTTCCAGCTCCTGGCTACCAGTACAGAACTTAAATATGCCTGTTATTCTTTTATTTCCCATAACTAAATTACAACCAGTGGTAAACATTTTGAGCCATGTACTATATACAGTTGGCAAAAAATAATAAGTAAAAGAACAAACAAAGCCCTCCTTCCTGTATTTGTTGAAATTCTAAGTATAATAGTATTCTGTATGATATCTATCATTTTGTTAATTGTAGCATTTTGTGTAGGGGGGAAAGATTTAATTTAGACCTGAATCTTGCCATGGCTTTGCCAACAAATTAGCTATATGGATGTGGGTCTGTTTCCCCTGTTGCAAAATGTGAAAATTAGACAAAATGATCTCTAAAATCTATACCCACTTTTAAAGTTGTATGATTCTGAAGTTGGTATTATATATTTTATTATATTTTGGTCTTTAAAAAATGCATGATACCTATGCTTGTTCTCAGTTAATAAATACATTAATTAATAGTGTATTGAAAAACAAAGATTATTAATTTTTCTGATGCACTGATATTTATAACCATGAAATGTAGCTCATAGTTATAAATCTACTATTTTAAAGAACACTTTTCAGAAAATATAATGGAAAAAAATCTATGTATTTAGTCATTGAGAATCATAAACAATAAATTTTAACAAGCAGATGAAAAAGGTCCTTTGCTCTTTGTTTTTTGTTTTTTGTTTTTTTTTTCCAGGGAAGGAATTGTAAAAGATATGGAGGTTTGGGAATCATCAGGGCAGTGGATGTTTTCTGTTTATTCACCAATGAAAAAGGAACCTAATATTTCAGGTAACTGAGAAATTATATATTTTTAAAATATGTTCCAAAACTATTACTTTCTAAAACTAAAGCCGTGCCAAATAAAAAAATTAACCACCAACTTGGCTGCAATTAGGAGAGTTTAGCAATTGTTTAAAGTATCTGAGTATTCTAGCAGAACTTCATAATTTCAGATTGAGGTTGGAGGATTTATATATTTATTTTTAAGATAATGTAGTTCTGATGAGAAAATAATAAAAATCAGGAGTCACCACAATTTTAATTCTGTAAGCCCAAGAAGATGTTCTGCTTTTTTGGTTCCCCGTACATACAACTTTTGGACCTCTTAGCTGCGTGCAGTGAATAGAAGAGTCACATTCCGCCTGCCACTAAGGCCTTGGCTAACTGGTTCTGTTCTCTCTTTCTTGTATATCTTTCTAAGAATAGTCATTTTTCATAAGCCATATTGAGACTTATCTTGGAGATAATGTTTGAAAGTGGAGAGCCTTCGCTAGGCTGCAGGGATAGCATTTCTTTAGAATACCTTTTTCCTTCCCATTCGTCCACAGCCTCCTCTTGTTCCTTCCTCTTTTGTCCATAGCCCCTAAGCCCTTCCTGGGCTGAAACTTAGACCACCAGCCTTTTCCATGCCCATTCTGAGTGGCCGTGGACCTCTGTCTGATTGAGGAAACAGTAGGTACCTGTATATGGGGGCCCCTACAGTACTCTAGAACTCTGGAATCTTCCCTCTGTCCCAGTTCTGCTTCTTCATTCTGTGTTTGTGTTACAGCGTTTCTTATTTATCCACTCATTCAGTCAACAGATATTTATTGAATTTCTTTTGTGCCAGGTTCTGTTCTAAGTGCTAGGGATAGAGGGATGAATAAGACAGACAAGATCCATTCCTTATGAAGCTTATGTTTTTGAAGGAGGGAGACAATAAGTAAAGCAAATGAATAGTTTCGGATAGTGATTTTTCTATGAAAAAATTAAGATAGTATTAAGCCTTTTTTAATCAGTTCAGAATGAACCCTCATGCCATAAGGCAGTGGTTCTCAAAATGTGAAATGTGAATCTTTGTGAGTCCCTGAGTAAAATTGCCAGATAAAATACAGGGCACCTAGTTAGCATTTGAATTTCAAATAAATAAAGAATAATATTTTTAATTAACAAGTAGCCCTGGAGGAACAATGATTAAGCACTCAGCTGCTAACTGGAAGGTCTGTAGTTCGAACCTGCCAGCAGCTCCACAGGAGAAAAGACCTGGTTCCTGTAAAGATTTCAGCCTAGGAAACCCTATGGGGCAGTTCTTCTCTGTCCTATAGGGTCACTGAGTCTGAATCATCTCAGTGGCACACAACAAAATTTTTATTAACAAATTATTGTTGTATATATGGGATTCAGATTTAACTGAATATCTTGTATGTTTATTGGCTAAATCCTTCAACCCTATCCCTGAGACCCTTTTAGGGAAGGCACAAGTTCGAAGTTCGTATATGATTTTATATATGTGTGTGTGTAGTATTTTTGGTGAAAATATCCATAGCAAACAGGTTGCCATTCAACAGTTTTTACACATAATGTTTGTTCAGTGCCATTGGTTACATTTTTCAGTTTGTGTCAACAGTCTCGTTATTTCTGTTTCAGTTGTTCTACTGTCTTTTGGTCTCACTGCCCCTCCCCACTCTAAATGTCTCATCTGTGCTTTAGAGTAACTGTTGTCCCTTTAGTCTCCTGTGGATAATTTTTAAGAGTACAGTTCTCAAGGGTGAAATTCTTTACTCTTTGAGCTAACCTGCTATTAGTTTGAAGGTGACTTCATGGGATAGTTTCTGTTCAAGATTTAAAGAGTATCTCAGGGCGATAGTCTCAGGATTTTGCCATTCTCGGTGAGTCCAGTAAGTCTGGATTCTTTGAGAATTTTAAGTTCTGTTCCACATTTTTCCCACTTTATATCAGGATCTATCTATTGTGAACCTGATCAGAGTGTTTCAGTACTTATAGCTGGGCACCATCTAGTTCTTCCAGTCTCAAGGTAGAGGAGGCCATGTTCATGGAGACAGTCCTGTATTTTAGTTCCTTCTGCAATTCTTGGATTTTCTTCATTCTCTTTTGCTCCAGACGAATAAAGGTCAATAGTTGTATCTTACATGGCTACTCACAAGCTTTTTTTTTTTTTTTTTTTTTTTTGTTAAATAATATTTTACTGTGTTTTCAGTGAAAGTTTACACAGCAAATTAGGTTCCCATTTGACAAGTTTCTACACAGATTTTTCAGTGACTGTCTTAATTACCTAGTGCTGTTATAACAAATACTGCGAGTGGATGGCTCCAACAAACAAATTTATTCTCTCACAGTCTAGGTGGCTAGAAGTCCTAATTCAGGGTGCCAGCTTCTGGGGAAGGCTTTCTCTCTGTTGGTTCTGGTGGAAAGTCCTTGTCATCAATCTTCCCCTGGTCTAGGAGCTTCTCAGCACAGGGACCCTGTGTCCAAAGGACGCATTCCCCTCCTGGCTCTTATGGTAATGAGATCGCTGTCTCTCTGCTGGCTTCTCTTGTAAGATAAAAGGTGATGCAGGCCAGACCTCAGGGAAAGTCTCCTTACATTGGATCAGGGCTATGACCTGAGTAAGAGTGTTACATCCCACCCTCATCCTCTTTAACATAACCTAATCTTGCCTCATTAACCACAGGCAGAGATTAGGATTTACAACACATAGGAAAATTAGATCACAAAATGGGTTACAACCACAATACTGGGAATCATGGCCTAACAAAGTTGACACACATTTTTAGGGGACACAATTCTATCCATGACAGTGACATTAGTTAAATTTTTCTCAACGTCTCAACATTTTTAATTGTGTTGTGGTAGTTCTGTTTCCAGTACTCTAGTTTCCCTGCCCCCCTTTTCATTTTTGCTTTAATTAGTGACCGTTTAGTCTCAAATAGTTTTTTCTAGAGCACCATACTCATGGGTTATGTCCTTTATTTTGTGTGCCCATTTGTTATTTCACTAAAAGATGACCTTAGGGGATAGGTTCAGTTAAAGCTTTAAAGAATATGTCAGGGTGATAGTCTCAGGGAGTCCTCTAGTCTCAACTGGTCCAGTAAGTGTGGACTTTTTAAGAATTTGAGTTCTGTTCTGTGTTTCTCTCCCATTCTATCACAGTCCGTGTATTGTGGCCTTGATCAGAATGGTCAGTACTGGTAGCCGGGCCCATCTAGTTCTTCTGGTCTCAGGATAGATGAGGCCATGGCTCATGTAGGCTCTTAGCCCTATAGATTAGTTTCTTCTCTGAGACTTTCGTTTCCTTCTTTCTCTTTTGTTCAGATGAGTAGAGACCAATAGTTGTATCTTAGATAGCTGCTCAAAAGCTTTTAAGATCCCAGATGCTACTCACCAAACTGGGATGTAAATGTGAACTTTATGAACTATGTATGCCAGTTGACTGAATTGACCCACAAGACTGTGACCCTAAGTCTTCAAAGCAAGAGAACTAATCCTGTGAGGTGATTAGTCTAAAGTATCTGCATCTGTAGCTGCTGTTTGATTTATTATGTCTATCTATATATATGTGTGAGGGGGGTGTTGTGAAATTATAACATATATACCCGTTGCTGTCGAGTTGATTCCGACTAATAGTGACCCTGTAGGACGGAGTAGAACTGCCTCATAGGGTTTCCAAGGAGCAGCTGGTGGATTCAAACTGCCAACCTGTTGGTTAGCAGCCGAGCTCTTAACTGTAGCACCACCAGGGATCCATATATAACATGTTGTTGTTGTTAGGTGCTGTTGAGCCAGTTCCGACTCATAGTGACCGTGTAGGGACAGAGTAGAACTGCCCTATAGGGTTTCCAGGGAGCAGCTGGTGGATTCAAACTGCCAACCTGTTGGTTAGCAGCCGAGGTCTTAACTGTAGCACCACCAGGGATCCATATATAACATGTTGTTGTTGTTAGGTGCTGTTGAGCCAGTTCCGACTCATAGTGACCGTGTAGGGACAGAGTAGAACTGCCCTATAGGGTTTCCAAGGAGCAGCTGGTGGATTTGAACTGCCTACCTTTCTGGTTAGCAGCTGAGCACTTAACCACTATGCCACCAGGGCTCCATATATAACATAGCATTTACCAATTCATGCTTTTTCTTAAGGATGGAGAACGTAGTGGCACCAGTCACACTAGTCAAGCTGTGCAAACTTTACCCGCATTTGGTGCTATCTTTCCCATCACTATAAAAGAAGTGATTACTGCCTGGAGAGTGATCCCCCTTCTTTTCCCCCCTTCTTTCACTCCTCCACCCCTGAACACTGGCCTTTGTATATATTCCTATTCTTGTTGTTTTGTAAAAGTGAGATCATAAAGTATTTGTCTTTTTGTGATTGATTTAATTTCACTCAGCTTAATGTCGTCCAGGTTCATCCACACTGCAAGATGATTCAGGAACTCATTTTCCTTTATGGCTGTGTAGTATTCCATTGTATGTATGTACCATGTTTTGTTTATCCATTCATACACTGATGGGCACTCAGGTTGTTTCTGTTTGCTATTGTGAATAGTGCTGTAGTGACTGTAGGTGTGCAGATGTCTGTTCGTGTCTCTTCTATGAGATCCCTAGAGTGTGTACCTAGAAGTGGAATTGCTGGGTCATATGGTAGATCTATTTTTCATGTTTTGAGAAATTGCCATACTGTTTTCCACAGAAGTTATGCAATTTTACATTCCTATGGATTCCAGTCTCCCCCATATCCTCTCCAACATTTGCTGCTTTCTGTTTTTTTTTTGATCATTGTTATTTTAGCAGAGCTGAGATAGTATCTCATTGTAGTTTTGATTTGCATCTCTAATGGCTAATGAAAGGAGCCCTGGTGGTGCTGTGGTTAAAGCAGTTGGCTGCTAACCAAAAGGTCAGCAGTTCAAACCCACCATCTGCCCCATGGGAGAAAGATGTGACAATCTGCTTCTGTAAAGATTACAGCCTTGGAAACACTACTGGGCAGTTCTTCTCTGTCCTATATGGTTGCTATGATTCAGAATCAACTCCACGGCAACGGGTTTGGTTTGGTTTTAATGGCTAATGAAGGAGCCCTGGTGACACAATGGTTAAGAGTTAAGAGCTCAGCTCCTACTGAAAAGTTGACGGTTCAAACCCACCAGCTGCTCCGTGGGAGATAAGACTTGATGATCTGTTCCCATAAAGATTTCATCCTAGGAAGCCATATGGGGCAGTTCTACTCTGTTCTGTAGGGTCACCATGAGTCTGAATCGACTAGACGGCACAAAACAACGACAGTGGCTTATGGCAGTTATCATCTTTTCATGTAATTGGGCTGCTTGAATGTCCTCTTTGGTGAAGTGTCTGTGTCCTTTGCCCGTTTTTTAAATTGGGTTATTTGTCCTTTTCTTGTTGAGTTGTAGAAGTTTTATATACATATTTTTTATATTGTCATCCCTGAAGATTTTTTCCCAATCTGTAGGTTGTCTTTTTACTCTTGATAAAGTCTTTTGGTTAGCATAAGTATTTGATTTTTGTGAAGTCCCAGTTATCTAGTTTGTCTTCTGCTATTTGTGCATTTGTAGTTGTGTTTAATAATAATATTTTAAAAATTTAGGTCCTATAGTTTTGTCCCTATATTTTCTTCCAAGAACTTTATATTTTTAGCTTTAACATTTAGGTCTTTGAGCTGTCTTGAGTTAGTTTGTGTGTATGGTGTTGTGAGGTATGGGTCCTGTTTCATTTTTTTGCATGTGGATGTCCAATTTTGCCAGCACCGTTTCTTGAAGAGACTTCTTCCCCATTGAATGAACTTTTAAAAATCAGTTGTCCATAGATGGATGGATTTATTTCTGGGCTCAATTCTATTCCATTGGTCTGTGTGTCTGTCATTGAACCAATACGACAGTAGATTGTCTTTTTACTTTTTTGGTAAAGTCCTTTTGAAGAACAAAAGCTTCCGATTTTTTGAGGTTGTAAATAGTATTGTTTTCTTTTTTGTTGTTGTACTTTAGGTGAAGGTTTACAGAACAAATAGTTTCTCATTAAACAGTCAGTGTACATATTGTTTTATGACATTGGTTAGCAACCCCACAACATGTCAACACTCTCCCTTCTCGACCTTGGAGGACCTTTTTTTCTTTTTTGGTGAAAATATACATAGCCAAAGATACACCATTTCAAAAATTTCTACATGTACAATTCAGTGACAGTGATTCCATTTTTCCAGTTGTGCTGCTAGTCTCACTATCCTTTTCCAAATTATTCCATCACCATTATCTTCAACTCACTGCCCCCAGGCTTCCCATCAAACCTTTTGAGTTGCTGTTGTCAGTTTGATCTCACATAGATAATTCTTTTTTTCTTTTTTTGTACTTTAGATGAAGATATACAGAACAGAATAGTTTCAGTAGTATTGTTTTCTTAATTTCCTTTTAAGATTTTTCCTTGTTGGTATGAAGTATAACCAAACTGATTTTTGTGTGTTGATCTTATACCATGCAGCATTACTAAATTCTTATGTTAGTTCCAACAGCATTCTTGTGGAATCTTTGGGATTTTCTATGTGTACGATCATGTCATCTGTGCAAAGACTTTCTGTCTCTGTTGGTTCTAGGGGAGCATCCTTGTCATCAATCTTCCCCGTCCCCGGTTCTAAGAGCTTCTCAGTGCAGGAACCTCAGGTCCAAAGGACATGCTCTGCTCCTGGCTCTGCTCTCTTGGTGGTATAAGGTCCCCCGATGGCTCTGCTCACTTCTCTTTTATATAGCAAGAGATTGAGTCAGGATACAACCTAATCTTGTAGATTGAGTCCTGCCTTATTAACATAAACTGCCTCTAATCCTGCATCATTAACATCATAGAGGTAAGGTTTACAACACAGGAAAACCACATTAGATGACAAAATGATAGACAGTCACACAATACTGAGAATTATGGCCCACCCATGTGGATACACATTTTTGGGGGACACAACTCAATCCATCACACCCCTTAATTCGTTTTCTTGTCCTATTGCTGTGGCTAGGACTTCCAGTATAATATTGAATAAGGGTTGTGTTGGTGGGCATTCTTGTCTCATTCCTGTTATCAAGGGAAAGGCTTTCAGTCTTCCTCCATTCAGTATAATGTTGGTTGTTGGTTTTTTGTATATACCCTTAATCATGTTGAAGCATTTCCCTTCTATTCCTGTTTTGCTGAGAGTTTATCAGGAAAAGGTGTTGGATTTTATGATATACTTCTTTTACATCTATTGAGATGATCATGTGGTTCTTTTCCTTTGTTTTATTAATGTGCATTACATTGATTGATTGTCTAATGTTGAACCACCCCTGCCTTCCTAGGATAAATCCCACTTGGTCATGGTGTATAATTTTCTTAATTTGTTGTTGAGTTCTGTTCCCTAGAATTTTGAGAATGTTTGCATCTATATTCATGAGAGATTACTGGTCTGTAATTTTCTTTTCTTTTGATATCTTTATCTGCCTTTGATATCAGGGCGATGCTGGCTTCATAGAATCTTTTAGGGAGATTCCTTCTTTCTATGTTTTGGAAGAGTTTGAGTAGGATTAGTGTCAGTTGTTCTCGGAAAGTTTGGTGAAATTCCTCTGTGAAGTTATCTGGTCCAGGGTTCTTTTTGCAGGCGGTTTGATGACAGATTCAATTTCTTGTTATGGGTCTCTTTAGATTTTCTACCTCTGTGTTAGTTTAGGTAGGTTGTATGTTTCTAGGAATTTGTTCATTTCATCTAAGTTTTAAAGTTTGTTGGAGTACAATTTTTGATGGTGGTCTATATGACCCTCTTTATCTCAGTTGGATCTGTCATTTTAATGTTTCCAGTTTCATTTCTTATTTTGGTTATTTGCATTTTCTCATTTTTTCCTTCGTCAGTCTAGCCAGTGTTTTGTCTGTTTTATCGATCTTTCAAAGAAATCAACTTCTGGTCTTGTTGATTCTTTCCATCATTTTTCTATTCTCTGTTTCATTTATTTCTGCTCTAATCTTTACTGTTTCCTTTTTTCTAGTAGCTTCAGGCTTCTTTTACTCCTTTTTTATTTAAGTTGTCAGGTTAAACTATTGATTTGAGATCTTTTTTTTCTTTTTTTTTTTTTAATGTAGGTAGTTATTGCTATGAAATTCCTGACAAAGACTTCAGAAACCTAGTATTAAGTTTTCTCAAAGAGATAAAGGAAAACACAGGAAGAGTTCTAGAAGAATTCAGGGAAACAATACAAGAACAAAATGAGAAACTCAGTAAAGAGATAGAAGCCTTAAATGAAAAACAACTAGAAATTCCAAAGCTAAATAACAAAATAACAGAACTTAACAATTCAATGGAAGAACACAGAAGTAGAATTGAAACATTGGAAGGAGGAGTCAGCAAAATAGAAGACAAAACCTCTGAGATTACTCAGTTTGAGAAACAAATAGAAACAAGAATGAAGAAACATGAACAGAACTTAAGGGTTATGTGGGACACCATCAAGAAAAACAATATACGCATAATGGGAATTCCAGAAGAAGAAGAGAGTAATAAAAGTTCAGAAAAAATTTTTGAAGAAATAATGGCTGAAAATTTCCCAAATATCATGGAAGACAAGAAGATTTTCGTTGAAGAAGCTCAGCGAACTCCATATAGGCTAAACCCTAAGAGAAATACACCAAGACATATCATAATCAAACTTTCCAGAACCAAAGATAAAGAAAGAATTTTGAGAGCAGCACGAGAAAAGCAAAATATCACTTACAAAGGGGTCCCAATAAGATTAACTGCTGATTTCTCATCAGAAACTATGCAGGCAAGAAGGCAGTGGGATGATATATACAAAGTCTTGAAAGAAAAGAACTGTCAACCAAGAATAATATACCCAGCAAAATTGTTGTTCAGAAACGAGGGTGAAATTAAGATATTCCCAGATAAACAGAAATTAAGGGAATTCGTAACCACCAGTCCAGCCCTACAAGAACTATTAAAGGGAGTCTTCCAGAAAGAAAACCAATGACGCCAGCCAGCAACCCATAGTAACAACACTTAACAGTCGCCTGAATACATATAACAACAAAATAAATTTAAAGTGAGATTATAGGGACTCTCAAAGTTATAATTGACAACAATATCAAAATAAAAGGGAGGGTGATTGGTATAGATACAGAATTTTCACATGTTGTGGAAGTTAAGGCAATTTCAAGATACAACAAATCGTTTCAAATGTACTATGTTAAATTTAAACTTCACGGTAACCACAAAGTAAAGAAATCTATTCACCAAAATAAAGAAGGGAAACAATAAGACTCAGTAATCACAAAACAACGATAATAAATAAAAGGGAAAAAATTTATCCATAATTCAGCACTGAAGGTAAAGAGGTACCAAGAAACCATCAACCTCACAAAAAGAAAAGTATAACAAAATGGCTGAAGTAAATCCTATATCAGTAATTACAGTGCATGCAAACGGATTAAATGCTCCGGTCAAGAGACAGAGTGGCAGAATGGATTAAAATGACCCATCCATATGTTGTCTACAAGAGACACACCTTAGACACAAAGACATGAATAGGTTAAAAGTCAAAGGTTGGGGGGAAAAAACATACCAGGCAAACAGTACTCAGAAGAGAACAGGAATAGCAGTATTAACAACTGACAAAACAGATTTTAAATCAAAATTCATGAAGCGAGACAAGGACACTATGTAACAAGAAAAGGCTCAGTTTACCAAGACATAACAATTACAAATATCTGTGCACCTGATGTCAGAGCCCCAAAATTTATACAGCAAACTCTAACAGAATTAAAGAAATAGATCTACAATAATGGTAGAAGACTTTAATACACCACTTTTGATGACGGAACAACTGGAAAGAAAACGAATAAAGAAACAGAAGACCTGAATAACATCATTAACCAATTGGACCTAACAGACATATAGAACACAGCAACCAGCGGTGCTCAATGCACATGGATCATTCTCCAGAGTAGACCGTATTTTAGGACACAAAGCAGATTTCAATAAATCTAAAAAGATTGAAATCATACAAAGCATCTTAATCTGACAATAATGGAATGAAGCTGGAAATCAATAACAAGAAGAATAAGGAAAAATAAATGAATCCATGGAAATAACACACTACTAAAAGACCAGATGGGTCACAAGAAGTCAAATGTGAAATTTGAAAAATACTTAGAATTAAACAAAAATGGAAACACAGCAAAACCTTTGGAATGCAATGAAAGCAGTGCCCAGAGTGAAATTCAAAGATATTTTTATAATAATACTGAGACATTAATTGCTGTTTTTACTGTGTCGACATTTGCACTGATGGTGCCAAAAGTATTGATGAATAAAACAACTTGAATCTTAGCCCAAATCAAGGCAGAGGCACCAAACTCCACTACTAGTCACAATTCAAAAAAAAAAATTTTTTTAATGCCAATTTCACTTAAAAATGTAGTTGACGAGGAGGTAAAAATTATTAAATCTTGACCCTGGAGTATGTACCTTTTTGGTATCCTGGATGAAAAATGGAAGGTACACTTAACATGCTGTGCTGCATACCCAAGTATGATAGTTTAATTGCAGACAGCACTTGTGTGATTGAGTTGTGAGCTGACCTAGCTACTTTTTTCACAGGTCGCTTTTTTTTTTTTAATTGTACTTCAGGTAAAGGTTTACAGAACAGATAGTTTCTCATGAAACAGTAGTACACATATTGTTTTATGACATTGGTTAACAACCCCATGACATGTCAACCCTCTCCCTTCTCAACCTTTTTTTTGGGGGGGGGGGTGAAAATATACATAGCCAAAGATACATCATTTCAGAAATTTCTACGTGCACAGTTTGGTCACATCGACTACGCTCTTCCATTTGTGCTGCTGTTCTCACTTTAGATGAAGGTTTACAGAACAAAATAGTTTCTCAATAAACAGTACACGTGTTGCCATATGACAATGGTTAATAACCCCACTACATGTCAACACTGTCCTTATTCAACCTTGGGTTCCCTGTCACCAGCTTTCCTCTTCCCTCCTGCCTTCTAGTCCTTGTCCCTGGAATGCTGTCCCTCATTAGTCCAGTGTTGTGGGGCTGGGGCTGTCCAATCCCTGGCTGAACAGTGAACCTCGGGAGTGACTTCACCACTGAGCTAAAAGGGTTTCTGGGGGCCATACTCTCAGGGTTTCTCCAGTCTCTCTCAGGCCAGTAAATCTGGTCGTTTTTGTGTGTGTTAGAATTTTGTTCTACATCCTTCTCCAGCTCTGTCCAGGACCCTCTGTTGTGATCCCAGTCAGAGCGGTTAGTGATAGTAGCCAGGTACCATCTAGCTGTACTGGACTCAGTCTGGTGAAGGCCTTGATAGCTGTGGTCCATCAGTCCTTTGGATTAATCTTTTCCTTGTATCCTGTTCTCTTCATTTTCCCTTCCTCCCGAAGGGGTGAGACCAGTGGAGTATCTTAGATGGCTGCTCACAGCTTTTAAGACCCCAGGCGCTACTCACCAAGGTAGAATGAAGAACATTGTCTTTATAAACTGTTACGCCAATTGAGCTAGATGTTCCCCGAGACCAAGGTCCCCACAGTCACAGGCCATTTTTGTTTGAAAGAATGACTGACAGAAAAACTGGCTATTCAGACGTAAGCATTCGGCAGTCGTTTTCTCAAAATGTGTCTGTACTTCAAAAAGCAACTGGCAGTGTTTATTTCCAGTGACAAAATTCAAGCTTTCAGGCAAAAATTAGGATTATGGAGAACTCTTTCCTGCCTTCATGAACTTGACAGCTTCTGATGTGACAGGTGATGACATTGAAAAATGTGGATTTTTTGGTATAAAATCTCATGCCAGCATTTAGAAATTCTATGTAACTTGAGCCAATATTTTCCAAATGACCGGTGCATGATGATATATAATTATGCATGACTAAAAATTCATTTTAAATGAGAGACCAATGGATTTTAATACAATAGCCCAGAAATTTTATTAATGTGGTTTGAGTTCTCGTAACTAACCTTTAAGAAACTATCATTTGTCAAGTTTTGGTGTAGTATCGAAGTATATTCACAATTACCTGGAATGATACTAAAGTTTTCCTTTTCCCCTTAAAAATATAGCCCCTATAAAACTAAATAATAGTTTAGCTTAACTAGTAAATAACGTCTGCCTTGCACATTGCGCTCTTTTAAGAACTATATGGGATCAAATTAAAAATGGTAACTCGAAATATTAGATAGGAACCTTAGGGGGCTTTGAGTTTATATTAATGGGGGAAGAACAACTCAGTAAAGGAGGGTGAGAATGGTTGCATTACTGGAATGTAATCAGTGTCACTGAACTGTACGTGTAGAAATTGTTGAGTTGTATGTTTTGCTGTGTATATTCTCAACAATAAAACATACCAAAAAAAAAAAGGAAGGAAAGCTTTTTTTTCCAACTACATATCTGTGTGAGGACAAGTTTTCTTTATATATTTCAGCCAGAACAACGTACTGGAACAGATTGAGTACAAAAATAAATGTGAGACTCCACTAATCTGTTAAACCAGTCATTAAAGAGATTGACAGATATTGAACAATGCCACTTATTTCTCTTTATTTTAGAAAAGTTACTTTTTTCTGAATTAGCTTTAATTTAGAATATGATAAATGTTAATATAAGTAATCCATGTAAACAAAGGTTCTTTGGGTTCCTTAATGATTTTTAAGTATATTAAATGGATCCTGAGACCAAAACATTTGAGCATCTGCCATTAGGCATCCATATATATATATATATATATATATATATGTATATATATATATAATGAATTAACTTCAATGCCGAAGGATCAGCATTCAAACCTGCCAGCCACTCCGCAGAAGGATGTGACAATCTGCTTCTGTAAAGATTTACAGCCTTGGAAACCCTATGGGCAGTTATACTCTGTCCTATAGGATTGCTATGAGTTGTAATCTTGACAACAATGGGTGTGCAGCAAGAATGATAATAACTTGTAATACCTTTTACCCTTGGGAAAAATCGAGAAAATCGTCAAATTATTTTCTGTATTCTGTGCTTCATATGAGGAACCTCAGTTGAGTGTGACTGGAAGAAATAGAAAGTAACTGGGAGACAGTAGTTAGCCTTTCTTAGGCGATATTGGAACCAAGTCCTGAATGAAAAGTTCTGGGAAGTAGTTAAGTGTCATTTATGGGAAGATCCTGGGGAAAACATTCCTGGCAGCAGGAATAGCTAGTGCAGAGGCCCTGAGATGGAACAAGGTTGTCATGTTTGAGGACTGGTGAGGCCTGAATCACTGGAGGAGAGTAAACAAGGGAAACAATATGAAGAGGCCACAGAGGCAGCCTGTGACCAGATCATGCTGGACATAATTGCATTAAGCAGCCATGAAGAGGAGAGGGATATGATCTGATTAGAGAAAGCTCACTGGCTGCTGTGTGAAAAATCGTTTTTGTTGGGGGAAGAGTAGAAGCAGTTGCAAATGATGACCAGATCAGAGTTATAGCAATGGAGACATGTCAAATTCGGGCTCTGTTTTAGAGCTAGAACTGGCAGGATGCTGATTTAATTGAGTGTTGGAAAGAGGAAATTGAGATGGTCCTAGGTTTTTGATGTGAGTGATTAATAAAGTTAGTGAAACAAGCTGTTAGAGGGAATCCAAGGTTCTGATTGAAAGTGTAGTCTCTTCTGAGCTAGGTGTCCTTGTAGTTAATGATATCTGGGTTACAAGGAATTCTCTAGAACATCCTGAATACATGCTAAACATTTTCTTAATAAAAGCATTTTCATGATTATAAAAGTTAATAGGTGTGGCTGTAGAAAACTTGGAAAATACAGAAATGTGTAAATAGAATAAAAAATACCTGATATCACAGAGATAACTAACATTTTAATGTATTCTAAAACACACACACATTTCTTGTTTATATAAAATTAAAAAAATACTTCGTATCCTTTTTGTTTTCAGTTTGTCTCTATTACTAAAAATACTAGAAGGAATACTCTTATACGTAACATGGTTTGTTTATATATCTATTTCCTGAGGTCATACCCTGGAAATTGTAGTACAGGTAAAGGGCATGAACATTTTTAAGACAGCTGATGCTTATTGGCAATTTTTCCCACAGTAAAGCTGTACCTTTTTAGTTCCCTTAGTAGCACTTAGGAGAGTTTCTGTTTTACCACATCCTTAATAAAGACTATATTTGTGCCAGTCTGAAAAGTAAAGCATTTTGTCTCTATTTTAAATTGAACTTTTTATTATTTCACTTATTTACTGGCTGAGTTTTTTGTTTGAGGTTTTTTTGTTTGCATTTTTGTTTTCTTGCGTGTGAATTGTCTGTTCATAATCTTTGCCCATAGAAACTTTATTGATTTGTAAGAGCTGTTTATACATTAAGGATATTAGTTTTTCTCCTGTCATACATGTTGCAATTTCTGTTTTCCCAGTTTACCCTTTGCCTTTTAATTTTGCTTATTGTAGTTTTTAATATACAGAATTTTTTTTTTAAGTTCAAATGTATGCGTAGTCAGTTCTTTTTCTTTGTTATTCCTTTCGCTCACATATTTTTAGATAATTCTTCCCCACTCAAATAGGTGAACATTCAACTGTAATCTAGTCTTATACTTTAATAAACATTAAGTGTAGTGTAGGCTTTGAATTTTTCCTTATAATTAGGAAAATTTTTAAATAATCGACATTAGCATATTTTCTTGTCTAATACCTCTACCTTTACTATCAGAATTATTGACATTTATTTTAAAGATTCCAATTGATTCCTCACTTCAGGTTTTACAGACATTTCACCAGAGGAGTTGAGGCTTCAATACCATAACTACTTAACCAGCAATAGCTTACAGAGTTATGTAAGTTTGTTTCCTATTCATCTACCTCCGTAACAGATTAGCTGTTAATTCCTGTTTTTTCTGTTCATAGTTGTTCTGTGTGTTGGTAAAGTTGATGAGATTTGTAGTTCTTTTCAGGAAAAGTCTATATTTTCTAACTTACTTTGACATTGGTTGATTATCTGAATGATAATATATTTGACTGTAGTAATTAGGAATATCATTTTAATTACAAATTGTCCAGGAGTCAATTCCAGAATTCAGACCCTGTTGTCATTTGATAAACATTTAATGAGCATCTCTTAGGTGCAGACACATTGATGAGTGCTGCAAAAAATAAATAATGTGCAGTCTTTTGTACAAGTTAATATTTTCACATGACAAATATTCAAAAAATAAAACTGAGTTTGTGTAAGTTGGGTGATTAAAGGAAACTATATAAGCTGTATTTTTCTGTTATCTGCAGTCATGGTCATGCATTTCAACTAGCACACATACTCAGCTCCCCTCCAGATGTAAGCAACTCTGTGCTGCCAGGTACTTGTGAACCTTAACCAGATGATACGAGCAGTTGAAAAGCAGGGAGAGGGCACTGCAGCTGGAATATTTTTGGCAAATAGGGGCAGGTCAATGCAAATTCTACAAGTTATGGGCCATAAATATATTTCATAAACTTTGTGATTTTGGAGATTAAACACATGAAGTCGTTTTTGGACAGACTAGCTTAAACTAAATTGACTTTTTCTGTTT
Organism: Trichechus manatus latirostris; assembly: GCF_000243295.1. Lineage (NCBI taxonomy): Eukaryota > Metazoa > Chordata > Mammalia > Sirenia > Trichechidae > Trichechus > Trichechus manatus. The sequence goes on from NW_004443986.1 coordinate 9,856,381, forward strand.
TCTTTCTTCAGCTAAATTCCATTCAACAGTTAATAGATCAATGGAGGAAAAGGGTAAATGAATTGAAAACTCTAAATACATCAACTAAAGTAACCTTGGTGAGTACTGAAGAGCTTTTTTCAGGAATGGTGTATCTATTTTCTTTTTTTTGCAGAGGGTATTTCGTTTTAGTTATGGAAAGCAAAGCAAAAACTGTCAAGAATTGTGATACACACATGCTCAAGAATGGAATCATCTGGAGTCAAAGTCCTGGAATTCTCTCTTTCCTCAGTCAGAAAAGCACAGATAATTATGCTTTCTAAAAACATTTTTAGGGTAAAGTTTTTAACTTTGGTAAGGATTTTTGAAAATTGGAAAACATTACATAAATTCAGGTAACTTCAAGCTGTCAAAATGTTTAAAAGAAATTGCTTTAAAAAATGATACGAATGCACACTTACACTGCTGTATGCTTTTGTCATGCCTGAAGAACACTTAATCAGTATATGTTCCTTGTCATGTACAGAAATGCCTTTAGGAGATATGTACCCACTTGTCTCCAAATTTACATGGTCCTGACTGTAACATGTCTGTTACTTCTGTCAGTAAAGTTAATGATTTTTCTACCCTCATAAAAAGTTCTTAAGAACTTTATTTTAAAACATTATAGACTTTAATATTTCTAATTTCCCAGCTACTTCTGCTTCCATGCTCTCAGAAAGGATGTTATTGTTGTCATTAGGTGCCATCGAGTCGGTTCTGACTCATAGCGACCATATGTACAACAGAACAAAACATTGCCCAGTCCTGCGCCGTCCTCACAATTATTGCTGTTTTTGAGCCCATTGTTGCAGCCACTGTGTCAGTCCATCTCGTTGAGGCTATTCCTCTTTTTTGCTCACTCTCTACTTTGCCAAAGATGATGTCCTTCCCCAGGGACTAGTCCCGCCTGTCAACATGACCAAAGTGCATGAGATGACGTCTCGCCATCCTCACTTCTAAGGAGCATTCTGGCTATACTTCTTCCAAGACAGATTTGTTCATTCTTCTGGTAGTCCATGGTATAGTTAGTATTCTTCAAAAGCAGTATAATTCAAAGGCATCAGTTCTTCTTCTGTCGTCCTTATTCATTTTCCAGCTTTCACATGTGTATGAGACGACTGAAAACACCATGGCTTGGGTCAGGCACACCTTAGTCCTTAAAGTAACGTCTTTGCTATTTAACACTTTAAAGAAGTCTTTTGCTACAGATTTGCCCAATGGAACACATCTTTTGATTTCTTCACTGCTGCTTCCCTGGGCGTTGATTGTCGATCCAAGTAAAATAAAATCCTTGACAGCTTCAGTATTTTCTCCATTTATCATAATATTCCTTATTGGTCCAGGATTTTTGTTTTCTTTATGTTGAGATGTAATCCATAGTAAAGACTGTATCTTCCCCTGATCTTCACCAGTAAGTGCTTCAAGTCATCTTCGATCTCAGCAATCAAGGTTGTGTCATCTGCATATCGTAGGTTGTTAATGAGTCTTCCTCTAATCTTGATGCTGCATTTTTCTTCATATAGTCCAGCTTCTTGGATTATTTGCTCAGCGTACAGATTGAATAAGTATGGTGAAAGGGTACAGCCCTGATGCACACCTTTCCTGACTTTAAACCACACAGTGTCCTCTTGTTCTGTTCAAATGACTGCCTCTTGGTCTATGTACAGGTTCCTCATGAGCACAATTAAGTGTTCTGGAATTCTCATTCTTAGCAATGGTGTCCATAATTTGTTATGATTGCCACAGTTCTATGCCTTTGCATAGTCAATAAAACACAGGTAAACATTTTTCTGATACTGTCTGCTTCAGCCAGGATCCACCTAACATCAGCAGTGTTATCTCTCGTTCCATGTCCTCTTCTGAATCCAGCTTGAATTTCTGGCAGTTCCCTGTCGATGCACTGCTACAGCTGCTTTTGAATGATCTTCAACAAAATTTTACTTGCATGTGACATTAATGATACTGTTCTGTAATTTCTTTATTCTTTTGGATCACCTTTTTTGGAATGGACATAAACACAGATGTCTTCCAGTCGGGTGGCCAGGTAGCTGACTTCTAAATTTCTTGGCATAGATGAGTGAGTGCTTCCATCATTACATCTGTTTGTTGAAACATCTCAATTGGTATTCCGTCAGTTCCTGGAGCCTTGTTTTTTGCCATTGCCTTCAGTGCAGCTTTAGCTTCTTCCTTCAGTACCATCGGTTCTTGGTCATATGCTACCTCCTGAAATGGTTGAACATCGACCAGTTCTTTTTGGTACAGTGACTGTGTATTCCTTCCATCTTCTTTTGTGCTTCCTGCGTCATTCAGTATTTTGCCCATGGAATCCTTCAGTGTTGCAGCTCGAGGCTTGAATATTTTCTTCAGTTCTTTCAGCTTGGGAAATGCCAAGTATGTTCTTCCCCTTTGGTTTTCTAACTCCAGGTCTTTTTTCACATTTCATTGTAACACTTTACTTTGTCTTTTTGTAGTATCTGCCTAAGCTTAGTGAATGACTGTTTGACAGTCCCAGCACCCTGCCCCTTTCTTAAATATGTGCTTCCTAAATAATTAGACTCTTGTGCAATCTATTTTTATTCCATCTTTGGATTGTTGTGGTGCCATTTGAATTTAGTAGGATGTCTTGGAAGCGTTCTGTCCCTAGGTGAGAGGTAGCTCACCATCAACATTGATGATAGCTGAAGTAGAAGGGATAGCTAAATATAAAGAGCTGGAGAACTTCCCTCAGGGCTGGAAGTTCCCTGCTCTTTCCTGGCTTTCCAGGAGACCCTCCACAGGTGAGAGTCTGGGTCAGCCCACCCTCAGCTGGCTTAGCATGTATCAGTAGTTCATTCCTTCTTTGCTGAGTAGTAATGCATTGTCTAGATAAACTATAATTTGTTTATCTGTTTACCTGTTGATGAACATTATACTGAGGGAAAGAATCCAGACTGAAAAAACGGAGCACATATTATATGATTCTATTTATATGAAACTCTAGAAAGGACAGACTTCATCTATAGTGATAGAAAGCAGCCTTGGGCTAGGGGTTGAGAGAGGATTGCCTGGGAAGAGGTAGATGGGAGGTTTTAGGGGTGATGGAAATGTTCTAAATCCTTATTATGGCAGTGGTTATAAATTTTTCAAAACTCACTGAAATATATACAAAAAGTGAGTGCATTTTATTGTATGTATGTTATACCTCAATAAAGTTGATTTTTTGAAAAATGTTATTGGGGCCTCCAAATTGAGAGAAATCATGTCCAGTTGGGTGCATTAGGAAAGACTTCTTGGATGGAGGGAGTACTAAGTGAAACGTTCCTTAAAAGGGGATGAAGGCTTCAGCATGCAGAAATGAAGGACATTTCTATAGCAGGGAATAGCAAGAGTATTTTCAGGGACTATGAAATTTTTAATTCAGTGGATTTCTTTTTTAATAGTAAGAGTTTTATAATATAATTGTGAATCTACTTCAGTTCAAGCATTAGAATAAGTGGGATGGGTATCCTATAAAAGTTCCTTTTACCTAACATCTAGGTTTCTTGATAAATGCAAATCCAAATTTATAATAATAGACACTGAAGTGTACTATTAGGATTTTTTTCCCCGATTTTAATATATGCTTACTGTAGAAATTTAGAAAGTATAAAGGAGCATAAATAAAATTAAGATCACCCGTAATTTTGTCACCAAGAGACAATCACTGTTAACTTATTGGCGTTGATACATTTTTGTCTATGCAGATTCATATTATTACTACTTAAGATTGTACCATTTATATACACAGTATTACGTCGTACTCTTTCAACATCATATTAGGAGCATTTTTCCATTTTAAAGACTTAAGTTCACATTTTTAAATGGACATTTTAAAAATTGGATTTGACTGAAGTGTATAGAACAGGTATTTGAGAATTATTCATCAAGCACTTTATTATTTGCATGCCGTCTTTAAAGCTCTCGGACGTAAAAGCTGGAGTCAGTCAAGTAGCACCTGCGTTTGGATTTGGCAGTGGGCAAACCTCGACTTTTGAGTCAGCAGGTTAGTGATAAAGTAATACAGGGCTTCACTGATTTAGCATTTTATAGGCTTAGTATCATAAAGCCTGAAGTTGTGTTTTAGTGCCATTTAAAATCACCTTTGCAGATACTACCCCCTTCCATTACAGAGCCTCGAAAGACTTGGCTCATCAAGCATTTGTGAAAGTGGGACCAGAGTGGATGTACTTTTTGAAAGACCCTACAGCTCAGGCTTTAGAAATACATTTTAGGGATGGTTTTTCAAGAGCTTTATGGAAATAGATAGCTATGGTTGCGGCAGCAGCTTTGAGAACTTTCTCGTCACTGTGTATAACAGCATGGTATGTATAACAGCATGGTATTGTCCTCAAGCCATAGCTTTGGGGAGATGGGGTGGCAAGCCTGAAGTGAAAGTCCATTCCCTAGTCCCTGAGGTTTTCCAAAGCTTCCACCATTCTCCCTGGCTGATAGTGCGTCAGAGTGAGAATGAAATTGGTAGCAGAAGAGACAGGACAACAGGGTTTAAGTGAATTTTTCTAGCTTCTGATTTTCACTTTCCTCTTCTCCCTTCCAATAAACTTGTCAGTATCCAAACATGGCAGAAATAAGGCGGGGTGGGGGAAGGGGTAATATGGCTACATTTTCTTGCTCTCATAGATTATTTTTTTCTTTTTCTGGCTTTGTAGGTTTTCCAGTGAATAACATCAGCAGTGATAACGCTCGGAACTTTAGTTTTAAACCAAGCTCTGCATTCGTCACAGCCCCTTCTGGAAACCCTTCGGTGTTCGGGAGTCTTCCAGCATTCGGAGCTGCACCCTCTGCCAGTATCACTACTTCTGCTTCAGCTTTTGGATTTGGGAAACCTAAAATCACATCTGCTTCTTCATTTTCATTTAAAAGTCCTGCAGCTTCTGGTTTTGGATCACCCGGATTTTCAGTATTTCCAGCTTCCTTGGCAGCAGGCCCTGTAGGAGCTCCGGCAGCCGCGGGCTTTGGAAGTGGTAGTTCTGTGGCTGGCTGTGGTGGTCCAGGCTCACATTCTAACACTGCTTTTTCCAAGCCATCAAATAACATCTCTGGAAATAGCAATATAGCCACTTCTCTCCCAGTCTCAAATGGCTGCATCATAACAGATAATGTTTTATTCACACCCAAGGAACAACTAACAGCAGAAGAACTGGAACAATTTCAATCCAGGAAATTTACTCTGGGAAAAATTCCATTAAAGCCACCACCTGTAGAGCTTCTAAATGTTTAGAAGGGCAATATTTAAATACAGGAAAGGACAGCTTTTAAAATTATGTTTTAAGTGGTTGGTATAAAACAGTAGATATGTGTGTGTATACACACACACAGACGTGAATATTCATAAGGGATATAAGCCTTCAATAATAACTTTCGGCATTTTAAAATTTAACATTTTTCTTAATTCAAACTAAGTAAAACAGCACATACTCAGCAAGCAAGGGAATTATCTTACTGTAATTATGAACGGAACTGAAAGAAACTCAGTGTGCACTGAATAAAGCACTTTCCTCATTCCACACAACTTTACTGTCTCGTCCTTTAAAGTTTTACCTTTTTTTTTTTTTTTTTTGGGAAGGGGGATAGGAAAGATAATTTCTGGAACTATTAAGGGGGGAAAAGCCTACTTCAAGAATAAACATCAATAGTATTACTTTCTTTCATGTTAAAGAAGACTCTCAAAGAGATAAATAGCAGTTTCTAATCTAAAGGATGACAAAGCTTTTGTTACCTTAGCCTAATTTTTATATAATTCTGTTTATTTCTCACATTATCCTATCAAGTGGATAAATTGAAAGAGGAAAAGAAGTTGTGATCTCATGTGAATAATGTGTGTAGTGAAGCTAGAATTCAACAGCTTCTGTGTCCTAGAGCTCCTGCTAGAAGCCCTAGACGTGTTTGGATATTAAGGGAGTAAGCTCTAACATATCCTGTGTATTGATGATCCAAGAAACCAAAAACTTGTCATGAATTGAGGCAGATGTATGAGTTCTGTGCTCCTTTATCAGGCCTCAAAAGTTACACAGTTCTGCCAGAGCAGTTACCTAATATGGGTCTGAAATTGAGCTGATTTTTTAAAAGTGAAAATAAAACCTTAGCTCATAAAAGATAACACATGTGAAATGATTTTAGCATATATGCAAAGGATTCACTCCTCGGAGGATCTATAATCTCTGTTACACTTTTTGAACTGTATGATTCCAATTCACAGTTCTGAAACCCCAGCATTTGGGACAGGATATATACCTATTGGGTGTTAAGTTCAAAACCATCCTTGATGTAGAGATGGTAAATTACAAGTTCCTGCTTTGAGCTTGAGCCCTAAAGACTTTCCAATGTTTGTTTCAACTTAGAGGTAAAGCCTAAAAATTTCATGCCTCCATGGAATGAGCCCTACACTACCTGGCGGTTGGTTACAGGCTTACCAACTCACTTGGATCTCATCTGAACTTCCCAGGGTCCTCAGAGGATGGTGGTTAAGGGCCCGGTGTTTCCAAATTTGCCCGATTTTAAGAATCACCTTCAGTGCTTGTTAAATAGTGTATTCACATTGCCAGGCCTGTACTTTGGGCTTGACCAAAGAATGATTTTTAAAAAGTGTTCCATGAGATCCTTATCTTCAGGCCACTCTAGGAAATGAGCCTATCTAGCTGTATTTAGGCTACTCAATAATACGGGGTTTTGTTTTGTTTTTTAATTGAAGTTTGCTTTCTGTGCTCACACCCACACACAAATGTGGTGAATTTAATGGGATCCAAAGTTGTTAAAGAGTGCCAGGGCAGCTATGAGTTACTTGGAAGTGGGAGAAACTAAAGCAGAGAAGCCCACAAAGAAGCCAGCAGTACAAATGTAGGCATCAGCAGTCCCGGGAGGCCAGGAGTGCCTAGACTTAGGCTAAAGAGCAGCAGGGCTTCAGGTGGTGAGGTGGTGATCAGGCATAAAGGCAGACTTGATGGCAGTGGAAGGGAAAAAAGACAAGCAAGAGCATGTGCCTGTGTCAAAGCAGCCACCATTGCCTGGTGTATCCTGTGAGGCAAGAGCCAGTTCTAGGAGAGCTGGTCTAGCTGAAAGGCAACCCACCTGTAAGCAAAACTGCCTCCCTTCACAGCTACTGCAATAGCTGACCCTTTCACCTGGGGTCTAGAGCGAAGTGATGGAGAACTGCAAATAACATAACTGATTTAACTAACTTGATTATCTGATCACAGATTTGTAACAGCTAAGAGCTGATATTAAGGAAATTATTTAGCTATACAGTATTCATAAGAGCAAAATAATTCCATATAAAACATCCAACAACAAGAAATTGGTTAATTGTGGTAAGTTCATATGTTGGAGTACTAAATAGTCTTTCTAAATGACTTAGAGGAATACATAATAATTTGGAAGTTTTCATTCTGTAGCCAGTGGACAAAAAGCCTGTTATAAAATAGCACATAAAATATGGTTCAATTTAGGGGGAAGTATATTTTCACAGGGGAAAAAAAAGCCTAAAAGTTAACAATAATACTTCTAGTTTTAATAAACTTTTGCTATGTGCCAGACAACATTCTAATAACTTTATTAGCTAATTTAATCCGTACAACCCTATGAGCTAAGTGCTATCATTATCATGCACATTTTCCAAATGAGAAAGCCAAGATTTGGAGGTGTTAAGTGACTTGTCCAAGGTCACTCAACTAGCACATGGTTGAATTGGAATTCCAACACAGGATTTAGAATCCATGCTTTACACACCATATATACTATGTAGTCAGATTATAATTTTTTTTTCCTTTTGCTTATCAGTATTTTGTACAATATATATGCGTTAACTTTGTAATGTTCCCCACATTTTTTCTTACATGTGTGTAATTGGGGGCATGGGGTATAACATCTTTAGATGGCAAAGTTTTAATTTTATATATTTTGTTGTTGAGAATATGCACAGCAAACATATACCAATTCAACAGTTTCTACATGTACAATTCACCGACATTGATTGATTACACTCTCCAAGTTATGCAACCATTCTCACTCTCATTTTCTGAGATGTTCCTCCCCCATTGACATAAACTCACTGCCCCCTAAGGTTCCTATCTAATCTTTTGAGTTGTTGGTGTTAATTTGATCCTATATAGATAACCTCAAGCAGACATTTTTTTACTGTTGTTGTTAGGTACCATTGAGTCGATTCCGACTCATAGCGACTCTATGTACAACAGAAGGAAACATTGCCTGGTCGTGCACCATCCTCACAATCGTTGCTATGCTTGAGCCCATTGTTGCAGCCACTGTGTCAATCCATCTCATTAAGGGTCTTCCTCTTTTTCACCGATCCTCTTCTTTACCAAGCATGATGTCCTTCTCCAGGGACTGATCCCCTCCTGACAACATGTCCAAAGTATGTGAGACATAGTCTTGCCATCCTTGCTTCTAAGGAGCATTCGGATTATACTTCTTCCAAGACAGATTTGTTAGTTCTTTTGGCAGTCCATAGTATATTCAATATTCATCTCCAACAACACAATTCAAAGGTGTCAATTCTTCTTCGGTCTTCCTTATTCATTCTCCAGTTTTCCCATGCACATGAGGCAATTGAAAACACCATGGCTTGGGTCAGGCTCACCTTAGTCTTCAAGGTAACGTCTTTGCTTTTTAACACTTCAAAGAGGTCTTTTGCAGCAGATATGTCCAATGCAATGTGTCTTGATTTCTTGACTGTTGCTTCCATGGGTGTTGATTGTGGATCCAAGTAAAATGAAATCTTTGACAACTTCAATATTTTCTCTGTTTATCATGACGTCGCTTATTGGTCCAGTTGTGAGGATTTTTGTTTTCTTTTTGTTGAGGTGTAATCCATACTGAAGGCTGTGGTCTTTGATCTTCATCAGTAAGTGCTTCAAGTCCTCTTCACTTTCAGCAAGCAAGGTTGTGTCATCTGCATAATGTAGGTTGTTAATGAGTCTTCCTCCAATCCTGATGCTGCATTCTTCTTCAGATAGTCCAGCTTCTTGGATTATTTGCTCAGCATACAGATTGAATAAGTATAGTGAAATGGTACAACCTGACAAACATCTTTGCTGACTTTAAACCATGCGGGGTCCCTTTGCTCTGTTCGAACGACTGCCTCTTAATTCATGTACGGGTTCCTCATGATCACAATTAAGTGTTCTGGAATTCCCATTCTTCAATTGTTATCCATAATTTTTTTTTTTATTGTACTTTAGGTGAAGGTTTACAGAACAAATAGTTTCTCATTACACAGTCAGTACGCATATTGTTTTATGACATTGGTTAACGACCCCACGACATGTCAACATTCTCCCTCCTCGACCTTGGAGGAAGTTTTTTCTTTTTTGGTGAAACTATACATAGCCAAAGATACACCATTCCAAAAATTTCTACATGTACAACTCAGTGACATTGATTACGTTCTTCCAGTTGTGCTGCTATTCTCACTATCCTTTTCCAAATTATTCCATCACCATTATCTTCAACTCACTGCCCCCTAGGCTTCCCATCAAAACTTTTGAGTTGCTGTTGCCAATTTGATCTCACATAGAAAATTTTTTTTTTTGTACTTTAGATGAAGGTTTACAGAACAGAATAGTGTCTCATTAAACAGTTAGTACACATATTGCCCTCTGACAATGGTTAACTCCACAGCATGTCAACACTGTCCTTTCTCAACCTTGGGTTCCCTGTCACCAGCTTTCCTGTCCCCTCCTGCCTTCTAGTCCTTGTCCCTGGACTGCTGTGCCTCATTAGTCCAGTTTTGTTTTATGGGGCTGTCCAATCCCTGGCTGAACAGTGAACCTCAGGAGTGACTTCACCACTGAGCTAAAAGGGTTTCTGGGGGCCATACTCTCAGGGTTTCTCCAGTCTCTGTAAGGCCAGTAAATCTGGTCTTTTTTGTGTGTGTTAGAATTTTGTTCTACATCCTTCTCCAGCTTTGTCCGGGACCCTCTGTTGTGATCCCCGTCAGAGCAGTCAGTGATGGTGGCCAGGTGGTCATGGTGTATTATTTTTTTGCTATGATGTTGAATTCTATTGGCTAGAATTTTTCATCTATATTCATGAGAGATATTGGTCTGTAATTTTCTTTTTTTGTGACATCTTTGCCTGGTTTTGGTATCAGGGTTATGCTGGCTTCATAGAATAAATTCGGAAGTGTTGCTTCCTTTTCTATGTTCTGAAATAGATTGAGTATTACTGGTACAAGCTCTTTGTTATCCATAATTTGTTATGATCCACACAGTTGAACGCCTTTGCATAGTAAATAAAACACAGGTAAACATCTTTCTGGTATTCTCTCTTTGCTTTCAGCAATGATTCATCTGACATCAGCAATGATATCCCTATTTCCATGTCTTCTGAATCTGGCCTGAATTTCTGGCAGTTCCCTGTCAATATACTGCTGCAGTCACTTTTGAATGATCTTCAGCAAAATTTTACTTGCGTGTGACATTAATGATATTGTTTGATAATTTCCGAATTTGGTTGGATCACCTTTCTTGGGAATAGGCATAAATATGGATCTATTCCAGTCGGTTGGCCAGGTAGCTGTCTTCCCAATTTCTTGGCACAGATGAGTGAGCACTTCCAGCGCTGCATCCATTTGTTGAAATATCTCAACTGGTATTCTGTCAATTCCTGGAGCCTTGTTTTTAGCCAATGCCTTCAGTGCTGCTTGGACTTCTTCCTTCAGTACCATTGGTTCTTGATCATATGCTATCTACTGAAATGGTTTGAGTACTTAAGCTAAACTGTTGTTTGGTTTTAAAAAGACTTCAGGGGATATTTTTGGTTTAAGGTTTAAAGATTATCTCAGGGCAGTAGTTTTGGGGGTTCATCCAACCTCCGTGGCTCCAGAATGTTTGGAGTCCATGAGAATTTGAAATTCTGTTCTGCATTTTCCCCCTCAAAGGTTAAATTTTAACTGGACATTTACTTAAGTGAAAATCTTCATTCCCCTAAGATTCAAGATAAATGAAATACTCAGTAGATAACCACTTAACCAGCTGCCATAGAGTCAACTCCAACTCATGGCAACCTCATGTGTATCACAGTAGATCTGTGCTCTATAGAGTTTTCAATGGCTGATTTTTGAAAGTAGATCACCAGGCTTTTCTTCCAAGGTGCCTCTGAGTGGACTGGAACCACCACCCTTTCTTTTAGCAGCCAAGCTCTTAACTATTTGCACCACCATGGATACCTACTCAGAAGATACAGACCTCTTATCTGAGGATAAGTCCTTCCTCCCTAAAATTCCAATTACTTTTCTTTTGCCCTCACTCAGAGAAGAGTCCATAAACAAACAAGTCTAAGATGTTCGTCTGGCTAAGTTGACAGTATCCACTTCATTCAGCCCCATTCTTCAAATTCTTCCTTTCTACTTTTGTTTCCGCCACTTCAAAAAAGGAACAATTTAAAGCCTTCAAAAAGAGAGGGAATCTTTTCTAAGATAGATGTTTTAAAGTATGAAACAAATTAATGAAGCCATTTTATTCCTCTAAAATATCAGTTTGTAAGTTAAGATGTATTACAGAAGAATGTAAAAAAAAAAACTGAACCTCACTAATACTCATGAAAGGCAAATTAAAATAATGAGATCCCACTTCATGCTCATCAGATTGGCAAAAATTAAAGTCTGACAATAACAAGTGGAAACTTGTGTTCTGCTGATGAGTGTGTGAATTGGTTCAAGCAATCTGGCACAGAGAGCAATTTGGCAATACCTACACAATAACACTGAAGATGCACATCCTCTACAACCTAGTAGTTCCACTCCTTGCTCCTCAAAATGTGCAACCTCAACACCACCTGGGAATTCATTATAAATGCAGAATCTCAAGCCCCACCCCAGCCCTACTGAGTCAGAATCTGTTGTAACAAGATCTGCCAGATGATTGTACGCACTGTGAACGTTTGAGAAACTACTGCATGCATGAACAAGGAGACATGGGCAAAAATGTTTGTAGTAGCAAAAAAAAAAAGGAAACAACCATTGTTTGTAGTACCAGAAAATTGCAAACAGGTCCTAGATAAACTTTGGTGTAGTGGGATATATCTGACAACAACTAGCACTACAGGTGTAGACAACAACAACAAAAGGGTGGGTGCAGAATAATATGTCTAGCATACCATTTATATGAAGTACAAAGCAGACCAAAATTATATATTGTTTATGTCTACATACACATAGTAAAGAAACAACAGCATGGGAATAATAAGCACTGAATTCAGAATAGTGGTTCCCTGGGGAGGGAGAAAAAGGAATGGAATCCGGGAGGCATATACAAGGGAGTTTATATCTGAGACATTTTATTCATTTTTTTCATCTAAGCTTAATATGTCAGAATGTTAAAATCGGACAGAGTACATGGTGAATTTATAGTTATTTATTATATTATTTTCTATACTTTTCCATATGCTCGAAATAAATTTACATATTTTAACGATTTAACTTAGAAAACAAAAAAGAATGCCTTTTTCCCACCCTGACTTGTGTATTATTAATTAGCTTATAGATTGCTGAAGTGATCATTCTGAATCAGCTGGTTTGTCAAATCGTATCCAAGCCCGCCACACTGATGAAATTTGCCATTTAAATACTGAAATCAGGAGTGAAAAATCTACTCTAGAGAACAACTGACTGTAGATATAGAAAAAAAATTTTTTGCTACCAGGCTAGTGAAATGTTAATGGTACACATTCAAATATTTGTAGAGCAAAATGAAAATTACATTTAATTCACTGGAAACGGTGCGTGTTTGTCTCTCTAATTACTCCAGACAAGAAAGGTAATCTAGAATCAGTATGTTAAGTAGTTATCTTGAGGCTCTTTCCTCACCCATATTCATCAACCAACTGTGAGTCTTGTCTTGTTTCCTTGGTCATTTATAGTATAAACAGCATTTAGTCCTATCAGCTTTGAAACAGAGGAACAGAAGAATTCTCTACCACTAATATCTTTTAACACATTATGACTCACACCTTTCCTCCACCAAAAAAAAAAAGTCAGAAGACATTACTTGAATTATCTATTAATTCAGAAGCCACTCAACTCAGAGATATTTAAATAAATCAGTAGATACAACATATAGTCCCGTATAAGAAAAAGCTTGCTTGATTTATTGAAAGTGTTGATCACTCATATTAAGTACTCAAACCTGTTGCCTTCATGTTGATTCTGACTCATAGCTACCTTGTAGGACAGGGTAGAACTGCCCCATAGAGTTCCCAAGGCTGTAGGTGGCACAGTGGTTAAGAGTTCAGGCTGCTAACCAAAAGGTCAGCAGTTCCAGTTCACCAGCCATTCCCTGGAAACCCTATGGGTCAGTTCTACTCTGTCCTACAGGGTCGCTGTGAGTTGGAATCAACTCGATGGCAATGCATTAATCTTTAAGGAAGCAGACTGCCACATATCTTTCTCTGGAGGAGTGGTTGGTGAGTTCTGGTGGGTTCAACTGCCGACCTTTAGGTTAGCAGGTGAGTGCTTAACCACTGTGCCACCAGTGCTCCTCATTAAGTACCCACCAAACGCAAATGCAAGGAGCCCTCCCAAAGGTCGGTGGTTCAAACCCATCTGTGGCAGTCTGCTTCTGTAAAGATTAACCCTGCTGCCGTCGAAGTCAATTCCGACTCATAGTGACCCTATAGGAACAGTGTAGAACTGCCCCATAGTGTTTCTAAGGAGAACCTTGTGGATTTGAACTGCCACCCTTTTGGTTAGCAGCCTGAACTCTTAACCACTACAGCCTTGGGAACCCTATGGGGCAGTTCTCGTCTGTCCTATAGGGTCACTATGAGTCGGAATAGGGTTTGGATTTTTGGTTTAAATGCAAATGCTACACTAGAGATTCAGTTCTGAGAACGTCAGGGAGACAAGCCCAGAAGGATTATGGGAGATTCCTAACAAAGTGTTAAGTCTCTCAAGGAGCCATCATGAGTAGAGTAAGACGAACAAGAATAGAAACAGTGTATGCAAATTCAAACAGTAACATAAATGCAAAGGCTCTGAGATAAGTACAGAATGCTACTGAGTAGAGTTAATGGAGTCGTGAGGGCAGTCAGTGTGAGGTGACTTCCCAGAGTAAATGAATTTTAGCAGCTTTGAGGGGCAAGTGAAATTATAATGGGAAGGAGAATAGCCAGAAATGAGCTTCTAAACCAAGATAGGCTGAGCCTGTGTAGATTGCATTAACCTTATATAAAAGAGTTTAAATTGTTATTAATTGGGTGAACTTGAGCAAGTTAACTTTTCGGTATAGTAGATAATATCGACCACCTAGTGACCGAATGACGATTAAATGAAATGATGAATGTAAACCACTTAACAGAGAAACTATGCTCAACAATCGTATTATTGAGCAAAAATAATGCTTGTTCACTATAGAGAATTCAAACAATACGGAAATATGTAACATAAAAATGATATTCTACCTTCTGGAATTTCAGATAAACAATGAATAATTTTCTAGTATAAGTATATTCCAAATATTGTGTGGGACTTTAACTAAAAATTATTTGCTATTTATCTGAAATTCAAATTTAACTGAGCATCCTTTATTTTATCTGATAGCCCTATTTTAATTACTCCTGTAAAAATCACCAAGTTTGATTACATCCTAGCCCCATCATATTTATTTAGTAGTACAGGTTTATAAGAATAATTTCAAACAATACAGAAAAGTACATAACTAAAAGTGAAAGCTCTTGTAGTAATGGTTGCATAACTCTGTAAACATACTAAAAACCACTGAAGTGTACACTTCAAATGGGGAGAATTTATAGTATGTGAAATATTATCAGTAAAGCTGTAAAAAAAAAAGTGGAAGTTCTCCCTTCATGCCCTTTCCCTCCCTTCGCATTTGAACTCTCACTCCCAGAGGTGGTTGTAGTTGTTAGGTGCTGTCAAGTTGGTTCTGATTCCTAGACACCCTATGTACAACTAAACAAAATACTGTCCAGTCCTGCGTCATCCTCACAATCGTTGTTATGCTTGAGCCCATTGCTGCAGCCACTGTGTCAATCCATCTGGTGGAGGGTCTTCCTCTTTTTTGCTGACCCTCTACTTTACCAAGCACGATGTCCTTCTCCAGGGACTAATCCCTCCTGTCTTAGTCACCCAGTGCTGCTATACCACAAGTGGATGGCTTTAACAAAGAGAAGTTTATTCTCTCACAGTCCAGTAGGCTACAAGTCCAAATTCAGGGTGTCAGCTCCAGGGGAATGCTTTCTCCATCAGCTCTGGAGGAAGGTCCATGTCATCAATCTTCCCGTGGTCTGGGAACTTCTCCGCACAGGAACCTCAGGTCCAAAGGATGTGCTCTGCTCCCGGCAGTGCTTTCTTGGTGGTGTGAGATTCCCATGTGTCTCTGCTCGCTTCTCCCTGTTATATTTAAAAAGAGATTGGCTTAAGACACTATCTAATCTTGTAGACCACATCAGTATAACTGCTGCTAATCCATCTTATTATTAAATCATAGTGATAAGAGTTTACAACACATAAGGAAATCATATCAGATTACAAAATGGTACACAATCATACAATACCGGGAATCATGACCCAACCAAGTTGACAGATATTTTGGGGGGACATAATTCAATCCATGACACCTCCTGATAACATGTCCAAAGTATGTGAGACGTAGTCTCGCCATCCTTGCTTCTAAGGAGCATTCTGGTTGTACCTCTTCCAAGACAGATTTGTTAGTTCTTTTGGCAGTCCATGGTATATTCAATATTCTTCTCCAACACCACAATTTAAAGGCGTCAATTCTTCTTTGGTCTTCCTTATTCACTGTCCAGCTTTTGCATGCATATGAGGCGATGGAAAACACCGTGGCTTGGGTCAGGCGCACCTTAGTCTTCGAAGTGACATCCCAAAGGTAATCACTGTTGAAAGTTTGATGGTATCCCTTTTTCTCTCAGTACACACAGTTAGTGACTATCAACTTGACATCACCACCACCTGATCTGAGTCCACCTCTGCCTCACAAGAGAGAAGCCAGGAACTACATTTCCCAGAATCCTCATAGGGCTCTGTGTGAGAGCTGGCCAATGAAAGGCACTTGCTCAAAATCTGCAAGGAAGAAGAGGAGAGGCCATTATCACACTCTCCCCGCTCCCGGCAGTTGCCCTCAGACATGTGGTAAATTTGAGATTCAAAGTGGCCCCCAAAAATCTATGAGACACACTCACTTGGTCCTTCAGGCTGAGGTCATCAGTGGCAACTTCCCTGACATTTACTCCCCCAGCCCCGCCCAGTAACTACCTGCAGAAAAACCCTTCATACCTGGAATACACTGAGGCTCTTCTTGTTTCCTAATCAAACTGACTGATACAAAGATCTACCTCATTCTTTTCAACAGTTGCATAGTATTCCATTGTACAAATATATCATAATTTGTTTAACTCTTTGTTGAGGGACATTTGAGTTTTTCTAGTAATTTACTAATATGAATAATACTAGGACAAACTTTCTTGAACATTCATCTATATATCATATATCTATATCTACATCTAATTTATCTTTCTATATCTAACATATATCTATATCTACATCTATTTATCTTTCTATATCTATTTTCTTGGAACCATTATGTAGCCAAGAGTATGCATGTGCGCGCACACACACACACATGCACTCACACAGTTCTTTCTTCACCAACCTCATCAAGTACATGACTGCTGAATTGTGCTTTTTGAGCTTTTAAGGAACTTCCCGTCACCACCAATATGTCACATGGTTAGGTTCCTGTGATCATTATGAGGAAGACAAGGGGGCAGGTGACCCTGGAGGCTGCAATGTCCAGACCCTTCATTCTCTTCAGGTCATCAGAATGTAGTCCAGCTGTCAACCAGTGGTCCCCTTGAAACTTTCTCTAAGATTAAAACAAAACAAAAGCTTCATATTTCTATGGAAGCTCCCCTTGCTTCTAATCTCTCTCTAGGTCACATAGGGAACCACCTCTCTCCTAGTCAGCTCTGTCTCTTAGTTTCTGTTCCCATCATAACAGTTCATAAGAACTAGCAGAAACCTCGAAATTTCTAATTTACCTTCTCCTTCCCCTACTGTGAGAGAGAGGGAGCCATAAAGGGATTGATTTAATCACTGCTTTGGACCAGAAAGGAGTAACAGCTGCTGTAGGGTTTTAAGAAACTGATTTTTTTTTTTTTAATTGTACTTCAGGTGAAGGTTTACAGAACAAATAGTTTCTCATGAAACAGTAGTACACATATTGTTTCATGACGTTGGTTAACAACCCCACAACATGTCAACCCTCTCCCTTCTCAACCTTTTTTTTTTTTTTTTGGTGAAAATATACATAGCCAAAATATACACCATTTCAAAAATTTCTACATGCACAGTTCAGTGACATCAACTATGCTCTTCCAGTTGTGTTGCTATTCTCACTTTAGATGAAGGTTTACAGAACAAAATAGTTTCTCATTAAACAGTTAGTACACATGTTGCCCTATGACAATGGTTAACAACCTCACAACACATCAACGCTATCCTTACTCAAACTTGGGTTCCCTATCACCAGCTTTCCTGTCCCCTCCTGCCTTCCAGTCCTTGTCCCTGGACTGCTGTGCCTCATTAGTCCCATTTGGTTTTATGGGGCTGTCCATTCCCCAGCTGAATGGTGAAACTTGGAAGTGACTTCACCACTGAGCTAAAAGGGTGTCTGGGGGCCATACTCTCGGGGTTTCTCCAGTCTCCTTTAGGCCAGTAAATCTGGTCTTTTTTTTTTGTGAGTTAGAATTTTTTTCTACATCCTTCTCCAATTCTGTCCAGAACCCTCTGTTGTGATCCCAGTCAGAGCAGTCAGTGGTGGTAGCCAGGCACCATCTAGCTGTACTGGACTCAGTCTGGTGGAGGCTGTGGTAGCTGTAGTCCATTAGTCCTTTGGACTAATAAGAAACTGACTTTGCCTCCTTTACATAAGGAAGAAAAGGAGCCCGGGTGGCACAATGGTTAAGTGCCTGGCTGCTAACTGAAAGGTTGGTGGTTTGAACCCACTCAGGGGCTCCCAAGAAGAAAGACCTAGTGATCTGCTTCTGTAAAGATTTCAGCCGAGAAAATCCTATGGGACGGTTCTACTCTGTCACATGGGGTCGCTATGCATTGGAATTGATTCAATGGCATCTAACAACAATGACAACAGATAGGGAAGACACTCCTCCCACTGGAGTCAGGATGATGGTAGAGAGGGACTTTTACTCAGAGAGCCTGGCCAGGCCAGTGGGGAGGAGCAGGCAGGCCTGGGCAGCTCAGTATGATAGTCAGCAGGAGAATCTTTCAGCCCATCACCATTATCTGATAACTGCTGTGCCCCAAGTCACAAAGAAAGCTACTGCCATAACCCTCCAACCTCCACCCCGACTGTGCAAGATCGAGCCCCTAAACCCGACCCTGGCTTCTCAGTCTTTGCATTGGCTCCCTGACTCTGTGGAGAATGGCCTTGCCTAGCCTCACAATGCCCTTATCCTGCCAAACCATCATCTTGAAGCTTGAAATAACCCTTCTGACTGACTGAATGTAGCACCCCTCAGAAGTGTGTTTTGTGCCCTTTCTGCTTCTGATACCTGATAAAAGAATAATCATTTTATAAACACCTCCATGCTGGCCTCGTGTTTGAAGACCTGGAGCTCAGCTCTGACATTGTCCAGGCCTCCGTTAACACCTGACTACATTCCGCATTCCTGTTTTGTTGCTAATAAATAAGCTTTCTCTTCCTTAACCTTGAAGAAAGTT
Organism: Trichechus manatus latirostris; assembly: GCF_000243295.1. Lineage (NCBI taxonomy): Eukaryota > Metazoa > Chordata > Mammalia > Sirenia > Trichechidae > Trichechus > Trichechus manatus. The sequence continues at coordinate 9,875,174 of NW_004443986.1, forward strand.
TATTTTCCTCTCTTACCTTTCTATCCCTGGTTGTACCATGACAAAATGCCAACAACCTCGTTTTCCATCCCTTACAACAGAGGTTCTCGGGTCCTCTTTTCCTTCCTCCTCTCTGTGTGCCCAGCATGGTGTGAAAACAGCCCAACACCGTTCTCTCCAGCTTTCTGGTGCGGTCCTCACCCTTCTCCGTCAGGGAAATTGTGCGGTGTCCTCACCTCCACAGGTGCTCCTGGTAAAGCTTCAAGCCCCCTTTGGAATACATCTTCCCTCAGGTCACAACGCTGTCAATATTGTGTAAACAAAACTTCCCTTTACTGGCTCTTGGTAAACTGAATGAAAAAGTACTATTCATGTAAGCAAAGAACATATTATAACTACCAGCATTGTTTCTAAAGCGCTTACAAACACTGCACTATTGTCATTAGTAAACATATTTGTTTTAAAGCCGCTATTTTATCAGAAGCCTAGAAATAGAAACAGGAGAGTATAAAAGTTATAGTCCCTACCTTGTGATTTTTCTGGTTTTCCAAAACCTGATTTTCTTTTTCATAGAGTAACTGATCTACATACATTAGTTATTCTTTATGTTGGGAATATAATACTTTATCTCAGCATATCTACCTAACTCCCATTCACTCATGAGCCTTAGAAGAGAGGAGCTCAAAAGTAAAGTTAACGTCGAACAAAATTTCTATTAAGTAACTAAAGTCTAAAGCAGAAGAAAATCCAGCTGGCCTACTCCCATTACTTAACTAAGAAGATAGAATCAATATACAAGTGTTTGCCGATTTGACTTTTTTGGTCAATTACATTTATGGTATTCAGTGATGTTTCAGTTTATAATAGTGCACACCTATACGTTATTATATGCATAGGCTGTTGTTAGGTGCTGTCAAGTAGATTTTCGACTCACAGCGACCTCATGTGACAAAGTAGAATTGCCCATAGAGTTTTCTAGGCTGTAGCCCTGGTGGTGCAGTGGTTAAGAGCTCAGCTACTAACCAAAAGGTAAGCAGTTCGGATCCACCAGCCACTCCTTGGAAACCCTGTGGGGCAATTCTGCTGTGTCCTATACGGTCAGTGTGAGTCAGAATTAACTCTAAAGCAACAGGTTTGGTTGTTTTTGGTTAATCTTTACAGAAGCAAATCACCAGATCGTCCTCTGGCAGAGCCGCTGGATGGGTCTGAACCACCAGCCTCTCAGTTAGCAGCTGAGCAATTAACCGTCGTGTCATCGGGGCTGTTTATTGTATAAATATAGTCTTATTATATACATATAAACTCTCTAAAAGGAAAAGTTTTCTAACCCCTCCCTCCCCAAATCCCACTGTAGTCTATGCTTTTCTGGACAGCCCTGAGACCCACAGTCAAGCTTTCCCTCCTTCGGTGTGTTGCAGAGTCTGAGACACCTACCACGGGTGGTAGACAATATGAATGAACTTTTTATTTTTATTTGAATAGATACGTATTTATTTTCCAATAGATTAGAAAAACCATAACTAGTATATCAAACTGCTGATTTCATGGAATAGTATTGCTTAGGATGAGAATAATGTAAATAACCAGTGAACTCAAAGAAAAATACTCAGTAACAGAAAACATAATGAAATACAACGCGAATACGGCAAAAACCATGAAGTTGCTACAAAATGATCGAGGTTGAGAAGACCCTGCTCTCCCTCATGTGGCCTGAGACAATAGAGTTCAACAATGTGATGCCTTGTCCTCATTCCTCTTGCTTCCTGCAGTATTTCAAATACCCAGCCATTGCCAAAGCAAGTTAACACAGGTGCTGACTTTCTCTGCTCTCCTATTTCTCGCATAGCTGGAGCAGCAAGTCAGAATCTACCTGCTGCACCAATCGTGCTGTATGTAGATATCAGAAGAAACCACCGTGCATTTTTCTGTCTAGTGACCAATGAGTTAATTTGCGTTCATTTTACTTTGAAGAAAGAGGAAGAGAGTGGCAGTGATCTCCCCCCACCAAGAACCTTGGGCAGCTGACTTGGTGTCATGGGGCCTGTCAGCCTGGAGGCATTTCAACACCATGCTCAGGCTTCTCCTGCACAACAAATCCCATGACTCCGCGGGACTGCCCTGGTGGCTGTTGTGCCAGAATTGTCTTGTGAAAAATACTGCTTTAATGAGTAGGTCCTGGAAAATCTTTTTATTTTATAGCGACTTTATGGGAAGAGGGCGCTTGTTCTTGCAGGATTTGATTTCATCACTGCCATTTATTTATTGAATTACAATAAATTTTATTCTAGAAAGAATATGAAGGAACTAACAAAAATACTTAGAATAAGATAGAACTTGAGAGGAGTGGATGAGGCAACAGGCACAGAAGGAAAGGGAGTGCAGGGAAGATAAAATGGAGGCAGGATGAGGACGGCCCCAAAAACGTATGTTGTACGGGCTCCACATTTGCTGGCAGTGACCAGAGTTGGCTCTGAACTTTCTAAGAGCAAGGTAACGGTGGCAACAATTCCTTGTGTGGCTCTCAGAGTCCCTAGCTTTTTTTCTAAAAAGAGAACACAAACAAACGGCTGCTCAGGAGAAAGCTAACTATTCCAGGTGCCAAGATCAGAGAGAAGTTTCTCTCATGGACGCGATGCCTTCAAGAGTCCTTAATAACATCCCAGCCTTACATACCAATGGTTTCACTGGACTGAATAATATCCCTGCGGTATACAACAGCGTTTTCTTATAAAGTCCTCTAACAGAGGTGGGACCTTCATGCCAAAGTGAGTGTTGGAAATCAGTTCTATGGAGAACCAAGACTATGGCCTGCAGGGACAAACCTCAGCTGGTTAGCTTAACCCCTGGGCAGGTTTTGAGGGACTGGCGGGGCTGTCAGACTGCACCTCTATAGCTATTCTCTCTCAGCAAGCTCTGCCAACTCCTCCACATTAGTGAGTCCAGGGAAACCCTCTCTGACACATGAGGGGATGTAGCTGGTTTTTGCTGCAGTGCCAGGTGCTTTAAAGAGCTGAGCTGGAGCCTGGAGATTGCATTAGGGCTGGCTACATAATTCTCAGGCCCAGTGCAAAACGAAAATGCAAGGTGCTTTGTTCAAAAACTACTAAGACTTTCAAGATGACAACAGTAGAGCTGAGTCCTGAGGACATTAGCAAAAAATTTGGTGAAATTCAAATAATGTCAGTAGTGTAGTTAATAATATTGTACTAATACAGTAAAACCTGCGAAAGCTGGATCCTGTGTAAGACGGAACCCTCTCAGCGAGCGAAGGAAAACTTAAGTATTTTCCACTAAAATGAGCGATAGAAAAGTGGTAAGACTGCATCCTGTCAAAGCAGATAACTTGCTGAGACCAGGAAAAACAAGGCAGTCCCACTGAGTTCCAGCTTTCCCAGGTTTCACTGTACTAATTCCCTGTTCTTGATAATTGTACTATGGTTACATAGAATGTTAACATTAGAGGAAATGGGCTAAAAGGGTATAAATGAATTCTCTGCATTATTTTTGCAACTTTTCTTTAAGTCTAAAATAAGTTCAAATTATTATTTTTTAATATGGAAATAGCTAATGCAGTGCTAAGAGTAAATTTATACCTCTAATTGCTTATAATGTAAAAAATAAAGATCTGAAACCAATGACCTAACAAATTCATGTAAAAAGACTAGACTTAATGGTGTGACTGAGACTGGAGGAACCCTTGAAGCCATGGCCCCCGGAGGCTCTGTTAACCCAGAACTAAAACCATTCCTGACGCCCACTCTTCAGACAAAGATTGGACTGGATTATAAAACATAAAATAATACTTGTGAAGAGTGTCTTCTTAGTTCAAGCAGACGCACGAGACCAAATGGGCGGCTTCGGTCCAGAGGCAGGATGAGAAGGCAGAAAGGGACAGGAGCTGGTTGGATGGACCCAGGAAACCCCGGGTGGAAAGGGGAAGTGTGCTGTCACATTGTAGGGACTGCGACTAGTTTCACATAACAATATGGATATAAATTTTTGTATGAGAAATTAACTTGAGCGATAAACTTTCACCTAAAGTACAATTAAAACAAAATAAAATCCATGACCTAAGTCTCCACCTCAGAAAGCTAGAAAAAGAATAACAGATGATATAGAATAGCCAAAGCAATTTTTAAAACAAACAACAAAGCTAGAGGTCTTAAACTACTTGATTTCAAGACATTCTGAAGCTATAAAAAAACCCATTGCCATCGAGTCAATTCTGACTCATCGCAACCCTATAGGACAGAGTAGAACTGCCCCATAGGATTTCCAAGGAGAGGCTGGTGGATTTGAATTGGCAACCTTTTCGTTAGCAGCCAAACCTTAACCACCGCACTATAGTAATCAATAATGTGTCATTGGTGAAAGGCTAGACATGTACATCAATGAAACTGAACAGAGAGTCAGAAATAGACCCACACATATATGGTCAATTGATTTTTGGCAAAGATGTCAAGATAATCTAATGTGGAAAAGAACGTCTTTTCAAAAAATTGTATGGGAACAACAGATTATTCAGGAGGGAAAAAAATGAACATCAGTCTTTACCTCACACCATACACACTTAACTCTAAGTGAGTCATAGACCTGGATGGAACCAAATATTATAAAAGCTAAAGCTACTCTAAAACTCCTAGAAAAACAACATAGATGGACTTTTTATGACCTGCAGGTAGGCCGGTAGAATTTCCTAAATAGGACATGAACGTTGTGTGATAAGTTGATAAATTGGACTCTGTCAAAATGTAAAGCTTTTGCCTTTTGAAAGATACTGTTAAGAAAACAGGCAAGCCACAAAATGGGAGAAAATATTTGCAACACATAAACAGCTACTATAACTCAGTAATAATCAAACAAATAACCCAATTTTAAAATGTGCAAAATATTTGGACACTTCATAAAGGGATATATATATAAAAATGGCCAAAACACACATTAAAAGATGCCAATATCATTTGTCAACAGGGAAATGTAAATTAAAACCACAATATGATACTGTTATACACCCATCACAGCAGCTCAGTTAAAAAAAATTGACAATGCCAAGTGGTGATGAGGATGTGAAGTCACTGGAAGTCTCATACATTGGTTGTGGGTGTGATACAGCTACTTTACAAAAACAGTTTGGAAGTTTCTTAAAAAGTTAAACATACACCTACTACCATAAGGCCCAGCCCTTCCATTCCTAGGTATTTATCCAAGAGAAATGAAAGTATTTGTCCACACAAATGTTTATAGCAGCTTTATTCGTAACAGCCAAAACCTGGGTAAGGAAACACACCAATAGTCATGAAGAGGTTGTGTTAATATCCATATAATGGAACACTACTGAGCAATAGGAAAGATCAAACCACTGACAGGCGCAGCAACGTGAATGTATTTCAAAATCATTACGCTGAGTGAAAAAAAGCCAGACACAAAAGACATACATATAGAATGATTTCATTTACATAAAATGCAAACTAAGCTACATATGGAAAATGCTAGTAATTATTAAGTCCAGGTGATGAATTTATAGGGCATCACTGTACTTGTCTATTTTTATGTATGTCTGAAATTTTCCTAATAAAATGTAAATATATATATGTACATACGTATGTGTGTATGTATATGCATGTGTTTATATACATAAATAGTATATAATTATGTAATATATAACATATATCACAAATTACATACATATAACCCAACCCCGTTTGCCATCGAGTTGATTCTGACTCGTAGTGACCCTGTAGGACAGAGTAGAACTGCCCCATAGGTTTCTAAGGAGCTGCTGCTTGATTCAAACTGCCAACCTTTTGGTTAGCAGCTGAGCTCTTAACCACTGCACCACCAGGGCTCCTACATATACATAGTTGTTGTTAGTTATCTGTTTAGTGATTCCAAGTCATGGTGACCCCATGTGTGCAGAGTAGAACTTCTCCATAGGGTTTTCAAGGTTGTGACCTCTTGGAAGCAGATCACCAGGCCTGTTTTCAAGGTGCCTCTGGGTGAGTTCGAATTTCAGCTAGTAGCTAAGCTCTCAACCGACTGTGTCAGCCAGGGACATATGTATGTATATTTCCAGTCTTAAAACACCTTTCTCCTTTTCTCCTTCTATTTCTGTATTTTTATGTTGTTGTTGTTATTTCTCGGCTGTCCCTTTAATTTATCTCGCTCACAAGGTGTTCCCTTTTGGCCTGCTCTCTTTCTGAAGGATGTACCTGTAAAAGCATATTTTCATAAGCCCATCCTTTTGAAAGATGGATTAAGCCTTTAACCTCCAGCCCTGTGGGTTGTGAAGTCGATGGGAGCTGGCCCAGAGGGTTGCCCACCTCCTCTCAGCAGGTCTGGTTGGGCCCCACTGGAAGAGGCTGCACAGGCCTGGCTCACTGTTGTTCACTCCCCATTGCTAACGGCCACATTGTCTCATGATCTTGTTTCTCCAGTCTCTACAAAAGGTTTAAGATTAACCAATGTTCCTCCTTGGAAGGTGGAAAACAAGTGATAATGACCTAAGGATAAAAACCAAACAAAGCACCCATCTTGTGACAAGAAAAAAAACCAGTATGTCGCCAGATAATCCCCAAGGATGTCACCAGATAACCCCCAAGAATACCAGTAGAAGATTAACTCATCTAAGACATCACCACCTCAAGGGGAAACTAACACAAACTTCTAGGATACATGATCCTGTCCCTATAAAAGCCTTCAGCCCATCTCCAGTGGGGTAAACGGGTTTCTTGGAGGAATCTATTCCCCTCCGTCTCCTATATATCGATATATAATAAGCATCTTGCTGCTCACCTCACCCGTCTCAGAATTGGCTATTGCGCGGACGGCTCCAATCCGCGTTATTGCGGTAACACCTCGGGGCAAAGCGTCATTGTACAATGGCCCTGATTTGCAGCAGGACTGCCTTTCAGTGAGCCCCGTGCACTCTCCTGGTGCCAACCCCAGCTGCCTTTTTCACTATTCTGAACTCTCCTCCTCTACCTCAGCCCGGGTCTCCATTCTTTCTCAGAAACCCAATTCCTGCAGCAGGAGCCACGTGTTCCGCTCGGGCCCCATCTGACAGCTGTGGCCCCTCCCCCGGCCCCACAGACGTTCAGTGTTCGCTTTCACAGGCTCTGGTTTGTTCCTGCCAGAAAAGTCCACTTCCTTTTCGATCCTCTTTTTCATGGTGTCACTTTTTTTGGCCCTGAGTGTCATGCCAATTCCTTGCACACTTGATGAAATGATTCAGGGGCAGAGAACGTGAATCAATGGGGGCTTTTTATTTTTAAACATCAGTAAATAGCTCAAATCAGTTCAATGAGTTCATCCCCCTCAGTTATTTTCCTGCTTGCTGCAGTCTCGGCCCAGCATTAAACTCCACTGAAAATGCCTCTTGTTACTTCCAGCTAATGAAGAATGTTGCTCTTTTTTCTTGGTTTGAACACACTCCAAAACGTTGGCAAAAAAGATCAGTTTAACATTGGAGAGCCCTGAATACAAAATCTTTAGCTTTCCCTTTTATACAACTCATTGTCATTATTCTAATTGTTTTCTTTCCTCTTCATTTTATTTTACTCACTGAAAGTATCATGATCTGTTTGGTACTGTAAAATGCAATCATTTACTTTCGAGACTTAATAAAGATAGGACAAAATCCTTTCCGTTAAATTACAAATAATATAATTAGAGATTTAAAGCTTTGGCTGAACTGTTAACTTGTTGTAGCTGTTGTTGTTGTTAGGTGCCATTGAGTCGGTTCCGACTCATTACAACCCCATGTACTACAGAAGGAAACACTGTCTGGTCCTGCACCGTCCTCACAATCATTGCTATGTTTGAGCCCATTGTTGCAGCCATTGTGTCAATCCATTTCATCGAGGTCTTCCTCTTTTTTGCTCACCCTCTACTTTACCAGGCATAATGTCCTTCTCCAGGGACTGGTCCCTCTTGATAACATGTCCAAAGTACATGAGACTAAGTCTCACCATCCTTGCTTCTAAGGAGCATTCTGGCTATATTTCTTCCAAGACCAATTTGCTCATTCTTCTAGCAGTCCATGGTATATTCAATATTCTTTGCCAACACCACAATTCAAAGGCATCAGTTCTTCCTGAGTCTTCCTTATTCATTGTCCATTATAGTTGTACCTCCCTCAAAATAGCCCCTTCTCACACTCTTTTGGCATTCTCAGTATCTCGGCCTGGAAGGCACAGTTTAGCGGCTCCAGCAAAGAACGTGACCCTCTACATTTTTTTTTTTTAATTGTACTTCAGGTGAAGGCTTACAGAACAAATAGTTTCTCATGAAACAGTAGTACACATATTGTTTTATGACATTGGTTAACAACCCCACAAC
>NW_004443986.1:9883589-9956813 GCF_000243295.1 Trichechus manatus latirostris
TTAGTCCGTCGGACTAATCTTTTCCTTGTATCCTGTTCTCTTCATTCTCCCTTGCTCCCGAAGGGATGAGACCAGTGGAGTATCTTAGATGGCCGTTTACAGGCTTTTAAGACCCCAGACACTACTCACCAAGGTAGAATGTAGAGCATTGTCTTTATAGGCTGTGTCATGCCAATTGATCTAGATGTTCCCCAAGACCATGGTCCCCAGAGCCCTCCACCCAGGAATTCAGTCCCTCAGGAGGACCCTCTACATTTTTGATGGCAAATAGTCAGTGGTATATTAACTTCTTGAGAAATAAAACCATGGAATAAATAGTCCTGAAAAAAAAAGTTTTAAGGCCAAAAACAATCCACATATTGACCTCTGTAGTAATTAATGCCCCCATATTTTTAAAAATTAAAAATTTGTTCCTATTTGAAAAAGTAAGAGCATAAGTTAAATGGTGCAGATGACGCAGCGTCACCTGATACTGCCAGTACCTAGCGAAACCCTCAGCTCACCGAGAGGGTTCAGCAGCAAATTCTGGAACCAACTGCAGGGGTTCAAATCCCAGTTCCATTACTTACTAGCTGTGTGACTTTGTGAAAATTACTTCACCTCTCTGTGATCTAGTCTCCTCATCTGAAAGATCAGAACAATTAGAGTACCTAACCCAGATGGTTGTTGTGAGGATGTGAAGTACTTAGATTATTGTCCAGCACATGGAAAGTGCTCGCATGCTAGCAATCATTGTCACCATCATCATCATTGTCATTGTCATCATCGTCCAGTGTGGATGACAATTAACTCACTCTGGTCCAGCTTTTACAGACCTGCCAGAATGGTCTTCCTTAGGATGCTGCTCTGATCTTTTCTCACACTCCTATTTCCTGACTCCTGCCTGCACCTGACAAAAACCTTTGGCAGTTTTCACTTGTCAGGTAGACTGTCACTCCCCCCGGAGAAAATTACCCCAGTGTGGCATGGAAAATCACCAAGTAGTCGCTCCAAAGGCAAGAATGATCAGGAAACTCCCAGGAACTCGACATGAAACGTATCTGGCTTTTCAAGATGCTCTTTAACATTTTTGTTTTTAACCTAGGTGAAGAGAGTTGAGTTCATTTTATTCCTCAATTCAAGGCACATTATCATCATTAGTTCATGTAAGTACCTTCCCTTGTTTCATATTTTTATTTATTCTTTTTTATTCCCACTCTTCAATTCCATATGCCCTCCTCACATCCCCACCATTCTGGTTTAATGTAACTCTCTGTTTCCAAGTGTTCTTATAAGGATGTATTGTTGTGGTGAATGCCTGTGTAACATTCCCCCTTCAGCTCTACAGATTTTTGTTGTTATTGTTGAAAATATACACACCAGAACATACACCAATTCAACAATTTCTACATTGATTACATTCTTCAAGTTGTGCAACCATTCCCACCTCCTTTTCTGAGTTGTTCCTCCCCCATTAACATAAACTCACTGCCCCCTAAGTTTCCTGTCCAATCTTTTGAGTTGCTGTTGTCTACTTGAACCCGTATAAATAGTTCTAAAAGAGCACAATGTTCAAGGCAGACATTCTTTACTAATTAAGCTAAACTATTGTTTGGTTTAAAGAAGGCTTCAGAGGATATTTTTGGTTTAAGGTTTAAAGATTATCTCAGGACAATAGTTTCCCAGGTTCATCCAGCCTCAGTGGATCCAGAAAGTCTGGATTCCATGAAATTTTTAAATTCTGTTCTACATTTTCACCCTTTTGATCGGGATTCTTCTACAGAATCTTTGATGAAAGAGTTCAATAATGGTAGCTGAGTACTATCCATCTCTACAGTTGTAAGATCCATGCTGCTCTTTGGATGCCTAGTCTGCTCTTCTAACTGCTGCCTGGTACCTGTGGTGTTCATCCCTACATTTTGACTATCCCATCTCCAAGTAATGAGCACCCAGATTGACAGCCACTCTCCTCTTCAATATAAACCGGGGAAAAGAGGAATTTCTCAGAAAATGGTATCAGGAAATCTTGCCTCAATGTGGGTAAAAATGAACCTGGATCCCTATCTAACAGTACCTGCAAGGTGGACTCCAGGTAGATTAAAAACAAAAATATGAAATGTAAAACAATGAGACTAATAGAAGAAAATGTAGGTGAATATCTCAGTGACCTGGGGACCGGAAAGACTTAAAATTCCAAAAGCATAAAGCTCTCTGAGCATTCCTTCTATTCAGATTGATTTTCTGGTCTTCTCTCATCTCTAAACTGCTGAGAGGTTATTAGCGGAAGAAGAAAAACAAAAACAAAAACCTTAAAGCCTGTCCTTTCCTTACCTCCAGTTTTTCCTTTCTTGTGTATCAAAAGAGCAATATCTTTTTCTAGGCTCATCTTTGCCTAGAACAGATCAGCAAGCTATGACCCATGGGCCTGCCACATATTTTTGTATGGTCCACAAGCAAAGAAATGCTTTTACATTTTTCAACTGTTGAAAAAGATAAAATAAAAAGAGGAAGGATACTCTGTGACATATGAACATTATATGAAATTCAAATCTCAGTGTTCATATATAAAGTTTTATTGGAACACAGCCATGCTCATTCATTTACATACTGTCTATGCTTTCCCAACTACAACTGCAGAGTTGAGGAATTGTGACAGAGACCATTGACCCACAAAGCTTAAAATATTTGGTATTTGGCCCTTTACAGAAAAAGTGTACCAATCCCTGAACTATACAGTACATGCCCCCTGAGGATAGCGATCATAGCCAATGTATCTTGTATTTCTCAGATTGCTTAGCACAGGGCTTAGCACAGGGCTTTGCAGGTAATCAAAGCTGTTTAAATCACTTATGACTACTTTTGGCTTCAAGTAACAGAAGACCCTACTTATAGCATTTTTGATAGTCAGATAACAAGAAATCCAGAGGTAGGGCTGGCATTAATTCAATAGCTCAGTGGTGTCAGGTCAGGGCCCTGGTCAACATCTCTTGCCTATTCCTTCATGGATGCAAGATGGCCATGGCAGCTTCCTGGAAGGTTCACTCACATGGCCATGTTTAAAGCCATAAAACTGATAACAACATGGGGCAAAGAACTTGACCTAGTGTAGGCAGATAGATAAATAGCTGTTGTCAAGTCAACTCTGATACATGGCGACCTTATGTACAACAGAACGAAACATTGTGCAGTCCTGCGTCATCCTCTTGATGGTTGGCATGTTAGAGTCCAATGCTGTGGCTATTGTACCAATCCATCTCACTGAGGGTATCCCTTACCCTTGTTGGCCCTCTGCTTTGCCAGACAGGATGTCCTTCTCCAGTGAATGATCCCTCCTGATGACATGTCCAAAGCAAGAGAGTCAACCAAGTTCTGTTGTAGTTCATAAGGTTTTCAATGGCTAATTTTTGGAAGTAGATCGCCAGGCCTTTCTTCCTAATCTGGAGGTTCCACTGAAGCTTGTCCACCATGGGTGACCCTGGTGATATTTGAAATACCAGTGGCATAGCTTTCAGCATCATAGCAGCATGCAAACCATCACAGTACAATAAACTGACAACTGGCAGTAGTGACTGGTATTTGGTAGGTGCTGTCAAGTTGGTTCCAACTCACAGGGACACTATGTACAACAGAATGAAACACTGCTCGGTCCTGCACCATCCTCACAATCCTTGCTATATTTGAGCCCATTGTTGCAGTCACTATGTCAATCCGTCTCGTTGAGTCTTGCTCTTTTTCGCTGACTCTCTACTTACCAAGCATGATGCCCTTCTCCAGGGACTGGTCCCTCCTGATAACATAACCTAGTATGCCTCTCTCTTATTGGGAGGAAAATATTCCCTGGAGTCCCCGAGCAGACTTCTCCTCATCACATTAGCCAGAAGTGAATCCCGTGCTCACTTAGACCAGGGACTGAACTGACGCCCCCGAGAACTAGAGCACCCCTGAGAACTCCACCCAAAACTAGAGTGATATCATGGAGGGAGGACCAAGGGAATGGCTTTGGAGTAGGCCAGGAACACTGTCTGCCCCTAGGTTAATTAACAGTAAGGCTGATTTCTGACCTGGGAGAAGCAATTCAGAAATTTATTTCTAAGTGTAGGACCAAGCAATATCTTCATTCTAATCATTACTAAAATGGATAATTCATTTTAAAAGAGAATAACTTTTCCAAATAGTTTTGGGTGGCTTTTCAAACCATAGAAGCACCAAAGTTAGCTAAGTAGTATTTACAAGCTCTGCTAATGAAACTTAATATTCCACAGTCGGGCTCCTTCTGCTGCAGGACAAAGAGGAATCATATAGCGGAGGCTATAGACTGAATAGTTTCCCACAGGACTTGTGTAATCAAAATTTTATGTTCATAATGGCTGGTTCATCAGGATCATCAGAATGATCTCTTTAAATGGTTCTATAAGCAATCAAACAAAACCATAATATGTAATGGCTTATAACCAAAGTGCAGTCCTGAGGGTAGAAGAGAAAGACTGGGGTGTGAACACACAGGTTACAAGGAGAAGTTAAGCCAGTGCTCAGCGTGTGATCCAGACCTTAGTGAGTCAGAGTCGGCAGCTCCGTGAGCATGTCCCAACAGATGGCTCCTTTGATGCTCTATTTATGAACCTCTGCTTACTAGATTCAGCAGTTGAGCAATGGAAGTGACAATCTAACAAGGCCTAACAAGAAAAGAAGTATAACTTTTAAAATAAGAAATCTTGAAGTGTCAGGAAAGAAATCTTGGAAAACTTTGTAAAGAGGGAGTTACAATATGGTGGTTTTTATACATTTTTTATTTGGTTGCTCTGCTTGCTCCTTACCTATGTTGCCCAATTTTATCTCAGTCTGTGACTTTAGTGGGATCTGTCTTCACCGCCTCGCCCTGTCCTACACTGACATTCCGCCTTTCTGGGTGCCCCTGTCGACCCAGGCAAGGACATAAATGAGTCAACCCACACCAAAGTGGAATGACTCTTGGTTGGCAAATGGCCCTCCCCCTAGGACCTGGGACGAAACAGAGGGCTGTGACGAGAAATTAGAAACTTACATGCATCAAATAAAGCACTTTGTTTTCACAAAGGCAATTGCCTGGACAAGTTAAGTGCATAGCACTTACTTTGAAGACGTTTCTTAACGTCAGAAGATGGTGAAGAGCTGGTCAACAGAACAACAACAAAACATCTAAAAAATTCTTTTATCGTACTTTAGGTGAAGGTTTACAGAACGAATAGTTTCTCATTAAACAGTCACTACACATATTGTTTTATGACACTGGTTAACAACCCTACGACATGTGTCGCTTCTCGACCTTGGAGAACCTTTTTTTTTTTTTTTTTGGTGAAAATATACATAGCCAAAGATACACCATTTCAAAAATTTCTACATGTACAATTCAGTGACATCAATTACGTTCTTCCAGTTGTGCTGCTATTCTCACTATCCTTTTCCAACAACTCTAAAATTTTAAACTGCCACGAACCACTCCTCCAAACTCTTCCCAGAAATTCAAATATAGCGATAGCAGTGCTTTCTGCTTTGGGCAAATATTTTACTTTATATGATACTTTATTAACTGTCCCTCACTCCTCACATACACACACATTCAAAAATTGTAACAGAATTTCCATTCTGTGGAGAATAGATGAACAGGAAAGAGGCCAAGAGAGCGGTGTCAGCTTCCAGCCTATCCCCTTTCCCACTGGGGTCTGGGGGGGGTCCTTGGAAGAAGCGAGGGTGAGGTCGTGATGCCTGGCCCGAAATGACTCTGCTCTGGAACACAGCTCTGGAACATGGCTCTGTTTTACCTTATACAGCTGGGCGCACTCTTTGCTGACCTATATTTCTCCAGCCTCCGTTTCCATATTTAGCCTTTAGTTAGAGATACTGAGCAAAATCCCCATTTCATTTTCATTCATTCCATGTAAAAGATGAATGAAAACTGACCATTTAGCTATAAATACTTATCAGCTTTAGAATTCACATGATTAATAAAGCGAAGGTAAATAAATGTGCAAAAATTTTTTATTGAGGCCTAGCAAACTAAGAAAATGCTGAGGATAAAGAGAGCAAGATGGAAACCACTTATAAAAATGAATCTGCTATAACAAGGAAGAACGTGTTATTCTGTGTGTGAGCTAAAGTATATCTCATTACGTTTGCATAAATATTTTCTGTGAAAGCGTATTTTTCTAGACATTTTTCCAGAATATTTTCATATATACTAAAAGCAGAACAAGCTTGCTACTTTTTATGAGCATGAACCTTTAGTTTGTTTAATAAATTTCACAACAATTGGAATAGCCCTTTGAGAGTCTGAGTCCACCCAGAGGCACCTCAGAAGAAAGGCTTGGCGAGCTACCTCTGAAAGATCACGAAAGTTGGAGTCTACTTGAGGGCAACCGGTTTTTTGGTTTTCTCTTACTAGCATAAGACCCCTAAACTTTCTAAATCAATCAACAAAAATTTTCTGGAGCCTAGTAAATGACTTGTCCTATGCTAAGAGTTTGCATATATTTCTATTTAAGTCACATTAACTTCAATTATAATGGATAGAATAAAGCATTTGAAAGGTATTGGCAGATGTGATGCACTGAAAAGGAAATAATATATTTTATGGGGTGTTCCTCCCCAAAATGCTCCTGAATCTAAGCATGAGGAAACATCAGACAACTCCAAAAAACAGGGATTGTATATAAAAATAAGCCTATATGCCTCAAAAATATTAATGTCTTGAAAGACAAATAAGTCTGAGGGACTGTTCCAGATTAAAGAACACTAAAGACGCATACCACCACTCGTCTGTCAGGTTGTTGTACTGTGTTGGCTTGCGTGCTGCTGTGGTGCCACAGGTATTTAAAATACCAATCGGGTCACCCATGGTGGACAGGTTTCAGTGGAGCTTCCAGATTAAGACAGACTAGGAAGAAAGGCCTGGTGCTGTACTTCCAAAAATTAGCCAGTGAAAACTTTATGGATCACAACATAATATTGTCCATTATAGTGCTGGAAGATGAGTTCCTATGATGGAAGGCCCTCAAAATACACAGTGGCAGTAACAATGCACTCAAGCATATCAATGATTGTGAAGATGGTGTAGTACCAGGTAACTTCTCATTTTGTCGTACATGGGGTCACCATGAGTCAGAGAAGACTCTACGGCAAGTTAACAACAACAGTAACAAAGAGACATAGAAACTAAATACAATGCATGACACTGGATTGAATCCTGAATTGAGGGGAAAATTGCTATAAAGGATGCCATTGGAATAATTGACAAAATTTGAATATAGATCAGGGATCAAATAGTAGTATTGTATTGGTGTTAAATTTCCTGATTTTGATAGTTGCACTGTGCTATAAAGGAGCCCTGGTGGCACAGTGGTTAAGTGCTAGGCTGCTAACTGAAAGGTCGGCAGTTCAAACCCACCAGCTGTACCTTGGGAGAAAGATGAGGAAGTCTACTTCTGTAAAGATTACAGCCTTGGAAACTCTATTGGGCAGTTCTATACAGTCCTATATGGTCACTATGAGTCGGAATCGACTCGATGGCAATGGGTTATGGGTTACTCTGCTATGTAAAAGAATGTTCTTGATCTTAGGGAATACAACCTGAAGAAAACAAGAATAAAGAAGCATGATGTTTGCAATTTATGGTTCATAAAAAAATAATAACGTGCATGTGTGTGTGAGGATTTTTTTTCTTACAACTGGACCGATAAGCAACATCATGATAAACAGAGAAAATATTGAAATTGTCAAGGATTTCATCTCACTTGGATCCTCAATCAAAGCCCAGGGAAGCAGCAGTCCAAAAATCAAACAATGTATTGCACTGGGCAAATCTGCTGCAAAAGACCTCATTAAAGTGTTAAAAAGCAAAGATGTCACTTTGAGGACTAAGATGCAGCTGACTCAATCCATGGTATTTTTCAATCACCTCATATGAATGCTAAAACTGGACCATGAATAAGGAAGACCAAAAAAGAACTGATGCCTTTGAATTAAGATGTTGGAAAAGAATACTGAGTATACCAGGGACTGCCAGAAGAATAAACAAACCTGTCTTGGAAGCAGTACAACCAGAATGCTCCTTAGGAGGCAGGACCAAGACTGTGGAGTAGTCAGACTTTTCTGGTGGTCCCTGTTACAAGAAAGACCAAAAAAAACAAGTGAATCGATTATATATGACCGTCTAGGAGATCTGAACATCAAAGGCAAAGTTGAGGAATTGGACTGAGTGGCAGGGGGAGGGAGAGATGGTTCAGAAGCAGTGAGGAGTTGCCAGACCTGACCTGGCAGGAGCCAGCGCCCTGCGGGCCGGACTAGCTGGCATACGTGGTGAGGCAAGCAGTGGCATTTGGGACGCGTTTTCCACTTCAGGAGAGACTGAGCAGCAGAGAGGCTACTCAGTCCTCCAGAACCAGTGAAAAGTGGCACTCAATTGGCAAAAGGTAAGTACATGTGTTTCACCTACCTCGCGGATCAAAAAACGCCCTGTTTGGAAAGAACCTCTCTCCCATTAGCTGCTCCCTTCTCGCTCTGCACCAGTCCAGGCTGGCTTCAGCGATTGCTGTGTCCCCTGGGCTGGAAGTAGGACCCATCACACGCCCTGAGCCGTTCTCCCAGGCTTGGAGAGGGAACAAATTAACAAGCAGGAAAAAATAATCTACCAGCTCCCCTAAGACAGGAACTCAGGGCAGGCACAAGTCCTTTGCTTAGGCACAGGAATAAGGGATCCACAGACTTTGAATGCCTTTCACCCCTGCATAGACTTGTGTGGACTCATTTCAACAGCATAGCCCTCATTAGCACAGTACAACAAGGTATATATCTGAAGCCTAACTTCACTGTATCAGCTATATGGTGGAGTGGCAGGTTCATGACATTTGATACCACTCTGCCCATTAAGCAGGGTCCTCACCTGCCCACATCAGGGGCCTGAGGATTGGTGGCTCCACCCACACCACCTAGCCACCTGTGATAGGGGTCCAAGAATAAGTGGTGCCTCCCAGTCCTTACAGCCAACAGCATGGGGTGCCCATAGTCCAGCTGCAAACCCCCCACACACACACACTCTAGGGAACAAGGACATAGTCTCCTCCCGGACACTCAGGGGCAGCCGTCAGCCCCCCACCTTGCTCAGCACATGACCTCCTACTGCAGCCAGATACCTGTGCCTACTCCAATCACCGTTGCTTGTCTAGGACTGTAGGTTAGAGTCTGCACCACACACTTGGTGACCAACTATCTGGACACCTGAGCTGAATCCACACAAGAAAAGTAAATGGACTCCTGGACTCACATACCTAGTAACAGATCCAACCACCTGGTGACAGGACATTAGAGCTTCAAAGGTGCCAATAATCAAACTAGCTCACAAGAGCAGCTATTTGGGCATACCAAAACAAAACAAAACAAGAAGCTAGGACACAGTAAAAAACCAAAAACCCAATCCATTGCTGTCTAGTTGATTCCGACTCATAGCGACCCTACAGGACAGAGTAGAACTGCCCTATGGGGTTTCCAAGGAGAGCCTCGTGGATTCGAACTGCCAACCTTTTGGTTAGTGGCTGAACTCTTAACCATTACACCACCAGGGTTTCCAGGACACAGTAAGCAAACATAAAATAAATAAATATAATAACTTATTGATGGCTTAGAGAAGGGGTAAATATCAAATCACATAAAGAGGCAGACCATGATGGCTTCAGCAAGCTCCCAAAACAAAGAATCAAGAAATATTCTGGAGGAAGAGAACTTCTTGGAATTACTGGAGGTAGAATACAAAAGATTAATATACAGAACGCTTCTTAGAAGCAAGGATGGTAAGACTTCATCTCACGTACTTTGGACATGTCTCATTTACTTTGGACATGTTATCAGGAGGGACCAGTCCCTGGAGAAGAACATGATGCTTGGTAAAGTAGAGGGTGAGCAAAAAAGAAGAAGACCCTCAACCAGATGGATTGACATAGTGGCTACAACAATGGGCTCAAACATAGCAACGATTGTGAGGATGTCACAGGACCGGGCAGTGTTTTGTTCTGTTGTACACAAGGTCACTGTAAGTCAAAACTGACTTGATGGCACCTAACATGTGTGGGTATATACACGTGTATATAAAAATGGATGATAGATAGATAGATAGATAGATAGATATAT
This sequence comes from Trichechus manatus latirostris, assembly GCF_000243295.1. Classification (NCBI taxonomy): domain Eukaryota; kingdom Metazoa; phylum Chordata; class Mammalia; order Sirenia; family Trichechidae; genus Trichechus; species Trichechus manatus. The sequence continues at coordinate 9,893,724 of NW_004443986.1, forward strand.
GATAGAGTCCAAATGTGGCAAAATGTTAAAATTAGTAAATCTGGGTAAAGGGTGTATGGGAGTTCTTTGTACTAATCTTGCAACTCTTCTGTATGTTTGAAATTATTTCAAAGTAAAATTAAAAATTTAAAAAGTTGTGGGAACACACACCACACTTCTGAAATAAGTTGCCTTGGGAGATTTTACTCTTGGTTAACACTGATATATTATCTTGAGCAAGGCAAGGGTGACTAAGTTGAGATCAAAAAGTTTTACAACTGAGTTTTGCAAGATTTATTTCTACTTTGAAAAGAATGCTGGAGACGGACAGGCAGGGTGTGGGGAGTGGTCATTAAATCAATTATGTGTAATGGGAACTCAGCCTCCATGTTTCCACTTCTTCTCTCCACTCCTGGGGAATCTGTCACAGAAAAAATTGCCAGATGTACATTAAAACACCCTCCTTATTATACTCACTGCCCCCCTTCCACCCTGGCTGTTGGCGAGCATGTCTCCCTGGCAGCCTGCAGACCTCAGTGCCCCTCCACCCTCAGCACCCTTTTCTCTGTCTAGAACCTTATAAGCCACAGTGCCCTCGTGAAGCCTTCCTGTCCCTCCAGAGCCATGCTGTCCAATACAGTAGCCACAGGCACATGTGACTCTTGAGCATTTGCAGTGTGGCCGGTCCAATTTGACATGTACTAAACCCAAACCCAAACCCATAGCCATCGAGCCAATTCAACTCATAGAGACTCTATAGGACAGAGTGGAACTGCCCCATATGGTTTCCAAGGCTGTAATCTTTATGGAAGCAGACTGCTACATCTTTCTCCTGCAGAGGGGCCCACCTTTCGCTCCACAGCTTAGCGCTTAACCACTGCGCCACCAGGGCTCATGTACTATAGGTGTAAAAAGGAGCCCTGGTGGCACAATGGTCAAGTGTTCAGCTGCTAACCAAAAGGTCGGAACCCACTAGTGGCTCTGAAGGAGAAAAGACCTGGCAATCTGCTTCTGTAAAAATTATAGCCTAGGAAACCATATAGGGCAGTTCTGCTCTGTCATACAGTGTCCCCATGAGTCAGAATTGACTCGACTGTACAGAAAAACAACATAGGTATAAAAGACCCACCAGATTTCAAAGACTTAATATGAGAAAAATAATGTAAAATATCTCATTAATATGTTTTAATATTGATAATATGTTGAAATGGAGCCCTGGTGGCACAGTGGTTCAGAGCTCAGATGCTACCCAGAAGGTTGGCAGTTCGAATCCACCAGCTGCTCCCTGAAATCATATGGGCAGTTCTACTCTGTCCTATGGGTCGCTATGAGTCTGAGTCAACTCGACGGCCACGGGTTTATAGGTTGAAATGATAACGTTTTGGATATATTGAGTTAAATAAAAGATCTTGGAATTAATTTTAACTGTTTCTTTTTACTTTTTTCATGTGGCTTCCAGGACATTTAAAATTACATACGTGGCTCATATTAAATTTCTATTGGACAGCGCTACCCAGATGGAACTGAACAGCCCCCGCCTTCCCACCATTGCTGTTCATGCTGACATTTCCATCATAGCACCCATACGTGGTGCTTGTTCACCTGGCTGTTGCCTCCTACTAGACTGCAAGCTATGTGAAGCCAGGGGCCTTATTCTCCTTTGTGGCCTCAGCCTCTAGCACGATGCTTAGCACACCTGATAAAAAGTGTTGAGTTAGTCATCAACATTCGTTCTTCTACTCATATTGTCTCCTCCCACCTGGAATGTTCTCCCCACCTCCTCTGTGTTCATCCAATTTAGCTCATCATTCAAGGGTCAGGTCAAGTACTGCTCTCTCCATAAAGGCTCCTCTGCATCCTTCATCTTCTCTGAACTCCTGTAGCTCTACCTACACGACTTGGTTTAAATATCACATACCAGTGATGTTTAGGGTTGGTTTTAAAATAATCCAGCAGACAACAGCATATGGAGGGAGAAGAAACAAGACTGCCCATATGTTAATTATTATTAAGCTGGCGATGGACACATGCAGAGAGAATAGTATTCTCTCTATTTTTGTGAATGTTTGAAAGTTTCCATAATAATAAAAAAATTAAATAATGTCTCATACCTGTTTTATGGGTTTATGTCTTATCTTCACCATAACATCCTATGTTCCTTTGAGGTCAGAGGTCTTCTTTTGTGCCTTGGTGGCTACGACGGAAGAGTAGATCTCCCCCAGTACTTGCTGAATTAAATTCTATCTGAGGTGTTAAAACAAATTCCATTGGGAAAAAAAGCCAAATTTAGGTATAAGAAAAAGATCCAAGGTGTGAGCCTACCTCCAGTTTCCTGGCTATTCTTCCACAGTCAACCTCCCTTTTGGCTTTCGCTCTAGCTCCTTCTGTTTTGGGCTTACAACTGATCTCGAATGACTGAGTGCAGTGCACCGGCTCCTGTGTTCAGAGACGTAGTTGGAGAATCCTCAGTCATAAACCTGGAGGCTGAGTTTCCATTAAGATTTCTGTTTTGGCCTCTCCTTTCTCTCTTTCTCTCCACAGATCCCTCTCTGCCTCTCCCTTCCCTGTTCACTGTTCTACGGCCACTAATGGTAGAGCGCATTCCCCATTGCTTCCCCATTCGCTAGGTAAGCTTTCATGGCTTACTCTCTTTCTACAGTGATATTCAATTGTTGTTGATAGCTACCTTTGAGTCAGCCTCCAACTCATGGTGACCCCATGTATTACAGAGTAGAACTGTTCGATAGGATTTCCTTGGCTGTGATCTTTATGAAAGCAGATTGCCAGGCCTTTCTTCTGTGGAGCCACTGGTTGGGTTCAAGGCACCAACCTTTAGGTTAGCAGCTGATCATGAACTGCTTGCACCACCCAGGCTCCTGATAATTCAATTAAAGCGCTTAAAAAACTTAAATAGTGTGATAATTTAAGTACTCAAATAGTGTGATAATTCAGTTTCCTACACCAACTACTCTTTCTAATTTCAAACAGGGCCAGAAAGTCCATGAGAAGGGTTGTTCCAAAAATGTTTATAGCCAGCACTCCAAGAAGAGATGCTCTTTGCCTGCGCCCAGTGTCCATTTCCCTCAGCGGTGGAAAACCAGGCTAAAGATAAAGTAGCCGTTGTCACTTTGTGATTGCAGAGGTGTCCAGAAAAGAATGCACTGAGTTTGTGATTCATTTTCTCCTCTTTCCCTGGAAAGCCAGGGAAGAACATTTTGGTGGGGGTAATTACGACGTTTAAAAAACTTGGGAAGAAGGGAGTTTAATTACTTATTCATGGGGAGAGCACCCAGACAGGAGAGTCTGAAGAGTTAGATATGAAACAGAAGTCTCCCAGTCAGTTGCTAATGCTCAAATCTGAAAACCGTGACTCTGATTATAAAACATCAAAAAGCTCACATTAGGACAAGGCAGTCAAATGGGATTTTTCTGTCTTTGAAGTGATCCCTTTATCTGTAGTTGATTCTTGCCTTTCCACTCTGCCAAATATCAAGGGCTTTGTTTCAACAAGTCTGTCACCCGTAGGAGGGACTTCCTATCACACACTTTTCTGCATAAATAGTTTTTTTTGCTAAAATACCTGCTGTATAACTGTGGTTCCAGAACACTGAATTGTGCTCATGGGGAACCTGTACATAGATCAAGAGGCAGTCATTCAAACAGAACAAGGGGGTACTGCATGGTTTAAAGTCAGGAAAGGTATGCGTCAGGGTTGTATCCTTTCACCATACCCATTCAATCTGTATGCTGAGCAAAAAATCAGAAAAGATGGACTATATGAAGAAAAATGGGGCATATGGATTGGAGACAGACTCATTAACAACCTGTGTTATGCAGATGACACAACGTTGCTTGCTGAAAGTGAAGAGGACTTTAAGCACTTACTGATGAAGATCAAAGACCACAGCCTTCAGTATGGATTACACCTCAACAAAAAGAAAACAAAAATCCTCACAACTGGACCAATAAGCAACATCATGATAAACAGAGAAAATATTGAAGTTGTCAAAGATTTCATTTTACTTGGAGCCACAATCAACACCCATGGAAGCAACAGTCAAGAAATCAAAAGACACATTGCATTGGGCAAATCTGCTGCAAAAGACTTTTTCAAAGTGTTGAAAAGCAAAGATGTCACCTTGAAGACTAAGGTGTGCCTGACCCAAGCCATGGTGTTTTCAATCACCTCCTATGCATGTGAAAGCTGGACGATGAATAAAGAAGACTGAAGAAGAATTGATGCCTTTGAATTATGGTGTTGGTGAAGAATATTGAATATACCACGGGCTGCCAAAAGAACAAACAAATCTGTCTTTGAAGAAGTCCAACCAGAATGCTCCTTAGAAGCAAGGATGGTGAGACTATGTCTCACGTACTTTGGACATATTGTCAGGAGGGACCAGTCCCTGGAGAAGGACATCATGCTTGGAAAAGTTCAGGGTCAGTGAAAAAGAAAGACCCTCAATGAGATGGATGGACACAGTGGCTGCAACAATGGGTTTAAGCATACCAACGATTGTGAGGATGGCGCAGGACTGGATAGTGTTGCGTTCTGTTGTACATAGGGTCACTATAAGTTGGAACCGACTCAATGGCACCTAACAACAACAACAACAACATAACTGTGGTAGGCAGAATAATAGCCCCCAACGAAGTTCATGTCCTAATCCTCGGAACCTGTGAATATGTTATGCTACATACAAAAGAAAAAAAAGAAACCCCAAACCCCTTGCCGTGGAGTCAATTCCAACTCCATAATGACCCTATAGGACAGAACAGAACTGTCCCACAGGGTTTCCAAGGAGCGAATGGTGGATTTGAACTGCCAACCTTTCGGTTAGCAGCCTAGCTCTTAACCATTGTGGCATCAGGGCTCCCCAAGGGGTGAATTAAGACCGCAAATGGAATTAAGGTTGCTAATCAACTAATCAGAAGCCAAAGCGGAGCAACGGTTAAGTGCTTGGCTGCTCACTGAAAGGTCTGCAGTTCAAACCCACCAGCTGCTCCACAGGAGAAAAGATCTGATGATCTATTCCCATAAAGATCACAGCCTAGGAAACCCTATGGGGACAGTTCTACTCTGCCCCATAGGGTCGCCATAAGTCGGGCTCAACTTGATGGTTTGGTTTTTGGTTTGAGATGCATTTTGGATTTCTGACCTCCAGAACTGTAAGATGATAAGTTTGGCTGTTTTAAGCCACCAAGTTGGTGGTAATTTGTTACAGCAGCGATAGAGAACTAATACAATCACTGTTTACAAAAGATGGGAAGAAAAAGACCGTAATTAATTTTTATTATCTTGCTTAAAAACACAGGAGGCCTAGCGGTGCAGTGGTTAAGAGCTTGGCAATAACCAAAAAGGTTGGCAGTTCGAATCCACCAGCTGCTCCTTGGAAACCCTGTGGGGCAGTTCTACTCTGTCCTATAGGGTTCCTGTGAGTTGGAATTGACTTGATGGCAACGGGTTTGGTTTTTTGGTTTTGCTTAAAACACCAGTCTGAACCGAGAACTTCCTAAATTAAAAGCGCTAATTCTCCTGAAGTCTGCCATGACTCCTGGGTGTGACTCTGGGAGGCTGCTGCCCCCATCAAATCTCAGGGACTATGGCCACTGCAAGGGGCTATCAGAAACTAAGATGCTTCCAGGCAACTTGGGACCCTTCTCAAAGGATGACTATTACTTGCTTTCCTGATATCATTTCCAAACAGAATAATCATGTTTATAACACCAAATAATTGAAAACTTTCACTTACAGTACAACAATAAAATAAAAAATTAAAGAATTTCTGGTTCCTTTTTCACTTTCCTTCAGCTGCCTACTTTTTGACTACTACCCTCGTCATTAACATCTCCCTTTGATGGGTCAGGGAAGAAGACCTAAAACACAGTTTGATCACTGTGACTGTCTGCCAACTAAGGTTCTGTTACGGGAGACTTTGAAATTTCCAATTCATTTAGAGACCACTAAACACGAAAACCAAACCCGTTGCCATTGAGTGGATTCTGACTCATAGCGACTCTATAGGAAAGAGTAGAACTGCCCTATAGAGTTTCCAAGGCTGTAAATCTTTTTGGAAGCAGATTGCCACATCTTTTTCCTGTGTAGCAGCTGAGGTCAAACTGCCGACCTTTTGGTTAGTAGCCGAGCACTTAACCACTGTGCCACCAGGGCTCCTTCCATTTAGAGACAGAGGTGGCTAATCTGGTAAAAAAAATTCAACCCAGAACTGACTGTGTAATTTTTCCCTGAACTGAAAAAACTTGTTTTTTTAATTATAAAAGTTATATATGTTTGCTGTAAAAAGCAAACAGAAGTGTAGAGAATTACTTTATTATATTACACAAAACTAATAAATATTCCCATTATTCATTTGTATTTGAAATCATTTTTCTTTAAGTTCATAATAAGTTTGCTTCACTGTTTTGTCCTTCATACTTGCTTCAAAACCTGTACAAGAAGTTCTAAAGAGCTGTATGTGGCCTTAGGGTGGGGAGTTGGCCACTCCTCCTCCATGGATTTCAGGCTATTTATTTCTATTCCCATTAGCAAGACTGAAACGTAAATCAATACCCAAGGTTTTACCCTCACCCTCAAGCAGGACTTCTATATGTACTGAAAATGCTCATGTGGATGTGCTTTAGAAAAAGTTTACACGCAAGAAAATGTTAACGGTGCCACATTTTCTGCTTATTTTGTAACAGAAATGATTTTACTTCATAAAAATCATGTTTCAGGCAAGCTTTTTTTTTTTTTAATACTTAATGACTATTTTCTATAAAATAAAATGTGCAGTTGTGCAATTGGCCCCATGGGATACAACACATAAATGCTCTGAGAGCAGTTACTAACAATTATCCAGGTTGTTCCAAAAATTACGTGGAATTGCACAGATACCCAAAATGTGCTTTTGGGTAAATTTTTCAGCCACTGGAGGCATGTGCATCTGTTTCAAGCACATTCTGGCACAGTATGTATGTTATTATCCATATATGTATCCCACAATTTCAAGTGATTGATACACCCTCCGTCACCGCCCCCACCCCGCCTTTGTCTCCTCTTGGGGGAAGGGAATGGACAAGCATTGGCTAGCACTGGGTGGACCTGGCCATCTAAATTCTAGAAAAAGATCCATAATGTGACATCTCATCATGAGCTGGATGAGTGAGTCAGTGAAGGAACAAAGCTACACAGTAAATTGATAATAAGGTTGCAGGACTGGCATTTTATTTAGTGAAGAGAGTCAAAATAGGGTCCATAGGAAAGGAAGTCTCCCTAAAACTAGTAAATGAGGAATCGCAAAATTGAAAGGGCTTGCATCGAAAAGTAAACTAAACAGATAGATGCCAAGAGTGAGTGAGTCAAAAGCATGTGAGTCGTAAGGGGTTGAACTCAAGAGACCAGATCAGGCAACGCTGCTTAACACCATCACATGATATACCCGGAGGCCCTGTATTTAATTGAAATAAGGAGTGGGGGCTCTACAGACGCCAGAGTACTGTTGTTCTCGGAGGCTAGGGCCAGAGGAGTTAAAAGGTAAACCTGGATTACTTAAGTCTGTGAGAATTCAGCATGGAATGTTCCTACTGTTTCCTGGGATTCCTGTTTCTTGCTGCAGGATTGCCACGTGACGCCGCCAAACGTGAGTAACTCTCAGTTTCTGTGTTTAACCATTCCCTGGCTATTCTCTGAAGCGGCAGGGAATGATGTCCTCTGAGTCAGAATTTGGACTGCAGCTGCTCAAGAAGGCTTCACGGCCTCACTTGTTTCTTCTGGAAACCTTTGGGAATGCTGAAACTATAGCAAAATGCCACCAGCTTGATTCTTTGCTTCAGGTTATGGGAAGTAAAAACCATGGAGTCCTCTCTTACGGGGAGCTCTGTTTCCACTACGATTGCTACCCACCCTCCTGCCAGACAGTGGGCCTGGGTGAGGGGCACAGTCTCTAGCCCCAGAACAAAGCAACTCTCCCGACTAAGCCTCCTCTGACTTCCTATCCAACAAGGGAGAAACCTCAGATGAACCGCGGCCCAAATCTGGAGACACGCACTCTAATAACCCCAACCCAGAAACTGTTTCTAATCCCGCTGCTCTTCACAGACTTGTAGGAATTTGTTGCCATTAGTGAGGTTACAGAGAGAAAAGCCCAAGCCCAAACCCTGGTTCTCTAACACATTAAAGGCTGGAGGACTTTTAACGGTGATGAGGAAATCAGAATCTTTGGAGGTAGGGCAGGAGCATCCTTGTTTAAAAAGCTCCTCTTGTGATTTAAATGCACAGCTAGGGTTGAGAACCCTGAGCAAGAGCACGGTCCACTCGTCCAGTGCAGGGAATGGGTGGCAGTGGCAGCCCCCATTGTCCACGTAGAGTTTGTGGAGTGGGAGAAGAGAGTGCCTCGTACCTCACCCAGAAGGTCCAATTCACCCCACTCCAATACAGTAGTGACATTCACTAGTTTAAAAGCTCAGGGGGTCCTGATTCTACTAGACTACTCCATGGGGAAGAGATGAGCCCAAGAGGAAACTGGTCCTCAGAGCAGACAAGGCAGGGCTGAGAAGGGGCCAGCATCTACCTAGTGCCCGCCATGTGTCAATTTCGGCGCTGCTGCTGCACTTCCATTACTCATGTAATCCCCACAACCACCTTTGTGGAGCAGATGTTCCTCTCTTTAGTCAACAGGTGAGGAAACCACCAACTCAGGTTTTGCTTTACACCTGCTGAACCCCAGTCTGAGAGGAGGACCCTGGATATCGGCTTGGGCCCCTGTGCACACCTTCCTTTCACTCTTACACCCTGCGGGAAAGGAAAGTCCTTTAAGCAGGTTGCACTGACAGAGTTGGAGGTTCCTGGGTGGTGCAAACCGCCTGCGCTCATCTACTAACCAAAAGACTGGTGGTTCAAACTCACTCAGCAGCACCAGAGGAGAAAGGCCTGGCAATCTGCCTCCATAAAGATTTCAGTCAAGAAAACTCCATTGAGATTGGTGGGGTGGCCATGAGTTCCCATCAACTCCACTGCAAAGGGTTTGGTTTGTTTTTTGCAGAGTTGGATCAAGGGCGGGAGGTGCTGGTAGGCAGAGGAAGAGTGGGGGAGACGCTGGTAACCATGGAGCCCGCAAGAAGGCCGCGCCCCTTGCTGCATAGGTAGTGGGGCCTGGAGAGGCCGAAGCGGGGCGGAGGTGGGAGCTAGAGGTGGAGGAGGAGGGCGCAGGGCGGGGCGGGCGGACAGACGCGGCTGGGCTCCGGGATTGGTGGGGGAGGGGAGTAAAGGAAGAAGGAGGCGCGCGGCCACTTCTCCTCGCAGCCGCTGAGGCCGAAAACTTGGGTTGAGACCTCGGTCCCGCAGACTCCCTCATATTGCCCCCCCGCCATCTCCTTGTCTCCTCCGACCTGAGGCTCGGAAAAGATCCCCGGTTTTGGACAAGGGAGTCCAAACACAGGGAATGCGGCGGGCTGGTGCCAGGGCCTGGAGAGCCGCTGCCCGTGCACCCCAAAGGAAACTGACGACCCTGGTGCTTGCGGAGGCGGCTGTGCGGCACATGTCTTGTGATTATCCCGTTTTACAGATGAGAAACAGGCCACAGAGAGGGCAAGTAACTCGCCCCAGGCCACACAGCTGGTAAGCAGAAAAGGCGGGCTTCCATCCCTACCCTTGTCCTTAACGAGGATTTGGAGTTAGACAGACTTGGGTTGCCTGCCAGCCGTGAAGTTGAGCCACAAGTGACTTAGCTTCGTTTCCTCATTTGCAAAGTGGGTAATAAGGTTCTTGTGAGATATGTGAGATCAACTAACAAAGTTCTGGGTATGAAAGACATGTTGTTAGCTGCCGTGGAGTCCCCTGACTCATGGCGACCTCATGTGTATTCCTGGGTATTCTTGGCTGTAATCTTTGTGGAAGCAGATTGCCAGGCATTTCTTCCAAGGTGCCGCTGGGTGGGTTCCAAAGGCAGCCTTTCGGTTAGTAGGAGCGAAAACCGTTTGTGCCACCCAGGCCACACGCGTGGTGGCAGTTGTTACTGTCGTGACAGACCTGCACCCAGCCTCACTGTACCTCCTGGGACAGACTCCCTTAGAGTATGCAGTTCCAGCAGATAGAGGGACAGAGAATTGACAGGTCAGAGGGAGACGGGACTCCTAATTCTAGGCCACCTTCTCTCTACCAGAGCCCTGGTGGCACAGTGGTTAAGCGTTTGGATGCAACGAAAAGGCCAGCAGTTCAAATCCACCAGCCGCTCCTTGGAAACCTATGGGGCAGTTCTCTGTCCTAAAGGGTCGCTATGAGTTGGAATTGACTCTACCACAACAGGTTTCCCTTTACCATCGTCACTTTGCTCGTTGAGTAAAGCTGATTTAGCCAGAGCTGGAATCTGGGCTATCACTTTGAGAGGACTCCTCAACCTGTTAGACTGTGTAACAAAATCTGACCACTCGTGGCTTTACTTTGCCAGACTAAATTTTCTGGCCAGGAAAAATAAGAACTGGTAGGATTTAGCAGTGTATCAGACACCAAGGAATTCTTTGCTGTGCATCCTACATTTTCCAATCATAGCCGTGGTATAAAGAAGGAAGGAGAAGGTGTTGACAAAGCAGTTAGCAAGCAGCCCCAGCCGCCACCTCTCCACTTGTGGACAGAGTAGGGAGCCCAAAGTGTAGAGGGAAAAGTCACAGCGGGGCTGGGTGTGACTCCATATTTACATTCACATCCATTCCTCCCTGCCCTCCTTTTAGAGTATGCTTACTATTGCGTTTGTGTTATTTTGTTTTACTTTTAAATTCAACATTTCATTTTGAGATAATTGCAGATTCACATGCACTTGTAAGAGATAATACAGAGAGATCCCATGTGGCCCTTCCCAATGGTGACGTCTTGCAAAGGATAGTACAGTATCACAACCAGGATATTGACACTGATACAGTCAAGACATAGAACATTTCCTTCGCCACAAGGATCCTTCAGGTTGGACTTTTATATCCACAACCATTTCCTTCCCTCCTCCCTCCCAGCCTCTGGAAACCACTACTCTGTTCTACAATTTTGTTATTTCAATAGTGTTATATAAATGGAATCATACAGTATAAAGCTTTGGAACTGGCATTTTTCATTCAACATAATTCCCTGGAGATTCATCCAAGTTGCTCATGTGTCGAAGGTTTGTTCCTTTTTTATTGCTGAGGAATATTCCATGGTATGAATGTACCACAATTTGTGTAACCATTCACCCACTGAAGGACATCTGGATTGTTTCCAATTTAGGGCTATTATGAATAAAGCTGCTGTGAACATTAGTGTACAGATTTTTGTGTTAATATAAATTTTCATTTCTCTGGAATAAATGCCCATGAGTATAATTGTTCAATTGTATGGTAATGTCATGTTTAGTTTTTATAAGAAACTGCTAAACTCTTTGTAAGGGTGGCTGTACTGTCTACCTCACACTAGTAATGTATGAGTGATCCAGTTTCTTTGCATCCTCACCTCCATTTGGTGTTGTCACTGTTGGTTTCGCCATTCGGATAGTTGTGTAGTGATACGTCATTGTAGTGTTAGTGAGCACTTTAGAAATGGCTAATGATGCTGAACATCTTTTCATGTTTTTATTTGCCTTCTGGATATCCTCTTCAGTGAAATGTCTGTTCATGGTCTTTCGTCCATTTTCTAATTGGGTTTTTCTTTTTTTTTTACTGTTGAGTTGTGAAAATTCCTTATATATTTTAAATACTGCCTTAGTCATCTAGTGCTGTTGTAACAGACATACCACAAGTGGATGGCTTTAACAAAACAAAGTTTATTTCCTCACAGTAAGGTAGGCTAAAAGTCCAAATTCAGGGCGTCAGCTCCAGGGGAAGGCTTTCTCTCTCTGTCAGTCTTCTCATCAAACTTCCTTGGACTAGGAGCTTCTCCTTGCAGGGACGCCAGGTCCAAAGGACTCCCTCTGCTCCCAGACTGCTTTCTTATTGGTATGGGGTCCCCAACTCTCTGCTTGTTTCCCTTTCCTTTTATCTCTTGCAGGATAAAAGGTGGTGCTGACCACACCCCAGGGACACTCCCTTTACATTGGATCAGGGGTGTGACCTTAGTAAGGGTGTTACAATTCCACGGCTAATCCTCTTTTACATAAAATTACAATCACAAAATGGAGGACTACCACACAATACTGGGAATCATGGCCCAGCCAAATAGATACACACATTTTGGGGGGGACATAATTCAGTCCATGACAGATACTAATCCTTTGTTGGATTTGTGGTTTGCAAATATTTTCTCCCTGTCTGTAGCTTGTCTTTTCATCCACTTTATATGGTCTTTCACAGAGCAGAAGTTTTTCATTTTGATGAGACCCACTTTATCAATTTTTCCTTTTATGGATCATGCTTTTGGTGTCAAGTCTAAGCACTCTGCCTAGCCCTAGATCTTGAAAATTTTCTCCTATGCTTTTTTCCTAAAAGTTTTATATTTTACATTTAGATCTGTGGTCCGTTTGAGTTAATGTTTGTAGAAGGTATGAGGTTTAGGTCGAATTCATTTTTTTGCCTACAGATGACCAATTGTTCTAGCACTATTTGTTGAAAAAGCTCTCCTGCCTCCATTGAATGTTTTTTGCACCTTTGTCAAAAATCATTTGGTCATATGTGTGTACAACTATTTCTGGATTCCCTGTTCTGTTCCATTGCCCTAGGGATCTATCCCTTGTCACCCTCCTTTTAAGTCTGTATTTTTCCTTGACTTCTGACATTTAAAATCAGGGGAGAAATCTTCATGTTGATTGTGTTTCTGGAAACACTGACTTTCAGTCAGGATCTGGGGAAGAGGGAGACTGTAGGAACAGTGGAAAGAACTGGTTCCTGGCGTTAAATACGTGAATGTTCATTTTCACTTGATTAACGATGACCATGGGAGACTTATATCACTTCTGCAGTCCTGAATTTCTTCATCCATAAAATGAGTGGGTTTGAACTAAATAATTTTCGTTCTCTTCAGACTGAACATTCTAAACCATCCTATGACTTAGTTCAAGTGAATTTCCAGTTGTAAATATTTATCAACATGTATTACTTTTCCTCACTTAGTATCTGTCTCCAGATAGGAACAATCTCACAGAATCACAGGACATTTGGTTTTTTCTGATTTGAAGGCCCAGAGAAAAACATGGCCTGAGGTTTAGTAACGGAATCAAGGCTAGAAATCATTCTGAGACTCACGATCCAATGTGCTTTCCCATACCATCTATCTCCCTTATAAGAAGAGAATAACATGCCACTCCCTCCTCCTACTTGACAGAAGGAATAGAAATAAGAGGTTAGGTGGAATTCATTCAATATGACTTCTCTGAGCACCTACTAAATACCACACCTTGTGGTAGGCCTCTTCCAGGATTTAGGAAAAGAAAACAGAGTCTCTGGCATCTAGTTTCTAGGAGTTCATAGCTAAGCCAAGACACAAGAACACAAACATTGATGAAAGGACAGTTTAAGATAGTATATGATTAGGGGATAGCTGAGTGCTATAGAAAATTTTGCTTTTGGCTGTGAGTAACAAAATACTCAAATAGGTTAATGAGTAAGACACTTTCAGTCTCACACAATCAGTCCAGAGGTAGGCAGGGCTAGAGCAGCAGGTCAAGAATGTCACCAAGGACTCCATTTCTTTTCGTCTTTCCATGATGCCACCCTTGATGTGTTGGCTTATTTCCTCAGATTTGTGCCTCATGGTTAAATACTGCTGCCGCAGCTCCAGGTATCACATCATTACACTACCATCTCTAAAATCAATTTTGAAGGGGAAAAATGGAGTTTATTCTTTAATTTATCTTTTTATAAATTAGGGTTACCTTTCTCAGAAGCCACCAGAAGACTTCCTCTCAGTTCCCACTGGCCAGGATTTCATCACCTGCTCCTGCTCAAACTTTAAGGGAGGCTGGGCAAGTGAGACTCTGGAATTTTGAACTGTTATAGTAGAAACTCTGCCAACAAAAAGAAACAAAAGAGGAAGGATAGAGGCAGGAAATAGCTGCTAAGTAGACAAAGGTGTGCTACAATCCTCACGTGCTCGGCAGTTCAAATCCACTAGCCGCTCCTTGGAAACTCTATGGGGCAGTTCTACTCTGTTCTATAGGGTAACTATGAATCGGAGACGACAGCAATGGGTTATTTACTTGACATATAGGAAATATCATGCATAGGCTTTCCAACCTTGCAGAATGAATATTCTTTTCACCACTGTTAGATAAGTACTAAATGAGGAATAGAATAGACAATTAATTTTTCAAATATTGATATAGGATTCCATGAAGTGCTGAGCGACAAAAAACCTTCTGCTTATATGAGGGACTACAACCAATTAAATGGCTGGTCTTCAGATGAAAATGACTGGAATGAAAAGCTCTATCCAGTGTGGAAACGGGGAGACTCTAGGTGGAAAAACTGCTGGAAAGGTAAATCACAAGATTCAACCCAGACCACTGTAATTTCCTATTTAGGTAACTCTTTAGAATGTAGAACCTTTTAGATCACGTGAGAGCACTCCTGTTATCAAATAGGATGGTACTTGGATTTGGCAGTCTTTCCTGTTACTCCAACATTGTCACTTTCTAAGCCACAGGAAAATGTTTATTCTCCTTAGAGATTTTCAGTTTGGTAGCTCTTGAATAATTTGGAAAATGAACAGATTTAGCCTTAAACCTGACTAATGCAGGAATAGTCATCTTTCAATGATTAGAGAATTCTTTAACTGGTCTAATCTCTTTTAGTCTTCTTGAATGTTGTACTCTGAAAGCTAAAGTTAACCGGGACCCAGGAAATAAATTTAATGTATTATAAAGAGGCATTTGGATTCTATGGTCCTTATTAGTAGATTTAATTTTTCTTTACATGTTTATTCGGCAATGAAAGGAGAAAGAGATGCTCGATCATTGATCTCCATTTTTAATGCCCTAGGAGGCCATTTGCAGGCGGTCCTGACCAGTGACTCCCCAGCACTGGTGGGCTCAAATATAACATTTGTGGTGAACCTAGTATTCCCCAGATGTCAAAAGGAAGATGCCAGTGGCAACATCGTCTATGAGAAGAACTGCAGAAATGGTAAGGAATGCTATTCATGTCACAAGAACAAGGGTTTTGTCTTGTAACTACCAGAGACCCGTCTCATTAACCTCAATGCTCACAAGTACTTCTATAAGTGTCCCATGCTGCTGTCATCCTTCCATACCCTCCTCCTCAAGTTGCATGACAGGGAGGGTGAGAGTTTAGTTCTACCCACCCCCTTCATCAACATCAGCATCAACATCAGTCAAACCTACTTCAGCAAACTGGTGGCTGTCAGCTGCTTGGAAGTCTCTTCAAACTCCATGTTGTTGTATCCAGCTTTATCTTAGTGTGCAGTGGCATATATCTATTGATTCCCGGATTATGGCTTTATTACTTGGAATTCTTTGGGCTACTCAAAGAATAGATAACGTGACAGATTTTTGCTGATCATTTTAATTTCTGTTCGTGAGTATTAAGCAAATGCTATACGGCTAGCACAAATGCTGAAGTGTATATATTTTGTGTTGCTTTGTTCCTAGATAAAGCAGATAAGCTCTTTGTACATGTTAAAGAGCACAAATGAGCACATTTAAATTATCTGGTTAGAACTGTACATTCTCCAAAAAACAGCTAATTACTGAGATTTTGCTGATTAAAAACTGTTATATGCACTTAGAGTCTGACTTCCAAATTTTATTATTTAGAATTTTTATTAAACTGTTGATGTGTTCATTCCTTATCAATTTATCACTTTGCCATGAGGAAAACATTACATTCTGTATGGAAAGGGTTTGGTATTTAAAAAGTGTTAAGTGCTTAATATTTTGTAGTATTTTTTTCTTCTTTTCTAAAAAAAGCCGGCTCTTCTGCTTCAAGTGACAGTCTAGCCATCTGAGTACTTTTATTGTGAAAGACTCCTTGTGACATATGAAAATTTTTATAAAATAACCATCACCACTAAAAGGAACTAGGGCTCTTTGAAGAAATGGCTGATTCCAGGTCTAAGGCAGAGAAAGTACCAGGTGAACCCAGAAACAAGGAAGTGCTTAAAGACAATGGTGTCATGTCAAAAGGACACAGGAGCCAGCTTGGCAGGCTTCCACTGGCCATATTTGGGACAATTTAAAAATCAAAAAAGAGTGATGATATAATAGATTGACGAAAAAGACTCTTTAAAAAAGTCAATGACTGTTGCCTAATGGGTATACAGAGTTTCTGTTTAGGGTAATAAAAGTTTTTGGAAATAAATAGTGATTATAGTTGTACAACATTGTGAATATAATTAATGCCACTGAATTATACACTTTAAAATGGTTAAAATGACAAATTATACGTTATATATAGTTCACCACACACACACACACACAAAAATTAGTTCCATGAAATACAAAAGAGAGTGAAAGGGTTGTTCTAGATGAAAAGTTATTGATCATGGCTTGTTTAAAATGAAGAATTTCATACATACAGAAAGGTATAAAGCAAAGTACGCCGAGCACCTAAATACCCTCTACCTAGATTTTAACATTTTGCTGTATTTGTGCACGCGTGTGTACGTATTTCTTCTTTTCTGAATCATTTGAAGAGACATAAAAGCCAAATGTAGGGTGCAAAACTTGACTGGACTGTGGTGGGGTAGTAACAACGTTGGGGTTTTGTAGAATGCCCTTATTCTCAGGAGATACATGCTGAAGTCTTTGGGAGCAGAGAGTCAGGATGTCAAATGATTCAGGAAAAAAAGATAGAGATAGAAAGAGTATGTCAAAATGAAAAGACAAAGCATCCTTCAGTTTGGTTTGAATATGTTTGTGATTTGGTGACCCAATATGAAAATAAATATCAAATTGAGTAGTATGTCCAGATTGAACTTATCCTGAATAATTGACTTACATAAAACTTTTTATTGAAATATAACACATATGCAGAAAAATGCACAAGTTATAAATGTACCATCTGATGAATTCTGGATATTAGAGTTTTAGTTGTCCGACTATATTTAAACTGGTCATGAACAAATATTTAAGTGTTTGATTCAGGCTCCTTATCATTGGGCATTCTGAGTCTACACATAATCGTGATTTGCTTCTTTCTCTGTTTAGATACTGGTTTGTCTCCTGACCCGTATGTTTACAACTGGACAGCATGGACAGAGGATGGTGACTGGGGAGATGGCACCCACCAAGGCCATCACAATGTTTTCCCTGACGGGAAACCTTTTCCTTACCCCCCTGGATGGAAGAAATGCAATTTTGTCTACGTCTTCCACACGCTTGGTAGAACTTTTTTTTCCTCCGTATTTTTCTCTTGATTCAATCCACTTCAACAATTACAGAAGTGTATCAGTATTGACCAGTATCGGTGCATCATTATCAACACATCGATTTGACCTCCATTATCTGCCCCAAATGGCCATTTAATTGCTGGCTAAACTCCAATAAGTAATTCAGATAATTTTGTTCCCATAATAACAAAATAACATTCTATCTTATCTCCTTTGGGCACACTGAAATATATTTGATTGAATGCACACTTAGACAACAATTTTCCCTTTTTTCAAAGCCAACAGTCATATTTTAGACCATCTGCAGGTGGTAGAGGAACAAAGATGGATTCTTTATAGTCTACATGATTGGTTGGAATTTTTCAAGTCCCCTTAGCCTTTTCCCTACTGTCTTAGTTATCTAGTGCTACTATAACAGAAATTCCACAAGTGGGTGGCTTTAACAAACAATTTATTTTCTCACGGTTTAGGAGGACAGAAGTCCGAATTCAGGGTGTTAGCTCTAGAGGAAGGCTTTCTGTCTCTGTCAGCTCTGGAGGAAAGTCCTCATCTCTTCTGAACTGCTGCTCCTGGGCAATCTTCATTTGGCTTGGCATCTCTCTTCCCCCATCTCTGCTTTTTGCTTGCTTGTTTAATCTCTTTTATATCTCAAAAGAGATTGACTCAAGAACACCCTACACTAATCCTGTCTTATTAACATAACAAAGACAACCCATTCCCAAATGGGATTATAATGACAGGCATAGAGGTTAGGATTTACAACACATATTTTGGGGGGACACAATTCAATCCATAGCACCTACCTATCCTTAAGTTTTTAACCTTCTTCTCTTTTCTTACTTTATAATTGAGAATTTTAACACAGACTGTAACAACAGTTACCCTGTTAACTTTCTTTGCTTGGGTGGAAATCTTGGTTAGCCCTGCCGAATCCCCAGGACACCAAAGAATTAGCTAAGAAAAAAAACAGATTAAGCTCTTTATTGAAGATAAAATTACTCAATTTTTTCCTGTCTAAAACAGTAATGTAAAAAAATATTAACCTTTATTTATTTGGATGGCACATGAATAAGCTTTTTTTTTTAATGTATTCTTTGATTTTTTATATTCTGAAACAATTTTTACAAATTGAAGAACCTTATGCTCTTTGTGGAGCCCTGGTGGCGCAGTGGTTAAGCGTTTGGCTGCTAATCAAAAGGTCAGCAGTTTGAATCCACCAGCCGCTCCTTGGAAACCCCATGGGACAGTTCTCTGTCCTAGAGGGTTTCTATGAATTGGAATCAACTCGATGGCAGTGGGTATCTTTTTTGTAGAAAATTTGGAGAATGCAGAAAAGTACAAAGGAAAGATAAAAATCATCCAAAATTAACAACAGAGATTGTCATTGTTAACATGATGGTGTTTTCTTTAGTAATATTTCTTGATTCAGATTATAATGTATACACGTTTTTGCTTAATATCGTGAGCATTTTAAGATATCATTAAAACCTCTTTTTACATATTGATATTCCACTGTGTAGAAATAAAATAACTACTCCAATCTTCTTTGCCATAGTCTACCCTCTTACCTTCTTTTTTTAAACCACAAATGGCACTCACTTTATTACTGATGAATTGATTATTTTTAGGAAGAGCAAATTTAGGTTATTAGAAAGGCTGTTAAGTTCTTAGCTTAAAATATCACCAGGTGCCAAGTATTTGAAAACTCCTACAAATAGAGCAGCGTTCAAATTTCTAAATGTTTTTGCCTTCATAAAGTAGAAAAAAATGCCTTTTTCTTAAATTAACTTATTTACAAGCCAAAATAAAATATTAATAATACACATCAGTTGAACAAAGTACAAAATATATCAAATATTATGTATTAACTCTATGCTCATCTGTTCAAATCAGTTGCTTTAAAATTGACTTCTTTTACAACGACATCACGTCCCTGTCAGTTAACTCAATAAATGTCATGATTTCTTTGACCTGTCACTCCTACAGCAGAATTCTGATAGTTTGCCTGAAGTCACTTTCACTCACTAACACTGCAGTTTCTTTTTAGCCTAGTTATCATTTTATTAACTTAAAATGTCTTTATTTAGAATTAGCCTTTGCCCAGAAATTGCTCTGTTTCTAACACGACTGTTCTGAATTTCCGTCTTCCCCAAAGTCTCAGAGTTAACTGATATTCTTTCTCAAATAGTCTTGCTTCTGTGGCCTCATCTCACAGTGCCAGAGCTAACATTTTCCTCACGTATGACAAATGCCCTCAGAGGAACCTCTTTCCACTACAGCCTCCAACAGAACTGCCCCTGCATCTCAAGGTGAGGGGGGATTCTGAAAACATATCCCTTAGGAGATCAGGGTGCTTTTCTGACATGTTTCACCGTATGGTAAACATGGTCTTCCAAACATCCCCTTACAATACCTGTACTTGCCAAAGGCAGATCTCTGCTGGGCACCATGATCGGATTAGAAGAGTCCAGCTAGTCAGTGGCAGTTAGATTAGAGGAAGGTTAGAGAAAGAAAATATGACTAAAGGGCATCCTAGAAATATGTTTATAGGACCATTCCACTCTTTTTTATACCCACCACACTCTATTTCTTTTTCATCATTTACTGTATTTTTATATAGAAATACTGTGAGAAAATGTGGAGAATCCCAGTCTCTTAAAAAAGAGCTGCTTAATAATATGGCTGAAAATAGTAATGTTGTTATAATAGATAACATTATAGTTATCTATAATAAATACCTATAGTAGATATATTACATAGAATTAGAGATGTAGATACACTATAGATATATAGTATATACAATGATCGATAAAAAAACAAAACCAAACCTATTGCTGATCCCAATTCATGGTGGACCCTTGTATTACAGAGTAGAACTGCTCCATAGGGTTTTCTTAGCTGTAATCTTTACAGAAGCAGATTGCCGGCCCTTTCTTCCATAGTACTTTTAGGTGGGTTTCAACTGCCAACCTTTAGGTTAGTAATCGAGGGCAAACCATTTGTGCCACCTCTCCTCCTCCAGAGTAGAACTGCCCCATGGGGTTTCCAAGGAGCTGCTGGTGGATTCGAACTGTCAACCTTTTGGTTAGCAACCATAGCTCTTAACCACTGACATAGGTAGTTCTAATAAATAATGTAGTTTTTTTTTTTTTTGATAAATAAATTTAACTCCCCTGGACACTTCATCATTACATTAAATGTTCTCTACTGGAAAAAAAAAATGTATTTTAGGTGCTAAATCACTTACTTATAAAGAGTATTTATTTGTAAACTAAAAACTGGCTGTATTATCCCACTAAACAGTTTGCATTAATTTAGTCCTGATATGTGCAATTATGTTTCTATAACTTGTGGCTTTGTTTTGTAAAGCTTTACATAGAAATAAGCACTAGGCCATCTTCCCTTCTAAAACAGCGAGGACCATATTCACATCCTGCTTTTCCCTCCCTGGAGCGATCTCTTCCAAATCGTGGTCACTAGTCTTTAAGAAAGAACACCAACGTCCTATAATGATCGTGTGATGTAGCCAGTAACTGAAAATTACCATCCTCTTAAAGGTCAGTATTTCCAGAAATTGGGACAATCTTCAGCGAGAGTTTCTATAAACACAGCCAATGTGACACTTGGCCCTCAACTCATGGAAGTGGCTGTCTATAGAAGACACCATCGGGCATTTGTACCGATTGCAAGAGTTAAGGACCTGTATGTGGTAACAGGTGAGTGATGTGAACTGTAAGTTAACTGCAAATAAAGTACTTCGTGCCGGTATCATTAGTGGGCTAAGAAAGAGTTAGAACCAACTGTTCTGGATTAGATTAGGATTCACCTGCACTCGTTCCCAAATTTGTACATTTAATTATATTGTATTCCATCTGTTTTCCAGAATAACTTAGGGAAACTAGAAAAATTAAATATGAAAAGGGAAAATGATGTTGAATAATCCCTTATTTTAATATTTTTAACCTAAAAGCACCATTGAAGTCCTCCACTTAAAATCAAGCAACCATGCATTCTTTCTTTTTTTTAATGTGTGTTTTAGATCAGATTCCTGTATTTGTGACTATGTCCCAGAAGAACGATCGAAATTCATCTGATGACACCTTCCTCAGGGACCTCCCCATTATATTCAATGTCCTAATTCATGATCCTAGCCACTTCCTTAATGAGTCTGCCATTAAATACAAGTGGAACTTCGGGGATAACACTGGTCTATTTGTTTCCAACAATCACATTTCAAATCACACGTACGTGCTCAATGGAACCTTCAGCCTTAACCTCACCGTGCAAGCTGCAGTGCCTGGACCTTGCCCTTCTCCCTCACCCAGACCTCCAAAACCCACCCCTTCTTTAGGTAAGCGTTTTCCAGGTAATCTTTGAGGAGGTCTCCTTAACAGCTAAAACATTCACATAGGTTGTTATTAGGTGCCTTTGAGTCTATTCTGACTTATGGTGACCCCATGTGACAGTACAACTGCCCCCATAAGGTTTTCTAGGCTGTAATCTTTATGGGGAAGATCACCAGGTCTTTTCTTCCACAGAGCTGATGGGTGGGTTCAAACTACCAACGTTTCGGTTAGCAGACAGCACTTGACTGTTTGCACCTACTAGATCCCTAGTTAAGAGGATTGTGTAGAGACCGCAATGATTCCATTCTTTGCGTGTTGAGTTTTTTTTAATTTGGCTATTTACCTTATTACTTGAGTTGAAAGAATTTTTTATTTATTATAAATTGTTTCCTGTTACTTTTTTATTTTATTGTGCTTTAGGTGAAAGTTTACAGAGCAAATTAGTTTCTCATTAAACAACTAATACGCATATTGTTTTGTGACGTTGGTTGCCAACCCCACGATATGGCAATACTCTCCCCTTCTTGACCTTGGGTTCCCCATTTCCACTCATCCAGCTTTCCTGTTCCCTCCTACCTTCTTGTCCTGCCCCCGGACCGTTGTGCCCATTTAGTCTAGTATACATGGTTGAACGATGTGTGTTATTGTTTTATAGGCCTGTCTAATCTGGCTGGAAACCCTTGTGGCAAAGTAGTTCAGAGCTATGTCTGCTAACCAAAAGGTTAGCAGTTCGAATCCACCAGGCACTCCTTGGAAGCTCCATGGGGCAGTTCCACTGTATCCTATAGGGTCACTATGAGTCGGAATCAACTTGACGGCAACGGGTTTGGTAATCTTTGGTTATACCTGTTCATTTTTTTAACCACTTAATCACCCATTTTAAGCCTTTAGAACATGGAAGCAGGGAGACAGTGTTTAGCCATTTTGCAAGTAGAATTCGGTGACTCTTACAAAGCTCTTTAAAGGGTGCTGGTGGTGTAGTGGTTAAAGGGCTCGGCTAACCAAAAGTTGGTGGTTCAAACCCACCAGCCACTCCACAGGAGAAAGATGTGGCAGTCTGCTTCTGTAAAGATTTCCCTAAAGACTTAGAAACCTTATGGGGGCAACTCTACTCTGTCCCATAGGGTTGCTTTGAGTCAGAATGGACTTGACTACAGTCGGTTTGGTTTTTTTGGTTTATAAAGCTCTTTGACCCTCCTAATTTATATAGGAGGCCCTTTCTATATATATAGATGCTTTCCCCTTGTAGCCTATCACATTTCTGTTTGTCTCCTGTATTGCAGAGCTAGGAGAAGACACGTTTACCCCTGTGAACATTCAGGACCTCCCCACTTTCCTCCCTCCTCCTCCATTTTTTTCTCCACTCACCTGCCCACACCTACCCAGTTATCCATGAATACAATGCCACACTTGAAACCAGTTTCCAAATGGCCAAAGAAATACTTTAGAGTATTTCTGGAGTTAGCAAGCTGGAAAGACCCCAGACATTAAAATTGCTCTGGATGCAAGGCATAATTAATTAAATCCCACCCACTATTAATAGTGTATAAGAACATTCAAAAAGTTCTTAAGAGTCCACTTTGGAAAGGGTTAGTCTCCATCTGTTTCCTTGCCCCACGCTATCACCACCCTTACCCACTTGGCCATTAAGACAGTTTAGTACCCCAGAATCAGGGGTAATAATAAGCTGACATTCTCTCACTGGTCCCAAGAGGGCGCCATGACCAAGCCCAGAGGGAACACTCCATCTTGATCTCCTGAGCTGTTGTTTTACTAAAACCTGTCAGTAATACAATGAGATCTTGTTAAATCAAGCATATCTAAGTTAAGACACTACAGTCATTATTTCTGATTTTTATTAATTCTTTTTTGATATGTTTTAAATTCCAAAATTAATGCACGTTCTTTAGTAAAAATTCACACAATGTAGAAGTCTAGAGTAAAAAGTAAAGTCCCTTTCGCACTCTCCTCCCAAGAGTTAACCACTATTAATAGCTTGGAGTATTTCCTTATAGATCTTTTTCTATGCATTTATAAACTTATGTAAACATATAACACCAAAAAAACCAAACCCAGTGCCGTCGAGTCGATTCTGGCTCATAACGATCCTATAGGACAGAGTAGAACTGCCCCATAGGGTTTCCAAGTAGCGGCTGGTGTATTCGAACTGCCAACCTTTTGCTTACCAGCCAAGTTCTTAACCACTGTGCCACCTGGGCTCCGTAAATATATATGGATTTTGTTGTTTGGGGTTTATGTAAATGGGTTCATGCTATAAATATTGTTTTACAGCTTGCTTTTTTTCACTTAACAAACATTATAGACATTTTTCCATTATGGATATTCTATAACTTATTTAGCCATTCTCTTATCGATGGATGATTAGGTTAATTCTGTTTCAATTACAAATATTACTGCATTGAGAATCTTTGAACATATAACGTCATTCTGGTTCCATAGGAGAACCAATTTCTTTATCTACAAGTATTGATGGCTTCCTTAAAATAAGAGAGCTAGGTATAAAATTCAAAACTAATTACAGATGCCTTTAACTTCTGCACCTAGAAATTCCTGAATGATGAAAGAAGTCAATGTTAGTCTGTTTTGAATTGCATGTTTATTAAGCTAGCTTGTTTTTCTTAGAAGCTACTTATATCATAGCACGTGTAAAAATATATTTAAGACAATGAAAATGTATTTGAAATTTCTGTTATTATTTTTCCTAGGTCAGACCATAAGATATAAGACATATAGTTACCTTATGAATTAGTTAAATTTTACAGCAAAGGGAAACTTCCTGGCCTTATATAAAAGTGTAAGATCAAGTATAGTTAATCCCGAATGCCTTAAAGCAGCTGTGAGTTGTGGGGGAAGGGTAGGAATAAGTAATGGGACCCATTGTGATAATCGGCATCAGCCCATGACTTAAAAAATGGAAGTGGGATGGGACACTTGTTCTCTAGAAGAGATAATTTTCAGCTATACAGGGTCTATCAAGGGTCTTGGATTAGCAAGTACTGGATTATTATTCGGCCAAAAATTGTATTCTCTCTGCTTTGATAAGTGGCTTCATAATAAAGCACAGCCATAACAGAAACCAAACGCAACCACAGGAGTGAGACAGAAGAAGCAGAGTTGAAGAGGCAACTCAGGTTGATGGTTAAGTCACAGGGCAGAGGAGTGCGCATTATTTTTGAGTCACAGAATTCTCTTACCTTCCATTTTTCAGACTTCAGTGAGTAAATCTGAAAAACAACCTTTGTAAGACTGATGCTGATCAGTGAAATACTGTATACACATACATATGTTATAACACTTCGTATTTACATAAACAAAACCAAACCCATTGCCATCGAGTCGAATCCCACTCCTAGCGACCCTATAGGACAGAGTAGAACTGTTCCATATGGTTTCTAAGGAACGGCCGGTGGACTCAAACTGCTGACATTTTGGTTAGCAGCCGAGCTCTTAACCACTGCGCCACCAGGGCTCCACATATTTACATAGATGTATATAAATATATATTACCAGAGGAAAAGAAACAGATCTTTATTAACTTGTGTGGCAGACATGAGAGGCATGTTTTACATTTAAGCCTCACAGTTCCACCCGAGGAGGTCGGTGAGGTGAAGACAGGTTAAATGATGTACCCAAAGTCTGAAATATCTAAAAGCAAGAGGAGCTAGAATGCGAGCCCAGAATACCTCACTCAAAATTCAAATGTGACTTTTGTCTGTCATGGTAGGCTTGATTTCATCGTGATTAGTTGTATCACAGATTTAAATATGGTTTCTACCTTTCATTTTTTTCCTGTGTTTAAACAAGACACAGAATTGTATTTACCAACCTAATTTAGCAATTATAACCATAACGGCTCTCACATCTGTATGAATCATTGCACATTTAGATCAAATTTCTGCAGCAATTTGAGCAGTAAAGAATTATTGATGTTTTTCTGAAGGAGCAGATAGACAAATGTTTTGGTTTTTGGTAATATCGTGTACATCTCCTTTTACATAGGTTGCAACTACTCTAAAATCTTATTTTCAAACTCTCCAGGTCCTGCTGATGACAACTCCTTGGAGCTGAGTGAGATTCCTGATGAAAGATGCCAAATTTACAGATATGGTTACTTTAAAGCCACCATCACAATTGTAGGTAAGGCTGAAGACCAGCGGGGGAAGGTCATGAGAATCCATCTAAGGCTAACTCCAGAGAGGTGGAAGCAGGGAGCAGGGGCCCCCACTGCCTGTCAGAGAAGATGCCACACTGTCCTATTGTGTGGGTTCCCACCTACTTTTCCTGGTGGAAATGAGCCTTATGTGAGGCCCATGGATGTCATGAGCCTGCCCTGGGCCTGGCTCTAGCCCTCCACCTCAGCAATGGGAATGAATGAGGGGGTTGAAGGAAGGCCAGTATGGAGATCCAACAACTTCACTCCTTCCTCTAGCTAGTTTTCACAGTCACTTCTTGTGTGTACAAAAGGGGAACGGACAGGGTCACCACACACAGATGTACATTGTGTACAGAAAAGATGAGTGGGGTAGAAACCCAAGCTGTGATCCCCGGGGCAAGGGTGCCTCCAGGACTCCACCTCAGAGAAGCCCTGAGCCTGAGGCTGCATCCTTCCTGGGGCCTAACCTTTTCCTGAACCACCTGTCCAGAGGGGGTGCTGCTTTCTAAGGCATACACAAGCTTTGAAAATAAAAATCTAGCTTGGACTCAGCTCAGTTTGACTTTTGAGAATGCTGCGTGGACACGTAGCCAACCTATGGGAGTAGGTTCCCGGATCCAAGCTGTTTGAAAATTTTGGTGAGAAGGCGGTCTCTGTTTTACTGTTTGAACTTCTGCTTTGTTAAGGTGTGGTTGGCTTTGTTTCTGTTGTGTTGTGATGTGTTTTCCTGTGGGGGTTGTTTTGTTAGAGGGAATCCTGGAAGTTAACATCGTCCAGATGACAGATGTCTTGATGCCAGTGCCACAGCCTGAAAACTCCCTGATGGACTTTGTCGTGACCTGCCAAGGGACGTGAGTACATTGTCTCAGGCGGAGGGATGGGTCAACGTAAGGACCCCAGGTCAGAGCAAAGGCCTTTACCACCACCATTCTCCCCTTCTGAAAAAAAAACTCCTTGCCATCAACTGAGTTCCAATAGAGTAGACCTGCCCCATAGAGTTTCCAAGGAACAGCTGGTGGATTTGAACTACTGACCTTTTGGTTTGCAGCTGTAGCTCTTAACCACTGTGCCTCCAGGGTTCCCTGCCATTCTAAGTGGATTTAAATTCCCAATTTGTCAGCAATACCTATCAACAAAGGACTTACAAAAGTGCCCACAGAGGTGCTAGCAAGCATGCACTTGTTTTGCTAGATTTGAGAAATAACCATTACCTTTAACTGTTAAGTTAAATAATAATTATCATACTTGCTTGAAAATTTGCTATGCTCTAAGCACTTTCCATTTGTGATCACTCTGAATCCTCACAACAGTCCTATGAGGGTCCTCATTTTACAGATGAGGCAACTGAGGCACACGGTGATTACAGAACTTGCCCACGGATAGAGCACGGGTCACAGGCCTGCCCTCTGGCTCAGAGCCCTACTCTGGAGCTCCCTGCAGACTCTCCTAAGTGGGCAGGAAACTGCTGTGGAGTTGTGTGCTAGTGTTAATACCAATACCTGAGAAATCTATCTCTCTTTATGATTTACAAAGCTCTTTCTAATGCACTGTATAATTTAATTTCATCATGACTATAATAAGGAGAGTCTGGGTGGTGCAAATGGTTAACACACTCAGCTGCTAACCAAAAGGTTGGAGGTTCAAGTCTACCCAGAGGCACCCCGGAAGAAAGGCCTGGTGATCTCCTTCCAAAAAATCAGCTATTGAAAACCCTATGGGGCACAGTTCTATCTAACACACATGGGATTGCCATGAGTCAGAATCAACTCGACAGCAACTGTATTTTTAATATATATAATAAATTAAATATAAATTAATATATAAATGATACTCCAATGGACTAATTAGGTATACTCAACCAATTAACTAATTTACATATAATATATAAATTAATGAAAATGTATGTGTGTGTGTATATATATATGTATATGTAAATCAAAATAATGGGACAGTACGAAAATGTGCCCTTTTTGGTAGAAAGGACTAGCTAAGCATTGCCTAGCCAGGGAGAGGAGCAGAATGAGGATGGCAGGAAATAGTGTTAAGCACTGACAATGACATGACTATGACTGAGGAGTTAAGCCACTGCCAGAGGTCAGGGCCTAGTGAGGAGAGAGACTGCTGTCACCCTAGACCCTCATCAGATCCAAATCTCAGCTTGCCTATCCATCCAGAAAATCTGTCTCGAACTGAAGTGGTGGCTAAGACAGTCATGCCATGGCCAGGTAACTTAGTGGTTACAAGGACAGTTGAATACAGCAATCTGTGTGTGAATCCCAGCTCCACTTCTAACTGAGAGTGTGACCTTGGACTAGTTACTTCTCCCCAAGCTGGTTTGTCACCTGTTAAACTGGGGTAATAAGACTTTCCTCATAAGGTCATTAAGAGGAATAAACAGGATCATGTAATCTATTTAAACCCAGTGCATAGCACATAGTAAATACTAAATAAACAGCTGTGGTTGCTGCTGTTTTCAGTACACTTCCCCAGGAGCCTAAGCAGGGCAGACTGGCATTTAATCATATCTTTGCCTAACGCCTACGAAGCCATCTTGGGGATTCTAGGGAGCCAGACTGTAGAGGGAATGACTTGAGCTTTGCACAGCTTCCAACAACTCCTTGGCTTGGGGGAGATAATTTCTTCCTTCTCCACCCTCAAGTCCTCACCTTCCTGAAAATACAGAGGAAACCGTAGCTCATCACCCAGGCTTGTTTAAGAATACATTTCATATGGCCAAGTGAATGTCGTATGGTTTGAGTAACAGTAAGGTGGAATCCAGTTTCATAGAAGTGTGATGGTTTTCCCTGTTTAAGCTGATATTCCATTCCCCTCTCACCTTCTGCACCATCCGTGCCCTCGTCTGCCCTCCCATGCCTCAGCAATCCCACAGAGGTCTGTACCATCATTTCGGACCCCACCTGCCAGCTCGCCCAGAACTCAGTCTGCGAGCCTGTGGATGTGGACAATAACTGCTTGCTGACAGTGAGAAGAGCCTTCAGGGGAACTGGCACGTACTGTCTGAACCTCACTCTGGCCGATGCTACAAGTCTGGGCCTTACAAGCACCCTCGTTTCCGTCCCTGTCCCTGGCAAAGGTGAGTTTGTTTAGGAGTTGTATGAGCATTTCATGTTGTAGGCAAAGTGTGTGTCCAATAGTAAGGTTATTTAGAGCTTTGCTGTCAATGTTTAATTTTATTTCACTATAAAACTCATGGAATTATTGTAAATAAGGATTTAATAACTGGCATTAAAATCAAACAGCAAATGTTCGTTGGGAAGTGATGAGAGAGAGACCCAGTGAAATAGTGGCCGAGGAAAAGCCTTTGATGAAAAATTGGCTGTAATCATGGACCAATATTAATGGAATATGATCACCGTGTCCTTGAATAGATTTGTATTTCACAGGGAGAGTGTAAAACTCAACATCAGAAAAAACCGCAATGTTCTGCAATTAAACTACAATAAAAGGGAGGCTGATGATAGGATAACTTACATAGTTTTCATGAGAATTCACCTAGGTAAAAGTATGAAGCCAAGAAGAGAAATGAGAAACCAAGTGGACTCCTGGCTCGTTCTAACTTGCCACGCGTCCTCTCTTTCCCCTTCGTAAATTCCACCTGGCGTTGCGCTGAGACAGTAACAGACCAACTTACCTAGTCCTCGGTTGTTCATCAGGAAATCAGCATTTGGCCCTCCTTATGCTTGACTATGACTGAGGTAAAATGTCAACAAAGCAAACTAAGGAATTTCATTCAAAAATTCACATTTACTGGTGACATTCAATTCCTCCCAACCCCCAAATTAGGGCTCTACCCGTTAGCCCTAACTGAATTTCAGTTATAACTGACTTTGTTGTAAGCTATTTCTTTACCTCTTAGAAGAAGTGCTACACGGTGGAAAGAAGGGAAAAGGTTAAATTGTGTACACATTGCACTGCTTATTTTTTTCCTTAATTTGAGTATTATCAGGTGCAGTTTAATGATTAATTTACTTATAACCACTTTGGACTTGGAGCTTATGGTATCTCACAAGGTAAAATGTACTTAAACATATATTTACCTATTAACCATATAAAAGGCAGCTTCAAAACTAGTGAGAGGAAATAAACTTGAGTAATACATAGAATTATTTGTATGCGGGCTTATTATTATTTTAAAAAATATTTTATTTTGTTTTTGGTGGAGGTTTACACAGCAGTCTAGGTTCCCATTCAACAATTTCTACACAAATCGTTCAGTGACATTGGTTACATTTTTTACAATGTGTGAACATTCTCATTATTTCCGTTCCGGTTGTTCCATTTCCATTAATCTAGTTTCCCTGCCCCTGTACATTCTCATCTTTGTTTTAAAGTAATTGTTGACCATTCGATCTCATATAGGTGATTTTTTAAAGGAGCATGGTACTTACAGGTGATATTCATTATTTTTTGAGCCAATGTATTCTTTAGCTACAAGGAGACCTGAGGGCTTATTTTTGGTAAAATCAAGGTACCGATTTTTAGAAGAAACAAAGGTGGAAGAGAAGAAGAGTTTTTGCTTCATGTAGGGTGGGATGAATTGGGGCATGGGGTGGAGAGCTGGGGAGGGCAGGGGCAGAGCGCGGCAGGTCAGAACCTCTGCATCTCAGTAAACGTGAAACTTCAAAGCAGTGACCTCCACGAGCTGCTGTGGTTGTCACTCCTCTGTGCTGCCACTGCCCAGAGATTTTTTAGAATTACCTTTAGAGTCATAGCTCATTCTGTGAAACTTTCTCAGTGCTGGAAAATTGCTCTTCTCTTGGCTGGATTAGATGTTTAGATATTTGCTTTCCTTTCAGTCTTCCTATAGTGAGTGATAACTTTATATGTGACCTAAGCCACTTTTATGAACCAAATAAGAAAGCTCAGAAGGAGAGCTGTTAATCCAGTGGGGATTGTAACTTGATAACTTTAGGCCAGCCCATTTAGGTTTTTTTTTGGAGTCCCTGAGGGGTGCAAATGATTAACATGCTCAGCTGCTAACCAAAAGTTGGAGGTTCAAGTCCTCTCAGAGACACCTTGGAAGAAAGACCTGGCAATCTACTTCCAAATTTCAGCCATTGAAAACCCTATGGAACACAGTCTAGTCTGGCATGCATGGGGTCGCCGTGAGTCAGAGTCACACAAAAGCAACTGGTTAGGCCACCATTAGGGTTTGGGCTTTATTCTATGCACAAAAGGGAGCTGTTGGCAGATTTTAAGCATGATCTGATTAATATTTTTCAAAGATCATGCTGACTGCTGATTGGAGAAGGTTTGTTGGAGGGAAAGAGTAGAAGCAAGTGGACTATTAAGAAGTCCTCTCGGGGGACAGATGTTGGTGGCTCAGACTTTGATGGTGGCAAAGGAGATGGAGAAGAACTAGATAGACTCTGGTTATACTTTGGTTGTAGACACTGGACTAGTTGATAGATTCTGGAGTAGTAGAATTCTAGTCTAGCGGGCTAGAACAATGTGTAAAGAAATCATTGCAGCACAATGTGATGAAGGCAAATGGCAGAGAGACAAGTGGAGTGTTGACACAAAGGGAGGCGTGACCCTCTGTACTCATAAATGTCCGGAAAGGTGTCACGAACAGGTGGACACTTGAAGGAAGCCAGGGGAAGGGCATTCCTGACAGGCAGAGAGATGGAAGTGTGAAAGAGTGTGATAAGTATGGGCTGCTCCAAAGATTTTTAGCATGGCTGGAAGGTAGATGGGGAGAGTGAGAGATGAGGGCAGAGGAGGGAGCAGGTGGATCACAGAGCCCCTCACCACATGGGCACTGCTGGGTCAGCCGAGACCTGAGCAGGCATCTCCAGGACGTGCCATGTCTCTCCCTGGGCCCCTAACACAATGTTCTGGACGTGCTAACTCATTCTCTAAATGGAAGATAAGCTGGCCCAAAGACTATGTACTATTTAATGGAAAAGATTACTGAAAGCACACAGGGATCCATGTATCTTCTGAGATAGCTCCTTTCCTTGTTTATTTAATTGCATTACAAGCAACACATCCTCTGGGTGGAAGAGGTAACTAATATGGTCTTGCTTCTGTTTTAAGACCCAGCGTTCCCTTTAAGAGTGGTAAATGGGGCCCTGATCTCTGTCAGCTGCTTGGTGATACTTGTCATTGTGGTCACCCTCATGGTGTACAGGTAAGTTTCTGATTCTAGTATTTTAAATTACTTTCATGTACTGTCATAAATAGATAGCACATTTCTGCACAGATATGCCATTTTCCTTTTGTGTTTTTTTTTTTTTTTTTTTTGCTTTTAAGCATTTTGTGTGTGAGAGGACACTCTTCTATTGAATGATGAATACCAAACCAGCCTATTAATTTTGCTGTGTGTTTTTTTTTTTTAAATCTTAAAAATACTATCAGACGGCAGTAACTTTACAAAATTGTGTCTACATGATGTTTAATATCTGTATGACTTTATAGTAAGCAGGTACATTTCTTGCATGAAGAACAGAAAATACTTTCATAAGTCCCATGTCTTATAAACCGTAGATTAAGTTAAATGGAATTAACCCTTTGTGTACTTGGCGTGTAAATGTTGTGAAAAGCAACATACTCCAGCTGAAGATCTTTTCATAACCGCCCAACTCCTTGCTTTCAGAAAACACAAAGAATACAAACCAGTAGACTACAGTCCTGGGAAAGTGGCCAAAGGCAAAGTCCTGAATGCTCTCTTCAACCAGGCAAAGGCCACGTTCTTCCGCGGAAGCCAGGAGAAGGATCCGCTGCTCAAGAACCAGCAGGGAATTGTTTAAACCTTCAGCCTTGTCTCTGACCAGCAGCACACTCTCAGTGTCGATTATGTGGGCCGTGCTGGAGGGGATGACTAAGGATTATAGTAAAATATATATTGTGACTTAGGGAGGTCTAATTCTTTTTGTAGGTTTGAAGAACAATTTAACATTTGATAGGTTTAGAGACATTTTAAAGAAGTAGAGAGGAATTATACTGCACGCACACAGCCTCAGCTGTGTTAGGTAACCGATAGAATCACTGAGCAGTGCTTCCTTTCATTTTTCTTTAGGTTTTATTATAATGTCTCGAGTGTTTAGTAGGATAGACATACTGTGTCCCAGGAGTAGGGGAGAAGGTACTATTCATTAAGGGTCTGACCTAGCTTAACTGGAAAGGGGCCAGACACTTTCTAGCTTGCCATATAACCATATGCATAAAATCACTGTATTCCTGTCCACAACATCATGTTCCAAGCTAAATGAGTCCTATTTCCGTGAACATGCATAAGCTTCCGTTGACAGACCCAGACTTTTTGTGTGATGTACACACTTGTTATATCAGGGGGGAAAAGCAAAAAAACTAATCAACTAATCTAACAAATAGGCGTGACTATTTTGGTTACAACCTGTCCTGCCCGGCTGTGTGAAGGAATGGTATTCATTCAATCATTTATTCCTTGGACAATTATTTAGCACTTTCTATATACCAGGCACTGTGCTAGATACCTGGTCCCTGTCTTCTAGAGAGTTGACACTCTTATGTACATCTCTGAATTTCTGCACATTCTGGTGTACATATTTGAAATCCTACACTATGGTTTTCCAAAAGAGGAGGCCCTTGGTTTTCATACCAGTTTCTCTATTTGAATAATATAGAAATTTAATCAGAAGGGTTTTTACCTTAATTTGTAACTAAAACAATCTACCATATATCAAAGATGACATTCTTTCTCTCTCCTTTCTAAAAAATAAAGTATAGAAAAAGACAAGACTTTGGTACTGTAATTATTTTTCAAGTTTGTTTGCTTTTCCATTTTATTTATAGTTTTTGACACATTAAAAGTTGTATAATGCCACCCCATAGAGCATTGATAATGTCGTATTTTATATTTAAAAATGTATGTATACAGTATGTGGCACTTCATTAAAAAAGTTTAACGTGTAAATGTATGTAATCAGACCAATCTAAAATAAGAGATATTCTATGAGAAACTTTTATGGACTCTTCAAACAGCCAATATTATATTAAAAGTAAAAGTAGAGGAATTATTCTAGACAGGGATTGGTCAAGTTGTTCTAGAAAGGGCCAGATAGTAAATGTTTTATGTTTTAGGGGCCATGTAGTCTCTGTCACAAATACTAACTCTGTCGTTGTAGCACAAAAGCAGCCACAGACAATACATAAATGAAAGAGCAGGCTGGGTTCCAGTATAACTGTATTTACGAAACAGGGGAGAGTCAGAAATGGCCCATGGGCTGTGGTTTGCCAATGCCTGTTCTAGACTAAAAGAGTCTAAACAGACATAGCAACCAAATGCAATTTGGAAATCTAGATTGGATCCTGGCTTGAAAGAAAAAAAACAAACAGCTATGAAAGATATTCTTAGAACAACTGGGAGAATTTAAATATGTACTGGATACCAGATGATATTATAGAATTTTTAATTTTCTTTTATGTATTTTATTGTGCTTTAGGTGAAGGTTTACAGTGCAAACTAGTTTCTCATTACACAATTAATACACATATTGTTTTGTGACATTGGTTGCCAACCCCACGACATGTCAACACTCTCCCCTTCTCGACTTTGGGTTCCCCATTACCAGCTTTCCTGTCCCCTCCTGTCTTCTCATCCTTCCTCCTGGGTTGGTGTGCCCATTTAGTCTTGTTTTGTTTTATGGGCCTGTCTATTCTTTGGATGAAGGGTGAACAGGAGTGACTTCAGTACTGAGTTAAAAGGGTGTCCAGTAGCCATACTCTCGGGGCTTCACCAGTCTCTGTCAGGTCAGTAAGTCTTGTCTTTACTTTGTGAGTTAGAATTTTGTTCTACATTTGTCTCCAGCTCTGTCTGGGATCCTCTATGGTGATCCCTGTCGGAGCAGTCATTGGTGGTAGCCGGGCACCATCTAGTTGTGCTGGACTCAGTCTGGTGGAGGCTGTGGTAGTTGTGGTCCATTAGTCCTTTCGACTAATCTTTCCCTTGTGTCTTTGGTTTTCTTCATTCTCCCTTGCTCCCAACGGGGTGAGACCAGTGGAGTATCTTAGGTGGCTGCTCACAGGCTTTTAAGACCCCGGACACTACTCACCAAAGTAGGATGTAGAACATTTTGTTTATAAACTATGTTCTGCCAATTGAGCTAGATGTCCCCCAAGACCATGGTCCCCAGCCCTTAGCCCAGTAATTTGGTCCCTCAGGGAGTTTGGATGTGTCTATGAAGCTTCCATGACCTTGCCTTGGTCAAATTGTGCTGACTTCCCCAGTATTGTGTACTGTTTTACCCTTCACCAAAGTTACCACTTATCTACTGTCTATTTAGCGTTTTTCCCTCCCCACCCCTCTCCTCCCTCATAACCATCAAAGATTCTTTTTCTGTGTAAACCTTTTCATGAGTTTTTATAGTAGTGGTCTCATACAATATTTGTCCTTTTGTGATTGACTTATTTCACTCAGCATGATGCCCTCCAGATTCATCCATGTTGTGAGATGCTTCCCAGATTTGTCATTGTTCTTTATCATTGCATAGTATTCCATTGTGTGGATGTACCATAGTTTGTTTATCCATTCATCTGTTAATGGGCACTTGGGTTGTTTCCATCTTTTTGCTATTGTGAATAATGCTGCAGTGAACATGGGTGTGCATATGTCTGTTTGTGTGACGGCTCTTATATCTCTAGGATATATTCCTAGGAGTATGAATGCTGGATGGTATGATATTTCTATTTCTAGCTTCCTAAGGAAGTGCCATATCATTTTCCAAAATGGTTGTACCATTTTACATTCCCACCAGCAGTGCATAAGAGTTCTAGTCTCCCTGCAGCCTCTTCAACGTTTGTTATTTTCTTTCTGATTCATGCCAGTAATGCTGGGGTGAGATGGTATCTCATTGTAGTTTTGATTTGCATTTCTCTAATGGCTAGTGATTGCAAGCACTCATGTGTCTTTTAGCTGCCTGAATGTCTTCTTTGGTGAAGTGTCTGTTCATATCCTTTGCCCATTTTTTAATTGGATTAGAATTGTTAATTTTATTAAGGGGTGGTAAAGGTATTGTGGAGACCAGCACTTAGTCTAGTTCCTTCACTTCCTAGATGGCCTAGAGGCTGAAAAGAAGCTGTTTGTTCTGAAATCATCTCCAAAGAGTACCTAACTTGAAGAAGGTGAATTGTGATATTTCTCCCCATTTATGTAATCACTGTAGTGCAGTGATTCTCAACTGGGGACAATTTTGTACCCCTTCCATCCCCTCCCCCAAGAGAACATAGGAATGTTTGGAGACTTTTTGGTTGTTACAACTGGGAGTGGGATGCTACCGGCATCTAGTAGGTAAAGGTCAGGGATGCTGATAAACATCCTACAATGCACAAGACAGCCCCCTGCAACCAAGAATTATCTGGCCTGAGGTGTCAGAAACCATGCTGTAGAGTAATTGAAG
This sequence comes from Trichechus manatus latirostris, assembly GCF_000243295.1. Taxonomy (NCBI): domain Eukaryota; kingdom Metazoa; phylum Chordata; class Mammalia; order Sirenia; family Trichechidae; genus Trichechus; species Trichechus manatus. The sequence continues at coordinate 9,929,922 of NW_004443986.1, forward strand.
AGGCTCTGGGCTTGGATGTAAAGCTAGAAGCACTTGGATTTCAATCCAGCCCTGCCACTTAAAGCTGAGTAACCTTGGGCAAGTCATTTAACCTTTCTTGAGCCTCAATCTCCCATCTATAAAATGGGTATAGTAGTCCTTCCCTAACCTACCTCACAGGGCTGCTACAAACCCATCTGAAAGAATGAATTAGTAGTTTCAACAAGTTCCCAGGTGATGCTGATAAATGAGCTGATCCAGTAAACACTGATTTTGAGATTCACTCTTCCCTTCTCATATCAACAGAGGGTAGCAGACAGCAGCAAATACAAAGTCAATCAACAAGAAAGCAGGTTAAAGTCTTTATCAAATCCCACTCAATTTTTCAACCTAACAAATGGCAGGGGAGAGGGCTGAAATAGTGAATTATTTAGATACATTCTCCAGGTGACCTTGGCAACGAGTCATTTAACTTCTGCTGAATCTTTATCTGTAAAATAGAGAAAATAACCAGTAAGATGGTAGGATGTCTTGATTAATGTTTGCTGAGAATTAGAATTTCCAAAGAAAATTAAAGTGTGTAAATAATTATTCTGGTAATTTCTTACTCCTAGAACTTTTTATAAATATCTGCATTTTAAATACTTCTGACTCATTCATAAACGTTTGTTGCCCTTGTTGAATTTTCAATTGTTTAACAGCTTGAGGGCAATACTTTCAATGCATTAATTATTTCCAGAAAGTATAGCAGCTCCAAACCCAGGTGGCAGGGCAGATAGGAAGATAGCCATGCAGGAGGCAGCCACCTTCTGATGGGGCTTCTGTTGGGGGAAATCCATTAAGGTTGTTCCATTTGTTCATTCTCCAAGGAGAAAGTTCAGAGGATGATCCCAAAGCTACTAGAATAGGTACGCTACAAATTCATAGGTCAGCTCCAAGGAATTACCCCTTGCAGGCTGATTTTGATTATTCACCATTTACTGAGTACCAGTATGTCCCAAGCTGTGTTCTAAGCAGGGACACAGCAGCAAACAGAGAGACAAGGACTGTGTCTCATGGATCTTGGATTCTAGACTAATGCAACACATGACCACACAAGTGTTCACTGTGGTGACCATTTTCAGTTCCTCAGGCTAACAAGAGAGTGTTAACCTCTGGCTTCGAGTCCCCTATCCTGACCAACCCCACTGGCCTCAGCTTAACCTGCAGAGGAAATTTCTCTGCTTCTTCTAACTGAATTGCCATTCCTTGTGTCCTCAAAATTCTGGGATAAATTTGCTTTGGAGATCTTCCATAGGCTTTTTGGGTTTTGGTAACAGTGATGGTTACGGTTGTGTGTCAACTTGGCTGGACCATGATTCTCAGTGATTGGCAGTTATGATGTAGTTTGGCAGCTATGTAATGATGTAATTACCTCCATGATGAGATCTGATCTGATGTAATCTCCTCCATGATGTGATCTGCTATGAACAGCCAGTAAGTTGAAAGGGAGTTTTATTAGGGGTATGTCCTGCATCTAATACCTATGGACTTTCTGGCAAAGCTTGCTGGCTTTTGCTCTGCTCTGGATCCTGCATTCAGCTCATCATCATCTGAACTCTGGTTCTTGGAACTTGAGCCAGCAGCCTGCTATCTGACCTGCCAATCCTGAGTTTATCAGCCCCTGCAGGTACGTGAGTCAGAAGAAGCCTCCAGCCTGACACCTGATCCATGGACTTAGAACTTTCCAGCCTCTACAAGCATGTGAGCCATTTCCTTGATATAAATCTGTGTGTGTGTGTGTGCGTGTGTGTGTGTGTGTGTGTGTGTGATTGTTAAGGCTGTGTGTCAGCTTGCTGGGACCATGATTCTCAGTGGTTTGGCAATTATGATATAGTTTAGCAGCTATATAATGATGTAATCACTTCCATGATGAGATCTGATATAATATGATCATCTCCATGATGGGATCTGCTGTGAGTAGTTAATCAGTTGAAAGGGAGTTTCTTTGGGGGTATGGCCTCATCCAATATAAGTGGACGTTCTGGCAAGTCTCATGGGCTTTTGTTCACTCTGGATCCCACAGCTGGCTCCTGTTCATCTAAGCTCCATTTCTTGGGACTTGAGCTAGCAGCTTGCCTACCAATCTTGGGATTTGTCAGCCTCCACAGTCTGTATCTTGGGTTCACCAGCCCCCACAGCTAGGTGAGTCAGGACAAGCCTTCAGCCTGACCCACAGACATGGGACTCTCCAGCCTCTACAACTGCGTGAGTTGTTTCCTTGATACAAATCTCTCTTTCTATATATATATATATGTATGTATGTATACATATATATGTAGATGCTTCACTGATTTTCCTTCACTAGAGAACCCAGCCTAAGACATTTAGTACCAATAGTGGTTCTAGTGAAATAAAATTGTAAGAATGAGTTTTCTAAATTGGTTCTCAAGTCTGGTTAATTTTAAAGATTTTGATGTCTCTCCTTCCAGTAGTAAAGAGGGCACTGCTAATCCATGGCATGAGGTAGCAATAGAAATATGTAAAATATCACCACCAATAGATTAGGTATCGGTAAGAGGTGAGGCTCTGGGTAATTGCAAGCTTGATACCTTTCTACAGCTTTGTCATAATGAGAAGAAGTATAAGGAAGCTGCTTGGTTGGTCCTACTTTTCCTTCCACAAGATGTCACACTGGCCCATTACATTGATGACATTATGCTGATTGGACCTAGAAGGGAAGAAGTGTCAATGACTCGACTTATTGGTAAAACATTTGTTTGCTAGAGGGTAGGAAGTTAGTCTGACAAAAATTCAGGTGACTTTTATCTTAATGAAATTTCTAGGGGTTCAGTGATGTGGGGCATATCGAGATATTCTTTCTAAAGTGAGGGATAAGTTATTGCATCTGGCCCCTCCCATAACTAAAAAAGAGACACAATGCCTGGTGGGCCTCATTGGATTTTGGAGGTAACATATCCCTCATTTGGGTGTGCTACTCTGGCTTATTTATGAAGTGACTTGAAAGGCTGCTAGGTTTGAGTGGGGCCCAGAACAAAAGAAGGCTCTGCAACAGGATCAGGCTGCCGTGCAAGCGGCTCTGCCCCTTGGGCCATATGATCCAACTTATCCAGTGGTGCTTGAAGTGTCAGTGATAGATAGAGATGCTGTTTGGAGTCTTTGGCAAGCCCCTATTGGTGAATCACAGTGCAGACCCTTAGAATTTTGGAGCAATGCCCTGCCATCCTGTGCAGATAACTACTCTCCTTTTGAGAAACAACTTTTGGCTTGTTACTGGGCCTTAGTAGAGACCGAATGCTTAACCATGGGACACAAAGTCACCATGTGGCCTGAGCTGCCCATCATGAGCTTAGTGTTGTCTGACCCACAGAGCCATAAATTTGGATGTGCACAGCAGCATTCCATCATTAAATGGAAGTGGTATATATGAGATTGGGCCCAAGGAGGACCTGAAGGCACAAGTAATTTGTATGAAGAAGTGGCCCAAATGCACATGGTCTCCATTCCTGTCACATTACCTTCCATCTCTCAGTCTGTGTCTATGTCTTTGTGGGGATTTCCTTATGATCAGTTGACTGAGGAAGAGAAAACTCGTGCCTGGTTTACAGATGGTTCTGCACGATAGGCAGGCAGCACTACAGCCCCTTTCTGGGACCTCCCTGAAGGACAGTGGTGAAGGGAAATCCTCCCAGTGGGCAGAACTTCAAGCAGTGCACCTGCTTGTTCACTTTGCTTGGAAGGAGAAATGGCCAGATGTGTGATTCATGGGCTGTGACCAGTGGTTTTGCTGGATAGTCAGGGACTTGGAAGGAACACAATTAGAAAATTGGAGACAAGGAGCTATGGGGAAGAGGCATGCAGGTAGACCTCTCTGAACGGGCCAAGGAAGTGAAGATATTTGTGTTTCACATGAATGCACACCAAAGGGTGACCTCGGGCAGAGGAGAATTTTAACAATCAAGTGGTTAGGATGATGTGTTCTGTGGAAACCAGTCATCCTCTTTCCCCAGATCCTGCTGTCATTGCCCAATGGGCTCATGAACCAATTTGCCATGGTGGCAGGGATGGAGGTCATGGATGGGCTCAGCAACATGGATTTCCACTCACCAAGGCTGACTTGGCTACCGCCACTACTGAGTGCCCAATCAGCCAGCAGCAGAGACCAACACTGAGTCCCTGATATGGCACCATTCCTCAAGGTGATCAGCCAGCAACCTGGTGGCAAGTTGGTTACATTGGAAAACTTCCATTATGGAAAGGGCAGCATTTTGTTCTTATTGGAATAGACACTTAACTCTGGATATGGATTTGCCTTCCCTGCACGCAATGCTTCTACCAAAACTACCATCCATGGACTTACAGAATGCCTTATCCACCATCATGGTATCCCACACATCATCGCCTCAGATGAAAGGACTCACTTCACAGCAAATGAAGTGCAGCAATAGGCCTATGCTCATGGAATTCACTTGTCTTACCATGTTTCCCATCATCCTGAAGCAGCTGGCTTGATAGAATGATGAAATGGCCTTCTAAAGACACAATTATAGCACCAGCTAGGTGGCAATACCCTGCAGGGTTGGGTTAATGTTCCTTAGGAGGTTGTATATGCTCTAAACCAGCGTCCAATATATGGTGATGTTTCTCCCATAGCCAGGATTCATGGGTCCAGGAATCAAGGGGTGGAAATGGGAGTGGCACCACTCACTAATATCCCTAGTGACCCACTTGCAAGATTGTTGCTTCCTGTCCCCGTGACCCTATGCTCTGCAGGTCTAGAGATCTTAGTTCCAAAGGGAAGAATACTCCTACCTGGAGACACATCACTGATTCCATTGAACTGGAAGTTAAGAAGGCACTTGGTCACTTTGGGCTCCTTATGCCTCTGGATCAACAGTCAAAGAAAGGAGTTACCATATTGACTGGTGTGATTAATCCTGATTACCAAGAGGAAATCAGATTGATATTACATAACGGAGGTAAAGAACAGCATGTCTGGAATGCAAGAGATCCTTTAGGGAGTCTCTTAGTACTACTACCATGCCCTGTGATTAAAGTCAATGGAAAACTACAGCAACTCAATTCCAACATGACTACTAATGCTCCAGACCCTTCAGGAATGGTTTGAGTCACCCCACCAGGCAAAGAACCACGACCAGCTGAGGTGCTTGCTGAGAGCGAAGGGACTACAGAAAGGGTAGTGGAAGAAGGTAGTTCTAAATACCAGTTATGACCATGTTAGCAGTTGCAGAAATGAGGACTATAATTGTTATGAGTATTTCTTCCTTGTATGTGTGCATCAAGTATTTTTGTTTTCTCCACTTATAAAATATAAGATGTAAATAGGGCTAGTGCATTTTCGGTTGTACACGCATTAGTTGTATCATGTTAGGCAAAAGTATGACTTTATAATTGTCTTTATTCAGAGATTATGTACGGTTTAAGGAGATGTGTACAGGTGCCAAGTTGACAGGGGTGGTGGACTGTGATCGTTAAGGCTGTGTGTCAACTTGGCTGGGCCATGATTCTCAGTGGTTTGGCCGTTATGATGTAGTTTGGCAGTCGTATAATGATGTGATCACCTCTATGATGGCATCTGCTGTGAGCAGCCAATCAGTTGAAAGGAATTTTCCTTGGGGGTCCGGGCTGCAGCAAATATAGGTGGCCTTTCTGGCAAGGCTTGTGGGCTTTTGCTTGCTCTGGATACTACAGCTGGGTTCAGTTCATCTGACCTCCGATTCTTGGGACTTGAGCTAGCAGCTTGCCTGCTGATCTTGGGTTTTGTCAGCCTCTGTGGTCTGGTCTTGGGTTCACCAGCCCCTGCAGCTATGTGAATCAGGAGAAGCCTCCAGCCTGACCCACAGACTTGGGACTTTCCAGCCTCTACAACCTCATGAGCCATTTCCTTGATATGAATCTCTCTCTCTGTCTATATACATGTCTAAACACCTCACTGGTTTCCTTTCTCTAGAGAACCCAGCCTAAGACATTCTCTCTCCCTCCCTCTTTTTCTATATATACGCACACACTTCTCTGCTTTTGCTTCTCTAGAGAACCCAGCCCAAGACAGTAACTCAATGGTATTTTAGTATTTAAAAAACTCTAATTCAGTGTGTAATTTTCCCACAAATACCATCACATCACTTCACTCATCAAAATTCCTCTTGAATTTACAATGTACTTGTCACTATTAATTGCACTGTATGGGTTTTAATGATGCAAATTAAATATCAAGACTTGAGCTTAATGAGTTCTTAATTTTAAGGTGTTTGTTCAAATAAATTCCCTTAGGGTAAAAAAAAGTATTAGCTGCTGATGAGCATGCGGCGGAAGGAATGGCTTTTGTGGCTATGGATGTAGTTTTAAATTTTAATTTTCAGAACTGAGTTGAGGAAAGTAGGTAGGACTTAAATCAAGAGCCCTAAACTCCAACCGACATTGTCACTCAGTAGTTGTGTGGCCTGAAGCCAGTCATTTTCCATCTCTGCTCTGCACCCACCTCATCGATCAAATGGGAGACAGGAGGAGAAGAGGGAAACTAACTAAGTTGGATGAACTCTAAAGTCTCTTCTGGTTCTATTACTGTGTGAAATGGGGAAGATATTACTACCTAATTTCCATACTGGAATATGAGGAAGATTGTATTCTAAATCAGAGGTCAGCAAACTATGGCTTCAGGGCCAAATCCTGCCCCCTGTCTGATTTTGTATGGATCACAAGCTAAGAATAGTTTTTATATTTTTAAACAGTTGGGAAATTTCAAATGAAGAATACTATTTTGTGACACATAAAAATTACATGAAATTCAAATTTCAGTGTACATAAATAAAGTTTTATTGGGACACAGCCAAGCTCATTCATTTACATATTATCAGCAACCACTTTTGCACTACAACAGCAGAGTTGAGTAGTTGCAACAGAGACCATATGGCCTGAAAAGCCTAAAAATATTTACTATCAGGCCTTTACAGAAAAAAGTTTGCTGATTTGTGTTCCAAAGCATTGTTGAACTCCATTCTGAAATGTATTGGGAAAACAAGAATTCTTCAGAGAATTTCTGTTACATGAACTGTAATTTTCTTAATTAAGTACTGTGAACTCTTCCCCTCAATCTTATGTCATATTATTCTGTCATGACTACAAATGCTGTATTATGTGACATAGCAATCTAAGTGTACGATGCCTATGAATTGCTGTGTGGGAATGTAATAAAATACCTTTCTGAGGAAAAAAAAAATCTAATAATCCTCTCAGGAGAAGTTATAAATAGGGGAATCACAACATTAAGAACTAAATGATAGAGAATTTTATAAATCCTCAAAGGCACTCACCGCAAAGAAAAAGATGGATATATCCGATTAGATTACAATTTAGACGTTCTATACGAAACACCATGAGGTTCTTGTTTTTTTGTTTGTTTGTTTTAAGAAGCCACAGGATTCTCATCCACTGGGAGTGGGAATGCAAAATGGGACAGCCACCTTGGAAAACAGTTCCTCAGTTTTTTCCAAAGTTAATTAGCCACATGCCATACGGTCCAGCCACTCTACACCTAGGTATTTACCCAAGAAAAATTAAAGCATATGTTCACAAGTGACTTGTACTCGAATGTTCAAAATGGTCTTCATAATAGCCACAAACTGGAAACAACCTCAATTTCCATCAACTGGTGAAACACTAAACCAACTGTAGTAGTTCCATGTAATGAAATATTACCAGACGGTAAAAAAGAACAAACTACTGATCAATGCGACAACACAGATGACTCTCAAAAGCATTATGCAAAATGAAAGAAGCCAGACATACTGAATGAGTCCATTTATATGATATTCTGGAAAAGGCGAAACTATAGGGACTGAAAGTAGCGGAGGGGATTGGCTGCAAAGGGGCACAGCAAACTTTTTGGGATAAGGGAAACATTTTATACCATGATTATGGTTGTGGTTACACGACTGTATACATTGTCAAAATCATAAATTGTAGACTTAAAACTGGTTATGTTTATTTTATATAAATTATACCTCAATAAAGCTGATTAACATTGAAAAGGCACAGATTGGAAGAATACATTTGCAATGCATCTGACTGATAAAGATTAGTACCCAGAATATACAAAGAACTGTTAAGGAATGTAAATCACCCCACAATGAGACTACTTTCACACCCACCAGATTGACAATGATGAAAAAATAATCTGATAAAATCAAGTGTTGGTGAGAATGAGAACACCAGAACTCTTATACTTTGCTGTTGGGAGTTTAACTTGGAACAATGGCTTTGGAAAACAATTTGGCATTATCTGGTGAAGTTGAAGATGCACGCAGTACCTACGATCTAACAACCTTACTCCTAGGTGTGTAATACTTCAGAGAAACTTTTGCATGTTCCAAGGGACACGCACAAGAATATTCAGAGCAGCATCGGGAAGAACCCAAATGTGCGTCAACAGTAGAATGGATAAATTAGTTGTGGTATACAATGGAATATTGATCATCAATGAAAACGAGCAAACCTCCAGCTATAAACACCAAGAAGAATCGCATCAATATAACGTTGACTGAAAAAAACAAATTGCAGAACACATACAATATGATACCATTTATACAAAGTTTTCAAAACGTGAAACTACACAATATGGAAATATGCACAAACATATGTAATACATCTATAGGAAAGAAGGCAAAAGAGTGATTATACAAAATTCTGCACAATCGTTGCCCCTGGGGAAGAGCAATAGGGTGCTGTGGGCAGCAGTGCTCAGGGGGTTTCAACAGCATTACTCAAGTTTTATTACTTAAGCTCCCTGGCTAAAACACAGCAACAAGTGTGAGGGTGGTGTGGGAGTGGGTGGTATTTTATTCTGTTGTACACAGTGTCGCTATGAGTTGGAACCGACTTGATGGCACCTAACAACAACACACTTTACAGACATGCTGTGTGTATTCTTTGGTCATTTCCAATAATACTTATTTTTTAAGTGTAATAAAAGCACCTCAAAAAGAATTTTAAAATAAAGACAAAGAATATAAAAAATTGGCAAAGATTAGCAAACAGACAATTCATAAAAGAAGAAATCCAAATGCCAATAAACATACGAAAAGATGTTCAACCACACTAGCAATTAGAGAAATGCAAACGAAAACAACAAAGATATGTTGATAATAAGTTATTGGTAGAGTATAATAATATTTAGGTAAAATTTAAAACCATCTCAAACTATACTATAAATTGTTTATACGTACATATGAAGTTAAAGAATCGAAACATGCTTGGGAATGGTGCATATCAAATCAGGGCTAGTGGTTATTTCTAAGGATGTAAGAGAGGCCTGGGATTAGGAAGGGGTGTAAAGGGATTTCAGCTGAATCTGTAACTTTTTATCTTTCTCAAGGAAAAAAGATCTAAAACAAATATAGTAAAATGAAATCTGCTAAAATCTGGGTGGTTCATTTGTTTTTCTCTACACTATTCTACATGTTTGAAAATTTTTAATAATTTTTAAGAAGGACAAGTTATTGACAATCTTTTTATTCTTTATGTGTGGTCTGAATAACTTAATAGGAACAAAATTTATGGTAATCTATGCCAAGCTGTCTAGAGCTTTGAAACCCAAATCCCTGACCTCTCTCCCTTTTCCCACAAAATCTACCCTCCAACTTCAAGATGTCATTTCTGGTAGAGTTCAAATTGGCCATTAATCCTGAAAAATTACTTTGTAACCCTTGACACTCCTGACAAGAGGTAGCAATGGAAGCATTCCACATTCACCAACTCCTCAGAGGGCCACGGCTGAACGCCTTGCTTAGAAAACAGAAGGTTGCTTCAGTAGATGAGCTGTGTTTCAAATCCTCCAGCTGCTGCTCTCCTTTGCTTTAATACGGTATGAAAATGACTGCTTCGCATTGGTCCTGGGCCCATGGATACTAAACAGCCTGAGGGGACTCCTGGCTCTGCTGCCAGTAACATTTTGATCTCAATCTTGGCCTGAGTCCCCTAAACAACCCATAAGGTTATTGAAGACAGCAATGGAACTATGCTGAACAACACCATTCATCCTCTGAGGACTACCCTTAAAATTTTTTTTTTTAATATAAAGTTTTTTTTTTTTTTTTAATATGTCCCTTCTACTCTGTTTTAGTCACCTAGTGCTGCTGTAACATAAGTATCACAAGGGGGTAACTTTAAAGAACAGAAATGTATTTTCTTATAGTTTTGGAAGCTAAAAGTTCAAATCAAGGTCTCAGTCTAATCCATTCAGTCCTTGTTGGTAGCCCCAGGCATTCCCTGGTTCCTTGGCTTGTAAACAGTCATCACATAGAGGCTGTTGCCCTCACTGCCCCCCCACCCCATGTGTCTCTGTGTCCATTCTGCTGTTTTTATAACTCTGAAATGATTAGATTTTGAACCTACCTTACTCAGGTATGACCTAATTAACCTAACAAAGAAAATTCTATTTCCAAACAGGATCATATTTACAAGTACGGGATCCAGAATTTCCATATATATTCTGGAGGAACACAATTCAGTCTATAACACTCTCCAACATTCTTCTGTTGGCTGTTAACACTTCAGATCTGGGTCATTGTGATGGTCTTCTAATGCTTTCCCAGCCTCCTGCCCGTCTCTCTCCCCTCATAACTGTTTCAAAAAAAAAAAAAACCATTGCCGTTGAGTCAATTCCAACTCATAGCAACCCTACAGGACAGAGTAGAACTGCTCCATAGGATTTCCAAGGAGCAGCTGGTGGATTCAAACTGCCAACATTTTGGTTAGTAGCTGTAGCATGCTGTAGCTCTTAACCACTGCACCACCAGGGCTCCCACTGCTTCTAAGATCATCTTTTAAAAGATAACTTTGGAATTGTCAAGCCGGTATTCAGAAGCTTCCAGTGGTCCTCCATCACCTACAGAGTGTGGCCTCCAAGGTCTTCTACCGTGGAAGTGGGGAAGCCTGCTATCTATAAATAATGAGGTGCCTCTCTCTGTTCACATGAGGATTCAAGTTTAACCTTAAAAATCACTGCTTTGCATTGCGATTTGCTCAGAGCAGGAGGACACTAGGTTGGTGTTACAACCAATGCTTGGGACCTGTGCTTGGAATCATGACCCACATATGATGGTCTCTCACTGTGTTCATCAAGACTGAAAAAGCTGGTACAGTCACTCTGCAACCTGGCATCCACTTTCCTTTCCACCCTCATGCTCCACTACTTCCTGCCGGGACCTTCCCATCCAGCCATCTTGTTTATTCACTCTTCTCAGAACCAAACGTGTCTCTTGCCTGCCTCCAATTTAGGCTCCCACCGTCCTCTCCACTCTCCTCCTCTCCCACCAAGCATAAAGTGCTTTCTCCTTTTGTTTTCAACATTCACTCAACAAAATGTTTATTGAATACTTGTTTTATGCTGGGCTCTCTGCTGAACTTCTTTAACACAATTTGAATAGTTTGCTTGGTGTTGATGCAGATCCCAGTTACTATGGCTGAGTAACAAAGATTCCAAACTTGGTGGTGTCAAACAGCAGCCTCCTTATTACACTCACAGATTCTGTGGCATAAGAAATGAGACAGGTATCAAAAAGTAAAACATCATGACCAAGTGGGATTCATACCAGGTATGCAAGGATGGTTCAACATTGGAAAATCAATCAACGTAATTCTCGACATAAATAAAATAAAAGAATCACATGATCATCTCAATCAACACAGAAAGGGCACTCGACAAAGTCCAACACCCATTCCTGATAAAAACTCTCAATAAAATAGGTATAGAAGGGAAATTCTAGTCCAAAGGACTAATGGACCACAACTACCACAGCCTCCACCAGACTGAGTCCAGTATAACTATTATGGTGCCCAGCTATCACCACTGACTCCTCCGACAGGAATCACAATAGAGGGTCCCAGATAGAGCTGGAGATAAATGTAGAACAAAATTCTAACTCACAAAAAAAGACCAGACTTACTGGGCTGACAGAGACTAGAGAATTCCCAAGAGTATGGCCGCCAGACACACTTATAGCTCAGTAATGAAGTCACTCCTGAGGTTCCCCCTTCATCTAAAGATTAGAGAGTCCCAATAAAACAAAACGAGACTAAAGGGGCACACCAGCCCAGGGGCAAGGACTAGAAGGCAGGAGGGGACAGGAAAGCTGGTAATAGAGAACCCAAGGTCGAGAAGGGAGAGTGTTGACATGTTGTGGGGTTGGCAATCAATCAATGTCATAAAACAATATGTATACTGTTTAATGAGAAGCTAGTTTGCTCTGTAAACCTTTATCTAAAGTACAATAATTAAAAAAGAGACAGAGAATGTCCTTAAACCTTAGTAAATTAAAAAGTCCTAAATTAAAAAAAAAAAGAAAACAAACTGGACAGGGCACAGCAGGGATGACCTCTTCCTCCTCCATGATGTCTGAGGCCTCTGCTGGGAAGACTCAAACGGCTGGGGGCTGAAAACGGCTGGGGGCTGAAATCATCTGGAGGCTTCTTCACTCACATGTCTGGGGCCTGGACTGGGATGATTCGAAGGCTGGGCTCAGCTGTGACTGTCGTTCTGCTTCTGAAAGGTCACAGCCATGAAAACCCTATGGTGAACAGTTTTACTCTGCACACAGACACATCACTGACCAAAGCACAGACATGTGGCCTCTCCGTGTGTCTTAGGCTGGGTTTTAGAGAAGCAAAACAAGTAATTTGTATAAATATATATAGAGAGAAAGATTTATATCAAGGAAGTGGCTCATGTGGTTGTAGAGGCTGGAAGTCCCAAGTCCGTGGGTCAGGCTTCTCCTGATGCATGTAGCCATGGGCTGGCGAACCCAAGATCAGCAGTTCGGAGAGCAGGGCTCTTGTTCACAGGCTGTGAAGATCGATGAATTCCAAAGATTGGCAGGCAAGACTATAGGTAAGCTGCTAGCTCAAGTCCCAAGAACCAGAGATCAGATGAACAGGAACCAGCTGCAGGATCCAGAATGAGCAAAAGCCCATTAGCCTTGCCGGAATATCCACTTATAGTCAACGCAGGCCACACATCCGGGGAAACTCCCTTTCATCGGATGAGCTAACACAGCAGATCCATCATGGTGGTGATCACATAATATCAGATCTCGTCATGGAAGTGATTACACCATCATATGACTATCAAATCACTGAGGAACATGGCCCAGCCAAGTTGACACACAACCTTAACCATTACACCGTGTGTCTTGGATTTCTCACAACAGAGTGGTTGTCTTCTGGGAGGGAGCATCCCAAGAGGGATCATTCCAGGAGAGCCAAGCAGAAGCTGCATGGCTTTTTTGAATCTAGCCTTGGATGTCACATAGTGTCATTTTAGCCGTGTTTTCTTGGTCAAAGCACTGACACGCCCACCCAGATTTAAGTGGAGGGGACATATATGCCAATCTCACAGTAAGAAAAGTGTCAAGGAATTTGAGGGTCATTTTTTAAAACTGCCACAAGGCCTCACTTCTATTGTGGTATGTATAAAAATAAAAACAAACCAGTTGCCATCAAGTCGATTCTAACTCAAGGTGACCTCATGTGTGCAGAGTAAAACTGTTTCCCATAGGGTTTTCATGGCTGTGATCTTTCAGAAGCAGATCGCCAGGCCTATCTTTCAAGGCACCTCAGGGTGAGTTTGAATCACCAACATTTCATTTGGTAGTGTGTGTTAACCATTTACACTACCCAGGCACTCTTCGTGGTATATATTGTTGTGTTAGCTGCTGTCGAGTCGGCCCCCGACTCACGGCAACCCCATGTGCTAGAGTAGAATTGCTCCACAGGGTTTTCTTGGCTGTAATCTTTAGGCAAACAGTTAAGTGCTTGACTACTAACTGAAAGTTTGGTGGTTCAAACTCATCCAGGGGTGCCTTGGAAGACAGGCCTGGTGACCTGCCTCCAAAAGGTCACAGCCTTGAAAACCCTATGGAATACTTCTACTCTGCATGTGAGTTCACCATGAATGGGTTTGATGGCAACTAACAACAATAACATTTATGGAAGCAGATTGCCAAGCCTTTCTTCCACTGTGCCACTGGGTGGGTTCAAACTGCCAACCTTCAGGTTAGCAGCTGATTGTAAACCACTTGTGCCACTTGGGTTCCTTTTGTAGAAGTTTTTAAATTCTTTCTTGGTGTTTTCCTATTTCACGTGTCTTTGTCTTTTTCCTCCACTACTTGGAGTCTTAGACTCCTTGGCATTCCCAGAGTGCCTGGCCAGTCCCTTCCTGGCATAGAAAAACCTTTTGAAACCATATAACTCAAACTCAGTAATCATTAAGTGGCTGCTTTCAAGGCAACTCGCTGGTTGACTATTGTTTAAAATCCCACAAATACAAACCCCAGATCCTGAGCTAGGATTTTCTAACATGATTCCCTGCTACAGGTTGACTAATTGTTCTAGTTAAAAGTCCTGCTCTCAAACACTTCTTAGATTCTGCACCTGCAGTCCCTGTAATCAAGTGGGTAAGGGGGGCCATGGGGACAGAGATCCCCCAGGGTTAGAATGAGACTTATTTTGTGAAGGACTGGAAGCTCTCAGAAAAACATGGCTCAAGAACCCCCAAATTAAAACCCTGGGACCACCACAGGAACCACTTTTGCTGTGGTGACCTAGCGGAGAAGAGCAGACCCAGTGTGAAAACAAAAACAGAACAATACAGAGTTCAAGTCATTTTGTCGTCCAGTAAGGCAAATGGCTTCACATGAGCTTTTCAGACAGCTGAAAGCCCGTTTTGTCACATTTTTCCCACTGTCATTGCCTCTTCAGTCTAGAGCCCGAGCATTTCAGGAAACACAAACTGTTCCCAGAAAAGAGGAGGAAGGGAGCTGTCTTTGAGAGAGAAGACTGGCTTGGACTTCTTTTCAATCGGGATCCTTTCTATACAGAATCACCTTGAATTTAATACCTTCTAATCAGTGTGGGTTGCTCTGATTTGCCCAACATTAGGATGTCTCACTCACTTTTTTGCAATGTGCCCCCTGAGAGAACTGTTTGGATCCTAATTTGAACATAACCTTGTTATTTCAGAACTCTAAAGAGAACAAATGGAAGCAAAAGGAAGAAAGCAAAGATCTCCAGTGTGGTTCAAGTTAAGAAACTTACTGTAATAACAAGGTCTGTATAAATTTTTGTATGGGAAAAAATAAAAATTCAAAAAAAGCATCATTTGTCGAAAGTAACAAATGCTATGAAAAATATAAGATGGAATGAGAAATGGAGTGTAATGTTGGGGAGGTACTAGTTTATATAGGGTGGTCATTGAATGCTTCTCTGATAAGACATTCATTTGAGCAGAGGCCTGAATTAAATGAGTAAGCCCTGTATGTATCTAGAGCAGGGGCCAGCAACGTACTGCTCATGGGCCGAATTTAACCTGCCACCAGCCTTTGAAATAAAGTTTTATTGGAACATGGCAAAAAAAAAAGAAGCTCACTGTAACAGAAGCCTCCCTCTCAGGAGACTGTAAACAGTCCAGTAGCCATTGAGTCAGCTCCAACTCATGCTGACTCCAGGTGTGCTAGAGTACAGCTGTGCTTCATAGGGTTTTCAATGGCTGATTTTTCAAATTGCCAGGGCTTTCTTCCAAGGCGGCTTTTGGTGGACTCAAACACCAACCTTTAGGTTAGCAGCTGAGTATGTTTACCGTCTGCACCACCCAGGGACACCTAGGAGATCATAGGAACCATATTTTGTAGAAAACAAAGGACAAAGTAAACCCTTCCGTTTTTTAAACAAAACGAACACATCCTGACATTTGGTAGGATTATTGATTAAAGATTCTCCTAAATCGTTTACCTAGTACCTCCACAGATTTAGAGAAAAAGAGCTATAAAGCATACTCTGACTGTTATACATTGGTTTTTTTGTTTTGGACTTCCAATGATTCTCTAAGTGCAAAAAAAAAGGTTCTAATTTCCTCGGCAGGGAGTACATCAGCCACATCCCTGGTTTATACGATGTGTGTAGTACCCGGCTTCTTGATGTATCATTTCTTTACCTTCAGACACCACATACAGTTGGTTTGCAAAGGAGACGTTTTTTTCTGTTCGTAAAGTACTGGAAAGAAAAATAATGAATCAAACCTAACCAAACCATAAATACATTTGTTCTCTTAAGTTCTTGCTTTTCTCAAGCAATTAAAGCAATTTTATCTTTGGAGATGGAAATTAACTCTTGTGGCAGTTAGAAAGCTTTTCTTTGTGGAAAAGAAAATCATGATTTATAGAGTTAAAACAGTAACAACTCAATCCACTACATCTCGTCAAATGATTCCCTGTTGTTGTTGTGTACTGTCAAGGTCATTTCAACTCATAACAACCCTACAGGACAGATTAGAACTACCCCAAAGGGTTTCCAAGGCTGTAATCTTCACTGGGACAGATCACCAGGTCTTTTCTCCTGTGGAGCGGCTGGTGGGTTTGAACAGCGACTTTTCAGTTAGCAGCTGAGGGCTTAACCATTGTGCCACCAGGGCTTCTTAAATGATTCCTAGGCCACCTAAGCTTCCTACAACAAAGGACAACAAAGGAGTCAGGAGCTGCCTGACAGGATGAACAGTGTGACTGAACTCAAGGTAGGCCAAATGCAGAGGAGCTAACTGCTATTCACCACTTAATGGCTGATCAATATTTATTGTCAGCTGAAAATGAGTGTTCCCAAAACCAAACCCACCGCCGTGGGGCTGATTCTGACTCACAGTGACCCTACAGGACTGAGTAGAACTGCCCCATAGGGTTTCCAAGGTTCTAAGTCTTTACGGAACTAGACTGCCACATCTTTCTCCGGCCGAGCAGCTGGTGGATTGGAAACACTGAACTTTAGGTTAGCAGCCAAGTGCTTTAAGCACTGCACCACCAGGGCTCCGTAAGTGAATTTAAGGGGGAATAAAAAGGACAAAATCCCAACTGCCAGTTCTGTTCCCAGCAGCAAGATGGAGCAGATATTCAAAGAAACCGCTCAGAATACAACATAGCCAAGAGTACGGGAAAAATAAAATAAAAACATCCTTTCAGTGTATGTTTGAGCTGACAGGGAGCGAAGGGAATTCCTTCATGACCAGAAACTATCTAAGAGACTACAAATCTGTAGGAGAGCAGGAGAATGCAAGTGTTGGAGCCAGAGTTTTCCCTTGGGGTACAAGTCCATCCCTGGTGGCCCAGAGTTTGTGTTCAAGGGACTGCTCTTTGGGGTAAAGGTAAATAAAGGATGGCTCCTAGGCAGGGTGAGAGGTCGCCCTGATCCTTGATGTCTCATCACCAGAGCACTCCTAAAGTCATTGCACACCCATCTCAGAATTCTTTGTGGTGTCGATTTGTGAAGCTACCAGGGAGACAGGAGAATTGATCTGCTACAACTGTGGGAATGAATTTCTGTTGTCAGATAACTTCCTTATGTGTGACCGAAAGGTGCAGAGTTGTCAAAGCCAGAATCTCAGTGTCATGGATTGAACTGTGTCCCCCAAAAATGTCTGTCAGCGTGGCTGGGTCATGATTCCCAGTATTGTATAATTGTGTACCATTTTGTAATCTGATGTGATTTCCTTATGTGTTGTAAATTCAATCACTATGATCTAATAAGAGGGATTAGCAGCAGTTATACTGATGAGGTATACAAGATTGCATAGTGTCTTAAGCCAATCTCTTCTGAGATATAAAAGAGAGAAGCGAGCAGAGACACATGGGAACCTCATACTACCAAGAAAGCAGTGCCGGGAGTAGAGTGCATCCTTTGGACCTGAGGTTCCTGTGCAGAGAAGCTCCTAGACCAAGGGAAGATTGATAACAGGGACCTTTCTCCAGAGCCTACAGAGAGAGAAGGGCTTCCCCTGGAGATGATGCCTTGAATTTGGGCTTGTAGCCTACTAGACTGTGAGAGAATAAACTTCTCTTTGTTAAAGCCATCCACTTGTGGTATTTCTGTTGTAGCAGCACTAGATGATGAGGATACCCAGGTTCAAACTTGACGCGCTCTGTGAGATGTCTCCTCGCCGCCTCAGGCAGAATAAACCACCCTCACCTGTGCCCCCAGCCCTCTGGGCACCCTTCTGTGGTGGTGAGTTACTATTAGGGCACCAGACTGTAAACTCCTCAGTGCAGGGATCTAACCAGGGTAATAAGCTACTGGTGAGGAGGCAGAGTCTGTGTGCTCTGGCCCAGGCCTCGTGAGTTTAGCCAGGAGGGTTCCCCTCATCTGCTGCTCAGAATTGCTCAGATCTTACAATAATTAGGAAATTGATGAACTTCATAAGACTGAGATTAAAAATAGCTAAAGCAAAGCAGAATTTTTACTGGACTGTCAACAGATTTGATCAAAGAGGCCCATCAGAAATCAGTTTTTGGTGGAAAGAAAACGACCCAAGATCTTGACGCATGAGATCATGGTGGGTGGGACTCTGATTTGGCTTCCGGGTCAGGCCAGCTGCAGAGCTTCTGAATCTAAGACCACAGATCAGCTCTAGGGGGCAAAAAGTCTCACGGGCAGACGCAGATATGGAGGTGAGAACCCGGTGACTTCTCAGGGTTGGTACTCTCAACATGTATTCCCCTCGCCTGGAACAGCACCACATAGCACCTCCAAGCTGTGTCCAGAGGCAATGCCATTCCCATGGAGTACAATGTGAAAGGGGCCCCTGAAGATGGGAAATGTGGTGGCCCTGTAGCCCACTCTCCTTTCTTCTGCTTCAAGACCCAGGTCCGTTCAAATACTACCCTTCATGAAGCCTTCTCCAGCTGCTCCAGGAATTGCTTCAGTACCTTACAGCATTTGCAATTCTCCTCTGTCAAATAAAAATGCTGTTGTTAGCTTCTGTCAAGTCGGCTCATGGTGACCCCACGTACAACAGAACAAAACGTTGCGGGTTGGTCCAGAGCCATCTTCATGATTGTTGGTATGTTTGAGTTCATTGTTGCACCTATTGTGTATTTTGAGTGCCTTCCAATCTAGGGGGCTCATCTTTCAGCTATATCGAACAATATTCTTTTTATTAATTTTATTTTAAATGTTTTGTTATGCTTTAGGTGTAAATTTGCAGAGCAAATTAGTTCCCCATTCAGTAGTTTGTGTTCCACACATAAAGTGTTTTATGACAATGGTGTCATTCTCCATAATGTGTCAGCACTTTCCCCATTTCTGTCCTAGCTTCCCCGTTTCCTTTCGTCCTGGTTTTCTACCCCTTCCTGCCTTCTCATCTTTGCTTTTGGGCAAATGTTGCCCTTTCGATCTCATAGAATTGATTGCTCTAAAGAGCATGTTCCTCTTGGGTGTTATCATTTATTTTATAGGCCTGTCTATGGTTTGGCTGAAAGGTGGTCTCCGGAAATGTCTTCAGTTCCAGTTCAGAAAGGTGATTTAGGGCCACAGTCTCGGGGGTTCTTCCAGTCTCTGTCAGACCAGTAAGTCTGGTCTTTTTTGAGAATTTGATTTTTTGTTCTGCAGTTTTTCTCCTGCTCTGTCCAAGGTCCTCTGCTGTGATCCCAGTCAGAGCAGTCGGTGGTGGTAGCTGGGCACCATCTAGTTCTTCTTGTCTCAGGGTCATGTTGGCTGTGGTTCATGTGGCCCATTAGTTCTTTGGACTAATTGCTCCCCTGGGTCTTTGGTTTTCTTAATTCTCCTTTGCTCCAGATGTAAGAGACCAATAGTTGTATCTTAGATGGCCACTGGCAAGCTTTTAAGACCCCAGATGCTATTCACCAAAGTAGGATGTAGAACTTTGTCTATTAACTATGTTGTGCCAATTGATGTAGATGTCCCTCAAGTCTATAATTTGACACCTTCGAGCCTGGGAGCTTCGTCTCTTGAGGTGTTTGGTTATGACTAAGAAGTTGCCCTGGCTGTGGTCCTTGTGTGCTCAATTGTCTATCTAAACATATAGGCAGCACCTACAGTTGTGTATGGAGAAATATCCACCACCAAACCTATAACTGCAAGTTGGAGTGTTCCTTTAGCCTCCCACACCTCTTGGCATATTTATCTCCCTATGTATCCATTCGTAATTTCATGCTTGTTGACATTTCATGCTTGTTGCAGGATTGTCTATGCTATAGTATTTAGTATTTACCAATGTTGCCCTTTGTTCTTGTGTTCCTCTCAGTGTCTTCCCATGCCTTGGTCATGTTTTGCTGACTACCTTCATATTGTGTATAGCCTTTCCCTTCACCAATATTAAAACACGTCTTCTATTTGGTAATTTTGCCCCCCCCCCACCCTGAACAATAGTCTATTGTGATCCATAAGATTTTCATTGGCTAATTTTCAGAAGTAGATTTCCAGGCCTTTCTTCTAAGTCTATCTTGGTCTGGAAGCTCCACTGAAACCTGTCCACCATGAGTGACCCTGCTGGTATTTGAAATACTGGTGGCATAGCTTCCAGCCTCATAGCAACACACAAGCCACCACGGTGGGACAAACTGACAGACAGGTGGTTGTCAAATACGAATACATAGTATTTACGACATTTACTCTAATCATTATCTCTCCTATTGTCTGAGCTCCTTGGGGGCAGTAACTGTGTTATTCACATTTTCCCTCCCTGGCTCTAGAGCAGTGCCTGGCTCCTACATGTTTGTTGGCTTGAACCTTGGTTAGGGTTTTTGGTGAGGGCATGAGTCACATGCCTACTCAGAGTGACCCATAACGTGCAAACTGTTTGCAAACTGCACCTGCACTCAATCAGCATGAGGATGAAGCACAAGCAGGGCCAGGCTAGGAGGCCTCAAGGTCCCTACCAATTCCTGCAGGCTGTGTGAGAAAACAGTAGTCTGACTGCGAGACAGGGCCCAGCGATCCAAGGGACAATGTGGATGTTCAGAGGCTGTTTCTGAGCAAACAATGGCTGAGGCTCTGAAACCTAAGAAAACAAGTCCACCCAAGGCAGGTGGTGAGAGTCAGAGCATTCACGCTGGCCCACAAGTACACTCATTGGAGAAATGGTGGACAAGGCACTTTCCCGTATAGGAACCTCCTATATTAGAAGCCCCTGACTGTGCTCTTGGTGCCCTCAAACCACAGCTCAGTGCTTACTGAAAAAGTCAACAATTCATCTTATCACAGCTTTCAATGCTGATCCAGCCTGGACTCCTTGACCTTCCAGCACTGTGGTGTGCGGTGTGCCTGACAAACCAACACAAAACATCTGAGCAGGCATGCAGAGCTGTCTGGGGTGAAGAGAGAGGTCATACCTGACTCCTACATTTATAAAACAATGAGTCCCTGTTACTTGCCTCCTGTTTAAATGGATTTTGTCCCCCTTCAAATTAGGAGAGTTACAAAGGGAAGGAGACAAAGTAATGTTTAAGTAGAAATATAATACGTAAACATATAGTATTTAAAAAATACTGGCACAATGGTTAAAGAGTTTGGCTGCTAACCAAAAGGCTGGCAGTTCGAATCCACAAGCCTCTCCTTGGAAACCCTATGGGGCAGTTCTACTCTGCCCTATAGGGTTGCTATGAGTCAGAATTGACTCAACGTCACTTAACAACAACAACAACAAAAACAAAAAACCAAACCCGTTGCCGTGGAGTCAATTCTGCCTCATGGCAACCCGATAGAGCAGAGTAGGATGGCTCTATAGGGTTTTCTTGGTTGTAATCTTTATTGAGAGACGCCCTAGTGGCACAGTGGTTAAGTGCTTGGCTGCTAACTGAAAGGTTGGTCGTTCAAACCCACCAGCTGCTTCTTAGGAGAAAGATATGGTAGTCTGCTTCCATAAAGGTTACAGCCTTGGAAGCCCTGTGGGGCAGTTCTACTCTGTCCTTTAGGGTCATTATGAGTCAGAATCAACTCAATGGCAATAGGTTTGGTTTTTTTGGTTTAATCTTTACAGAAGCAGATCGTCAGGACTTTCTTCTGTGGCACTGTTGGGTGGATTTGAACCACCAACCTTTAGGTTAGTGGCAGAGTGAAAACTTTTAATCCTAGACCCTCCCTCGGCAAGGTCTCCTGAGGGCAGAAATAGTATAAAGGGAGTGGAAATCCAGGACAAATGGTTAAGTTTAAATGAGGCAGAAACATTCACCAACAGCTACAGCTGCCCAGTGGTGGAATGAGCTGCCCTGTGAGACTGGGAAGGTGTTATGGATTGAATTGTGTCCCCCAAAAATGTCTGTCAACTTGGCTAGGCCATGATTCCCAGTATTGTGTGACTGTCCACCATTTCATCACCTGATCTGGTTTTCCTACGGGTTGTAAATCCTACCTCTATGATGTTAATGAAGCAGGATTAGAGGCAGTTATGTTAATGAGGTAGGACTCAATCTACAAGATTAGGTTGTCTCTAGAGTGAATCTTTTGAGATGTAAAAGAAAGAATTGAACAGAGAGACAGGGGAACCTCCTACCACCCAGAAGCAGAGCCGGGAGCAGTGTACATCCTTTGGACCTGGGGTCCCTGTGCTGAGATGCTCCTAGACCAGGGGAAGATTGATGACAGGGACTTTCCCCCAGAACTGACAGAGAGAGAAATACTTCCCCTGGAGCTGGCACCCTGAATTTGGACTTCTAGCTTCCTACACTATGAAAGAATAAATTTATCTTTGTCAAAGCCATCCACTTGTGGTATTTCTGTTACAGCAGCACTAGATAACTAAGACAGAAGGGTAGCTGAGGCTGGGTGAGTAAAGGTCTGGAGGCTGGAAAGTAGTGGTCCCAAACTTTTAAATTATAAAGACCTTTTTTTTTTAAAATATATTTTATTGTACTTCAGGTGAAGGCTTACAGAACAAATAGTTTCTCATGAAACAGTAGTACACATGTTGTTTTATGACATTGGTTAACAACCCCACAACATATTAACCCTCTAAATTCTCAACCTTTTTTTTTTTGGTGAAGATACACATAGCCAAAGATACACCATTTCAAAAATTTCTACATGCACAGTTCAGTGACATTGACTACGCTCTTCCAATTGTGCTGTTATTCTCACTTAAGATGAAGGCTTCCAGAACAAAATAGTTTCTTATTTAACAGTTACTACAAATGTTGCCCTATGACAATGGTTAACAATCTCACAACACATCAACAATATCCTCACTCAATCTTGTGTTCCCTATCACCAGCTTCCTTGTCCCCTTCTGCCTTCTGGCCCTTGTCACTGGACTCCTGTACCTCGTTAGTCTCATTTGGTTTTACGGGGCTGTCCACTCCCAGGCTGAACAGTGAACCTCAGAGGTAACTTCACCACTGAGCTAAAAGGGTGTCTGGGGGCCATAATCTCGAGGTTTCTCCAGTCTCCTTTAGGCCAGTAAATCTGGTCTTTTTTTTTGTGAGTTATAATTATGCTCTAGATCCTTCTCCAGCTCTGTCCGGAACCCTCTGTTGTGATCCTGTAAAGACCTTTTGTTTTAAACATGGCTCTTTAAATACCATTGGACAAATGCATGACCAAAGCTGCTATGAATTCAGCAAAGCTTTTACATAAAGTTGTATTGGATTGCAATAGCATCCATGTAGATCCATTTGCTGTGGGAAACATGTTCATTCTGTCCAAAAATCAATGTTGATGTATATGTGGATTCTAGGATGCTTTGCAGTCAATAGCGTGTTTGGGATGTACAGGTTAGGAATACTGATGCATAATAAATTCATGCATGAATTGAATTTGATAAACTTTCCAATCCTGAATCTATAAAGTCAGTTATTCATTGTTAAATAGTTATGTGCCAGGCGTTGATGTTAAGCACCCTATGGTTCCATGTGGGTACATCAGGGAAGCTTGCTCAGCATATGCACATGTCTGTCTATCTGCACTGAACATGCAGACAGGCTGTGCCTCAAACTTCCAGGCAGCCATAAGACTGCTAGGAATGAGACATATACACCCACTAGCATTAATCATTCCATGGGTGCTATGGTCATCTGTGATTGAGCTGGACACACGAGACACTTACACGATGTTGGCAAAATGAAAGCCATTATTATTATTTAGAGAAAGCAAATAGCAAACAATAACAACAGATTCTCAAAAGGAAAACCTCTTACTCTTTCCAAAATTATCCATGTCCATTCTTATGTTGCTGGGCAGGCGCATCATGATTCCGGTCAGATGCTGTATTCATGTCACCTGCCTCCAGCTACCACCCGCTGCCTGGGGGGCTTGCGCGGCTCCCAAGACTTCTGCTCTGCCGCTGGGTCTGCTAGGCTCTGCTGCTGGCTCCCACCAATCTACCTGGGCCTGCAGGGCTCTCTGGCCCATCCGAGGGTGAGGGGTGCAACCCCTGCATGGGCACATTCAGGCGTCTTTTGCCCTGCTGAATCAAGTATTACAACTCTTTAAGCTCCGCTGCCCAGAGGCAGCCAGCTCTGCCCTGCTGTAGGAAGACCCCTGCACAGAATCTTCGGAGGCAGCCCCTGCACAGGGTACACTCAGGCCTCTGCCCAGCACCAGCAGATGTTAACAGCTCTTTTAGCTCCACCGGCAAGCCTCCTGCCTGAAGGTGCTCAGGTCTGATTCTGTGCACCAGCAAGCCTACTGCAGCCACCTTGCTATGTGGGCCGGCAAGCCCACTGCTGCTGTTCTGCATCGTTTTCAATTTTGCTCTTTCTCCTGGAGCTAGGAGATTCTCAGAGTAGGGACCTTGGGTCCAAAGAATGCTCTCCACTCCAGACTCTTCTTAATGGTAGTGAGGTCCCCCGAAACCTCCGTGGGACTGGCCCTCATATAAGCCTCAAACTAAACCAAACCAAACCCATTGCCGTCAAGTCAATTTTGACTTATAGCGACCCTATAGGATAGAGTAGAATTGCCCCATAAGGTTTCCAAGGCTGCAATCTTGATGGAAGCAGACTGCTACGTCTTTCTCCTGGAGCAGCTGATGGGTTTGAATTGCTCACTTTTCAATTAGTGCTAAGCACTTAACCAGTGCATCACCAGAGCTCCTTTATACCTTGTCCATTTCAAGGCATGATCCTCTCACCGGGACCACAAACTGACCAATCGCCTCAGTAGACCATAAGCAGTGGCTTCACTAGGGGGGTACGGCCCATACCCGATGACACTGTCCGAGGGGTTGATACCAAAATGACTCCAGGGTTAGCAGTGGCGGTGGCGGCTTGGCAGTGGGAGCAGTGGAGGGCCATCGATGCTGTCAGTGGGTGGGCAGCCGAGGCAGTGGTGTCACCAGAGTTGATGTCACCTGTCACCCAGTACGATAACTCGCCCACCCTCCACCTGCCAGTCAGGGTGCGTACGTATGGCCATGGTGACCTCTATAGGGTAGAAAGGACAGTCTTCACCTCAGCCATTGGCAGAGGGCACGAGCTGTGGGGAAGTGAGGGGTGGGGCGCGGCTGGGAGGGGTGGGGCCACACTGGGTGGTACAGCACTTGGCCCTGCGCTGGGCTGGCAGCTGGCTGCTCCGCCCACCAGGTGGAAGTTTGCTGGCCTGCCCTGCCCATGGTGGGTAAAGGGGAAGAGATGACACCATGAGTTACTGCACTGGGTGACACCAACCCTAGTGATGCCATTACCATAAGTCACTCAACTTGCATAGTCCCAATCATTTTTGGACATGTTGTCAGGAGGGATCACTCCCTGGAGAAGGACATCATGCTTGATGAAGTAGAGGGTCATTGAAAAGGAGGAAGACCTTCAATAAGACGGATTGACACAGTGGCTGCAACAATGAGTTTAAGCATAACAATGATTGTGAGGATGGTGCAGGACCGGGCAGTGTTTTGTTCTGTTGTACATAGAGTCGCTATGAGTCGGAACCAACTCAATGGCACCTAACAACAATAACAGCCAATCATTTTGTGGGAATTATAAGACCATGGCTAGAAAGGGCACATAAAAGCGATTCATTACACCACACTCAGCCTTTCTGCGGCTTAGCCCCTGGGCCCTTCTGTGGCTTAGCCTGCTCTGTTCTGTTCTGGATATCACAAACGGTTAAGTGATTGGCTGCTAAATGAAAGGTTGGCAAGGCGTCTCGGAAGATAAGGCCTCATGATCAACTTCCAAAACAATCAGCTGTTGAAACCCCTATGGAGCACAGTTCTGCTCTGGAACACATGGGGTTGCCAAGAATTGGAATCTACTCAACTGGTTTTTTTTTGTTGTTGTTTGTTTGTTCTCTTTAGAGCAAGCCTCTGAGGTCCATCTCCCAGAGTACCACCCCCACGCCCTTCCCAATCCCTGGGTGGTGGCTTCAGAAAACATCTCTGTAACTGCAGCTTCCCACCTTTCCATGAAGCTCCAGGAAATAAATTGAGGAGCCTTCTGGCTTTGCTGCTAACACAGGAAACAGGAGGCTCCTAAATTAACTACAGCAGGGATCTCACTAGGGTCCATAAGTTAGGAAGTCCTTGTAGTCATGACTCTCATTAAAAATAAAACTCCACATAGGGAGCCCAGTTATGGAGGCTTCCTAGACATATCCAAACAACTTGTGGGATTGGTTTACTGGGTTAAAAGGCTTGACAACTCGGGGGACAACTTAGTCAACTGGCGTAACAGTTCACAAAGATAATGTTCTACATCCTAGTTTGGTGAGTAGTGTCTGGAGTCTTAAAAGCTTACTAGTGGCCATCTAAGATACAACTATGGGTCTCTACCCGTATGGAGCAAAAGAGAACGAAGGAAATCAAAGGCTCAAAGAAGAAACTAGTTCACAGGACTAATAGTCTCTACAAACCACAGCCTCTTCTAACCTAAGACCAGAAGAACTAGATGGTGCCCAGCTACCACTACCAACTGTTCTGACCAGTGATAAAACAGAAGTTCCTGGATAGAATGGGAAAAAAATGTAGAACAAAACTCAGATTCCTAAAAAAAAGGCCAGAAAAATGGCGCTCTAGGCAGAAGCACCATGCCATCTCTCCACAGCAAAGATTCGGAAAACTAAGCCGAACAGAGAAAACAGCAATCCTGAAACCCTAAAACATCAAATGAAGAGATAAAGAACTCAGCCAAG
>NW_004443986.1:9959166-10000502 GCF_000243295.1 Trichechus manatus latirostris
ATGTCACTGAACTGTGCATGTAGAAATTTTTGAAATGGTGTATCTTTGGCTATGTGTATTTTCACCAAAATAAAAAAGGTTGAGAAGTTAGAGGGTTGATATGTTGTGGGGTTGTTCACCAATGTCATAAAACAACATGTGTACTACTGTTTCATGAGAAAATATTTTTTCTGTAAGCCTTCACGTGAAGTACAGTAAAAAAAAAAAAGGCCAGAGCTACTGGACGGATAGAGACTAGGGGAACCTCGGAGACTGTCACCCTAAGATAACTTTGAACTTTCAGCCAAATAATAGATTGGCTTATAAAATAAACAATGTCACCCATGAGTAATGTCCTCACTTAAATAATTAACTGTATGAGACCAAATGGTCAACATTTACCCAAAAGCAAAGATGAGAAGGCAAGGAGGTGAGGGGAAGCTAGATCAATGGAAACAAAACCAAGAGAATGGAAATAATGAGAACGCTAACCAAACCAAAAAGCAAACCCACTGCTGCTGAGTCGATTCCAACTCATGGTGACCCTATAGAACAGAGCAGAACAGCCCATGGGGTTTTCAAAGCTATACATCTTTACAGGAGTGGACTGCCACATCTTTCTCCGATGGAAACCCTTCAAACCACTGACATTTTGGTTAGCAGCTGAGTGCTTTAACTATTGGGCCAGCAGGGCTCCTTGAGAATGCTGACATATTGTAAAATTGTAACCAATGGCATGGAACTATCTGTATGAAAATTATTAAAGGGGAACCTAATTTGCTGTGTAAGCTTTCACACAACAACATATTTTTAAAAATATAATCAAAATTCAAGGAACTTGAAACATAAGTTTTATTCTGAGTAGTTATTCTATATGCATATAGGGAGATCATTTTGATTCCAAAAGAGCAAATGGCTCCAAGTAGGATAGTTACAATGAAGCTTACAAAGAGAAAAGGAGAGAGAAGAACGGAAGATCAACCATTGGCTAATCTTAACGTGATTAATTGAACCCTGCCCTTCCCCTTTACTGAGCTCAACTGATATCAAGTCACAAGGTAGTCTCTGATCCGGCTGTTAAAAAATTTGGCTTTGTGGATAAGAAAAAAACCTTAAAATCAAAGTAAGATGCCTGTTACTAATTTTTCTCTTTCACACCTGGTTAATTTATAATTCCTGACTCCTTCAGGAAACGGCTTTGTCTGTAACTCTCTGTTCTCAGTACCCCAAAGGTGGGAATTATCAAACCCTCCTTCCCTTCTGATTCTGCCTTTAAAAAGCAACCAAAGACTGAAAATTAAATGCAAGCACAACACTAGATGACCCTGTTCTCAAGAGGGGGTATTGTGCATTTCTGAGATCCTCTCTAATCAGTAACAGCCATTTCCCTGATTCTCACCACAGGTAGGAATTGTGACTTACAAAAACTGCTTCTATATAACACCAAATGTGTGTGAAGTGTGCACGCTTGACCAAGGTAAATGATATCACTAAGAAGTACGCAAGAAAAAAGGACATTTTTGGTAAATGCTATGACATATAAAACTGTGCAACAACAACTAACTAATAGGAATGTGGACACGTGTATGTATGTATGCATTTAAGTGTATAGGTATGTATATGTGTGTATATATGTGGGCATATATAGATGTATCTACATACAGGTGTATATATGTCTAAGTATCCAACAAAAAAAAAAACCAAACCTGTTGCCATCAACTCAATTCCAACTCATAGCGACTGTACAGGACAGAGTAGAACTGTCCTCATAAGATTTCCAAGGAGTGGTTGGTGGATTCGAACTGCCAGCCTTTTAGTTAGCAGCCACTTAACCACTTTGCTACCGGGGCCCCTTATCTAAGTATGTGCATCCATATATATACATATACACAATAAAGCACATAGGGGGCACAAACACAGATACTTCTTAGACTTAATCAAACACCTCGCGGGATTGGTTATTGGCGTCCAAAGGCTTAGGACCATAGTCTTGTGGGACAACTCAGTCAACTGGCATAATATAGTACATAAAGTTTGTGTTCTACATCCTAGCTTGGGGAACAGCGTCCAGAATCTTAAAAGCTTGTGAGTGGACATCTAAGATACAACTATTGGTCTCTATGCATCTGGAGTAAAAAAGAAGGAAACCAAAGAGTCAGAGAAGAAACTAGTCCACAGGACTACACAAACCATGACCTCATAGACCCTGAAACCAGAAGAATTAGATGGTATCCGGCTACCAATACTGACCTTTCTTATCAGGAACACAATAGATGGCTCCTTACGGAATGGGAGCAAAATGCGGAACAGAACTCAAATTCTTATTGGACTGGTTGATACTGGAGGACTCCCCAAGACTATTGTCCTGAGATACTTTTTAAACCTGGAACCAAAACAATTCCATGAAATCATTTTTTAGCTAAATAACAGATTGGCTCATAAAAGAAACAATATCATCTGTGAGTAGATCACCTATATGAGAGCAAACAGTCAACATTTACTCGAAAGCAAAGATGAGAAGGCAAGGGGGCCAGGGAAACTAGATTACTGGAAACGAAACCACCAGAAGAGAAATAATGAGAAAGTTGACACACTGTGAAAAAATGTAACCAATGTCACTAAACCAATTTTGTAGAAATTGTTAAATGGGAGCCTAATTTGCTGTGTAAACTTTCGCCAAAAACACAATATTTTAATTTAAAAAAAGAAAAGAAAAGAAAACCTACTTCTGTTAACACTAAGGACATGTTTTTAGTAGCTGTCATTGAGTTGGCTCTGACTCATGGTGACCCCATGTACAACAGAATGAAACATTGTTTAGTACTGTGCCATCTTCACCATCATTGGTATGCTTCACTCCATTGTTGTGGCCACTGTGTATTTTGAGTGCCTTCCAACCTAGGGGGTTCATCTTCTAGCACTATATCAGACAATATTTTGTTATGATCCATAGAGTTTTCATTGGCTAATTTTTGGAAGTAGATTGCCATGCCTTTCTTCCTAGTCCATCTTAGTCTGGAAGCTGCCAAAACCTGTTCAGCATCATAGCAACACACAGGCCTCCACTAACATGGGTGGTGGCTGCACTTGAGGTGTATTGGGTGGGAATCAAACCCAGGTTTCCTGCATGGAAGGCAAGAATTCTACCACGAACCACTACTGCTCCCTGTATCATTAATTACTGTAGGCAAAAGCTAATGAGAACTCGGACTAAGGAAGTGACAGTGGGAATAAAGACAAGAATCTGGATTAAAAAAAAAGTCTGGAGATAGCATAAGAAGGATTCGACAATGGATTACTTTGTTGCAGGGAGGTCCTGGATTGGCTGAAGTGCAGGGTTTGGGAGATCTGGGGAAATGATGATGCAGATAAAGGACATATTCTCCTCGAAGCAAATACAGGTAGTTAAGCAAACGGAGTGTTCAGAGAAAAGGATGGGAACATGGACTGGAGGGCAAAAGCTGAGGAAACACACCAAATTCATGCCTGGGGCGGGGGTGGGGGATGGGACTGAGGAGGATAGAACTGGAGGACAGAAGAGACTTAACTTTCATCTGTAATACTTGTTTTCAAAAAGAAGTTGAAGCAATTGTAAATATTTGAGGTGGTACACACTGGTGCTTATATTAGTTTCTGTGCTTTTCTGTAGTTTTTAATTTCCACAAGATTAATGCTTGGAGTTATTTCTTTAAAAGAAATCAAATAATGTAGCAAGCATTTTTGGAGTACCTGCTATGTGCTTGGCACTGTTCCAGGCATTTAGGATATTTGACCCTGGCAATGTTGAATTTTATCTAAACCCTGTGCTCCTGGAAAACTGCAATGGTTAAGAAATCCTCCCACCCTTTTTTGTTCTGGGGTTTACTGCAAAGAAACATCCTTCCTTATATGACCTATATAAGACTCAGGGATCCCCTTCCCCATTTTATTTACCTATGACAAGGCTTTTTTGCCTCTTCTTTGAGATTTGATCTTATGGTCAGAGCATCCCCCTATTGCAATAGTCCCCCCTCCTAGGAAGAAAGGCTTGATGAACTGCTTCCCTAAAGATTATGTGCAAGAAAACCCTATGGAGCAGTTCTACTCTAATACACGGGGTTGCCGTGAGTCAGAACTGACTCCACAGCAACTAGTTTTTTTTTTTTTTTTCCTACTAGTGTCTCCACAAAGCCTTCCTTGAAGTTACCAGGAGTTCAGAAACTTGGCTTCTGTTTCTTGCTTGGCCAGTAAGTGTATGCTCCTGTGCAAGTCACTTTTCCCCATCAGGTCTCTTTCAGTTCTCAAATTCCTTAATTTTGTAACAGCATCTCAGCATTCCTTTTCTCACAGAGATGGTCTCCAAGGTGCGGTACACTGGAGGGTGCTTCTCCCTAAAAGGAGTGTAAATGTTGTTGTTGTTAGTTGCCGTGGAGTCGATTCCCACGCCTCCAACACCTAGTGACCCCATGTGTGCAGAGCAGAACTGCTCCAGAGGGTTTTCAAGGCTATGGCCTCTCAAAGAGGATCGCCAGGACTTACTTCTGAGGTGCCTCTGGGTGGGTTTGAACCGCTAACCTTTCAACTAGTAACGGAGCATTTGTTGTGCCACCTAATTCCAATCTAATCAATAGCAGCCACTTCGGTATATTCAGTATCAAGAGTTGTTTTAGGCTCTGAGGAGAGGAGAGTTGTCTAAAAAGTTTTTTTGCCTTTATGCAGTTTACAGTCTAGTGGAGGGAGGCAGACAAAAAAAGTAGAAGACATAGTGCATAATTACAACATAGCGCAAAGCAAGGTCCGCAATCAAATATTTATTTGCCCTCTGACCTCTACAAAACCTAAACCCGAGTCAGTCTTCCCCGGTCATCATCATTCCATCCAGGCTCCAGGCTCCGCCTGCGGCCCCGCCCCCGGAAACTGGGCCTGCCCACACCCTGACGTAGAATTTCCAGGCGGCGCTGGGCTGACCGGGCCAGTCGAAATCTGTGGAAGCTGCTCCGGTTCTGCTAAGCTCCGTCCCGTGACGTCAACACCCGGCGACGGCGATGGGGCCGGGTGCCTTTGGCGCTTGGCGCCTCGGGGCGCTTCTGTGGCGTGGTGCCCTCTCCTGCGGATTGAGGCCCACAGTGGGCGCAGGGACCCGACCTCCCTCGGGCCCGCCTCTCGGCCTGGCCTACCTGGCCCCCGGCCCCACGCGCGGCCTGCACGGCGGGACCCGGCCGGAGGAGCGGGCGGAGGGTGTTGCCGACGAGGGGCGCCGCGAGTCGAGCGCAGCAGGTAGGGGTGTGGATCCTCTCTCTGGGCGGCCGGGAGTCAGGTCCCGGCCGAGGAAGCTCTGGGTTCCCCTCTTTATGTGTTCCTTTTGGGAGTCACAAAACTCCTGGTAGTTGGCACCAGCATTCCTATTTCAGAGTGAGGAAGCTGCGAGGCCAAGAGATGATCTCTCCAAAGCCTCACGCGTCCGGACGGCCTTACTGTCCTAACCCCTCTTCACACTCTTCCTGGAGTCCAGAGAATGGACTTGTCGGAAGTGTAGGGGCTTGAGGATTCTGACAGCCAGGGGTTAGGCGTTAAGGAGTGTGAAGAAGCGCTAATAAGAGATGAGGCCAATTTAAGATCCTCTAATCATTGCTCTTAAAATGGCCCCATCTCCTCTAATCATTGCTCTGGAGCCCTGGTGGCGCTGTGATTAAGATGCTCGGCTGCTAACCAAAAGGTCGGCAGTTCGAATCCACCAGCTGTTTCTTGGAAACCCTATGGGGCAGTTCTACTCAGCCCTGTAGGGTCGCTATGAGTTGGAATCAACTGCACGGCAATGTGAAATCATTGCTGTAGAAGTCCCTGAGTGATGCACATGGTTAAGCGCTCAACCACTAGCCAAAAGCTTGGCGGTGTGAACCCACCCAGAGGCACCCGGAAGACAGGTCTGTTGATCTGCTTCCGAAATGTCACCCCTTGAGAACCTTATGAAGCAGTTCTACTCTGCACACATGGGGTCGCCATGAGTTGGAATTGATTCCACAGCGACTGGTAATCATCTGTTTTGGTAATCGTCGTAAAAGTTTTTAGAAACTTGAGAAATAGTAAACCGATCCCATCTGTAAAAGGATGGAGTATGGGAAGAAAAGATGTTAGTGAACTAAGCCACTAGGTCCTTAGAAGTCAGCTTTAGAACTATACATTTACAGGCTAATTCTCCGAGCATAAGAACAGAATGTCCAGATCTCTACAGGGGAAAGAAAAGATTTTAAATTGTCGTAAGTTATTATGTAACCCAAATGGCTTTTTTAAAATTGTGGTGAAACTATAAACAACAAAACCTTCACCAGTTTCCTTATGTACAATTCAGTGACATTACATTTTTCATGTTGTGCAATGTTTATCGCTATCCTTTTCCAAATTATTCCACCACCGTTAACAGAAACTCTATGCCCCCTAAGCAAAAACTCCTTTTCTCCTCCCTTCCACCAATAACCGTTAATAATCTTCTATATATTTGCTTATTTCATGCGAGATCATAGTTATTTGTCCTTACGACTGACTTATTTCGCTCAGCATAATGTTTTCTAAGTTCATCCATGTTGTGGCGTGCATAAGGACTTCATTTCTCTTTATGGCTGAGTAATACTCCATTGTATGTATATACCACATTTTGTTTCTCCATTCATGTGTTGGAGATTTCGTTTCTGCTTACATTCCTGCTTTCACATCTTCTGGGTACATACCTAGGACTGGGATTGCTGGTTCATATGGTAGTTCTATGTTCAACTTTTTAAAAAAATTTTATTGTGCTTTAGGTGAAGGTTTACAAAGTAGTTTTCCATTCAGCAATTTATACATGGAATATTCCAAGACATTGGTTGCAGTCCCCTCAATGTGTCAGCACTCTTCCAATTTCTGCCCTGGGTTCCCTGTTACCTTTAGTCCAGTTTTCCTACCCCTTCCTGCCTTTGCTTTTGGGCAGATTTTGCCCTTTTTGTCTCATATAATTAACTGTTCTGAGGACCTCATTCCTCTCCAGTGATATTGTTTATTTCATAGGCCTGTCTGTTGTTTGACTGAAAGGTAGGCTCCAGGAATGGTTTGAGTTTCATGTTAGAAGGGTGTCTTATGTTCTTCCAGTCTCTGTCAGACCAGTAAGTCTGATCTTTTTTGTGAATTTGTTTTTTTGATCTACATTTTTTTCTCCTGCTCTGTCCGGGACCCCCTGTTGTGATCCCAGTGACAGCAATTGGTAGTGGTAGCTGGGCACCATCTAGTTCTTCTGGTCTTGGGGTCATGTAGGCTGTGGTTCATGTGGTCCATTAGTCCTTTAATTACTCCCTTGGGTCTTCGTTTTCTCCTTTGCTCCTGCCGGGATGAGACCAATGGTTGTATCTTAGATGGCCACTTGTAAGCTTTAAGACCCTAGATGCTACTCACTAAAGTAGGATGTAGAAATTGTCTTTATGGACTATGTCAGTTGACATAAATGTCTCCCAAGTTTATAGTCCTCAGCCTTCAAGCCTAGTAACTTCGCTCTGCGAGGTGTTTGATTATGTCTAGTTTCCATGACTATGCCCCTTGTGTGTTCTATTGTCTATATTAATATACATGTAGCATCTATAAATGTGTATGTAGAAATATCTGCAATCCAGCCTATATCTGCAGATGAGTGTGCTCCCTTGCACCCTCCCACTCTTTAGCATACTTCTCTACCTATATATCCATTTTTAGGTTATTTGTTCATACTATTGTTGTAGGGTTGTCTGTTTTATGGTAATTAAACCATGATTGCCCTTTATTCTTGCGTTCCTCTCAGTGCCTTCCTTTGCCTTGGTCCTGTTGGTATGTTCAGGTTTTTGAGGAACCACCAAATGTCTTCCACAGTGGCTGTACCACTTTACACTCCCACCAGCAATGGAGGGTTCCAGTTTCTCACATTGTCAACACCTGTTGCTTTCCGTTTTTAATTATTGCCATTCTAGTAGGGGAGGGGGGTGAGGTGGTATCCCATTGTTTTGATTTGCATCTCCCTAATGGTTAATTGGAGCCCTGGTTGGCAGTTCGAATCCACCAGCTGCTCTGTGGAAACCCTATGGGGCAGTTCTGCTCTGTCTTACAGGGTTGCTGTGGGTCGGAATAGACTCGAAGGCAGTGGGTTTGGTATGGAATGGTTAATGGGAGCCCTGGTGGCGCAGTGGTTAAGAGCTTGGTTGCTAACCAGAAGGTCAGCAGTTTGAATCCACCAGCTGCTCCTTGGAAACCCTGTGGAGGAGTTCTACTCTGTCCTATAGGGTCGCTGTGAGTTGATTTGGTTTGGTTGGTTTAACGACTAATGAAGACCCCTGGTTAAAGCGCTTGGCTGCAACCAAAAGGTCAGAGGTTTGAACCCCCTAGCTGCTCTTGAGAGGAAGATGTGGCGGTCTGCTTCTGTAAAGATTTACAGCCTTGGAGACCCTATGGGGCAATTCTTGTGTGTCCTGTAGGGTCACTATGAGTCAGAATTGACTCAACGGCACTGGGTTTGGTTTTTGGGAATCACTAATGACAGAATCTTGGTGGTGTAGTGGTTAAACCCTTGGCTGCTAACCAAAAGGTCAGTGGTTCAAACTCACCAGCTGCTCCTTGAGAGAAAAGACCTGGCAATCTGCTTCTGTAAAGATTACAGCCTAGGAAACCCTATGGGGCAGTTCTACTCTGTCCTGTAGGGTCACTATGAGTCAGAATCAACTCGACAGCACACGGCAGCAACAACAATGGCTAATGATGTTGAGCATCTTTTTATGTGCTTATTGGCCATTTGAATATCCTCTTTGATGAAATGTCTGCTTGAGGCTTCTGCTCATTTTTTGATTGGGTTGTCTTTTTATTAAGTTGAAATTTTTGTATACATTTTGGTTATTAGACCCTTAATCAGACCTAAAAATTTTCTCCCAGTCTGTAGGTTTTCCTCTTCAGTTTGTTGGCAGTGTTCTTTGATGAACAAAATTATTTATGAGGTCTCATTTATCTATTTTGCTTTTTGCTGCATGTGCTTTTGTTGTCATATCTGATAAACCATCCTTAAAATTAGGTCCCATAGCCTCACCCCATATGTTCTTCTAAGATTTTTATGGTTTTAGTTTTCACATTTAAGTCCTTGACCTATTTTGAACTCATTTTTGTGTATGGTGTGAGGCATGAGTCCTGATTTATTCTTTTGCATGTGAAAGGCCAATTTTCCCAGCACCATTTGTTGAAGAGACTTTGCCTTACCCATTGAATGGACTTATCACCTTTGTCAAAAATCAGTTGACTGTAGATGTATGGATTTATTTCTGGACTCTCAATTCTATCCCACTGGCCTATATATGTCTGTTATTATACCAGTATCGTATGAGGCTGTTTTAATTACCATGGCTTTATATAGTATGTTTTGAAATCAGGAAATGTGAGCCCTACTTTATTCAAGTTTTTTGCTGCTGCTGTTATTTGGGGTCCATTGCCTTACCATATAAATTTGAGACAAATGGCTTTTTAAGAAAAACTTAAGGATTAAAAATGAGAACTGCTGTTTCAGCTGACATTGCCTAGCTGGGTGATCTTGGGCCACACATTAATTCTGCTCTACCTCAAGCTTCCTCATCTCTCAAGTGAAGGGAGTGCATCTGATACTACTTGGGAGCACTTCTAGCTCACAGTTCTAGTTCTGTGACCCTCTAGGTCTGGGATTCAATTTAACATGTCTCAGAATATCATCCCCTCTCCAACTTGCACTGTTTTTTTTTCCTCTTATAACATTTCTGTTAGAGGCTTATTGCTCATTTCTTCAAGTACTAGTGAATAGAAAGTCATCTGTTGCTGATGTGGCTCTATTTCAATGTGGTAACAGCAACACATGTACGGTGGCTCTGGGTAATCTGAGCACTCTGACCATAAAACTTGGAACAGTGGTATATGAAACACTGTTCAGGTTCAGCTGCCAGGAGTCCTGGGCCTTGTGGTCTTTCAAAACATTTTGGATCTAAACACCTTCATGGAGCAGCCATTTCACCTGCAGCTCTGAGTATATACCAACCACCAGTTGCTGCTGAGTTGATTCTGACTCACGGTAACCCCATGTGTGTCAGAGTATAACTGTGCTCCATAGGGTTTTTAGTGACTGTCAAGCCTTTCTTCCAAGGTGCCTCTGCATGGACTCTAACCTCCAACCTTTCAGTTAGCAGGTAAGCAAGTTAACCATTTGCACCACCCAGGGACTCCTGAGTAAATACAGTGTCTGCCTATTACTTGGCCATCTGACAAGCAAATCTTTGTGCATTTCAGATCATACCAGCCTCAAGTTTGACATCGATACACTGGTTTCACTTCTGAGGCAAGAAAATGCAAGAGACATTTGTGTAATCAAGGTTCCTCCTGAGGTGAAATATACAGATTACTTTGTGATTGGGAGTGGAACCTCCACCCGACACTTACATGCCATGGCCTACTACATTGTGAAAATGGTAGGAGGCTTGCTTTTCTCTTTTGGACCATTAGCTGAGTGGGATACTGCCAGTGCATCAGGCTGAGGAGCAACACTTAGAAAGTAAACCTGTCATATGAGGTTGTAAGAGAAGCCCACGTTTTCAAAACTTGAGGGTGGTTTATGTTCTTTGATAGTACAAGGTATGGGACAAATATCTAACCATATTAAATCAGGTTATTTCTAATTCTTGTCTCTTGAGACTACAAGGAAAAAAACAATATAAAAATAACCTGAGGCAAGCTAGAAGACAGTAGACCCAGAGAGCTTTCTAGAGCTGCATTGTCCAAATGGTAGCCAGTAGCCACATGGGGCTATTTAAAAATAAGTTAAAAATTCTGTTCCCTCAGTTGTACTAGCCACATTTCAGTTGCTGAGAAGTCACATGTGGCTAACGGCTACCATGTTGGACAACACAGCTATAAAACATTTCCATCATTGCAAAAAAGTTCTATTGCACAGTGGTAGTCTAGAGTTTAATTCAAATGTTTGAGCAGGTCCAGTGTTCCCAAACACCATGCTGGGTATTGTGAAGGTAAAGATGAAAAAGATCTAGTCCCCACCATCTGAGTTCACAGGGAAGGCAGTTTATTTTCCAGCTTGGCTGAATACAAATTAAAATGAGGAAGAAATTGTATGTTGGAAGCCACCAGTTGATTCTGTAACATTCTTCAGGGGAACATACCTCTTCCTCTGTTGAAAAGCAGTCATAGAGAGGACAGTCAAGACTGAAAAAATAGCTGGGGATGCATAAAATAAGAAGGGGGCAGAGTCCTGGCACATGACAGAGCAGAGAAGGGTTCCAAAAAAAGGTAGTTGGAGAGACTGGAAGAGAGCCAGGAGAAGAGTTATAAGACAAGGTTCCAGTTCCAGGGTGTCTTGTCAGCTGTAATAGTGGGATGGAATAAGATGAAGACTTAGAAGTGGCCATCGGACTTGAGATATGAAAGGAATGGGAGAGTTTTCACAGAAGCTTCTAAGGAAGAGCAAGGACAAGGGCATGAAAATTACTTTTGCAAAAATTTTAGATACGAAGGAAGAGAAGTGCGAGGTCAAGCTATAGCTATGAGGAATGACTAAACTAGTTCCCAAATTAAGACCAAGAAAATACATCAGACCCTCATTAAGAGCAGAGGCCTACCTCTACCCCCTTTAATACATGACCTGGCCTTTTTCAGTACAAATACCTGAAGTGTAAAAGTGACCCTCATGTTAAGATAGAAGGGAAGGACACTGATGACTGGCTCTGTGTGGACTTTGGTAAGTTATTTTGGCACGTTTAATAGATGAACATTAGTGTGATACCAAATGTTTAATTGATTTCAGTGTAAAAGACTTAAGATCAAATTGCTGAGTGCTTTTTCATAGAAAATTTTTTTGGAATTTAAATTAACCAAAATTTTATTTAATTATAATGCAGGTGGTCTTATTCACACATGAAATCCTCATCTGACCAAAGTATGCTAGATAATGCACTCTTGGAGGAAGAGCTATGTACATTATATGGTATATATAGATATAAATGTAAAACTAACCACACAGGTTTGGAAGATGGTGGACAGCAGGATGGATAACATAGGAGAGGAAGGCTTGGGAGGTGGGTGGGGGGCAGCGACCTAGGCCTTAAATAATGGAGATGAGGGTGAAGGGCGTTCAAGGCACAAGGAATGACAAAAGCGGAGACCTAGAATTTTGAAACGGAAAAACAAGTTTGGGTATTAATATATGGATTGTTTCAAAGTATTTCCTTACAAAATTATTAAAGGAAAAATTATATGTCAAGACCTGTGAGAGGTCTTATAAACTACTTACAAACTAACAAGTTGCCAGTTTTACAGAAAGACAAAGGATTAGTCCCAGCAATAGCAGTAGCTAGCATGAACATTTTTGCGTCAGTTCCCCAAGTCCATAGGACAACACAGAGGGCCAGATGACACCTGAACACAGTAGCTAGTGTTACCAGAGAGGTACCCTGAGCTTAGGGAACTGAAATTTTTCATAATAGACAATGAGTATGCCTGCCTGTTGCTCTGGTGGCATTCCAAGGCTGTAAGCTAGGGTTTCTCTGCCATAGCACTACTGACATTTTAGACCAGATAATTTTGTTAGGGGGGGGAGTCACTGTTCTGTGCATTGTAGGATATTTAGCAGTGTCCCTGCCACCCAACACCTAGTTGTGACAATAAAAAATGTGTCTAGACTTCTGCCAAATTTGCCTTTTGGTTTGGAAGGAGACACTATTTCTATCTCCTAAGACTATTCGTTATACAATACAAACGTCTTTGAAAAGATAGTCCAGAACAAAGGGTGGTCAAGTGTTTTTGCCCACATGATGTGTAGAAATGTGAGACCCATGGAGAATTGTCTTCCAAGAGAAACTTGACACCACCTTCAATCACTTGGATAAAGTTAACACTACCTGTAATGCTACGTACTAACACCATGCAGTTCCCGTATGATGCACTGAGAAAGGCACAGCATCACTTCTGTGTTTTTTTGGGGTGGGGCATTCCTAGTTCCCAGGTGGCGCTAATCCAGGGACCACTGCTTAAGAACCATTGTTGTAGTTCCTAGAGTTATACTAGCTGTAGAGGGTTGTGAGATCACAAGAATAAAAGCTTCTTCATTTTAACTCTTATCTGTCCCTGATAGGCAACATGGTGATTCATTTGATGCTTCCAGAAACCAGAGAAACCTATGAATTAGAGAAATTATGGACCCTGCGTTCTTATGATGACCAGTTAGCTCAGATAGCATCTGACACATTACCTGAAGACTTCATTCTTGGACTAGAAGACCACACTTCATCCCTGACTCCAGTGGAGTTCAAGTGTGAATAAAATTGTATGAACTGCTTTAGTCATTTCAGATTTGGATTGAGTTGCTTCTCTAATAAGTTGGTTGGGTTGTTGTCAAAACAAGCCTTGTCTACCTCATGGGCACTCATGCTGACCGACACCTGGAGATTGTAGCTAAGTGAGCTAGTAACTCATACCAAAACTCAGTAGGTTCAAACCAAAACTTTTAACATGTCTGTATTCCTGGGGATTACAGCAGGATTTCCAGGAGTTAGCACTGGCCCCTTTGCACCTCTTAAACTCTGCTCAGTCAGGTTTTTAATTTTGCTTACATGCAGATAGTCTGTAGAGTGAATGGCCAAATTAAAACAACAAAAAACTACCATCACACCAGTCCAGTTACCTTTTCTTTGAGGTGATTAAGGGCAGCAGTAAATACCAGAATATTCTTCTTGGACAAGGCTTCTAAACTCTTCAAGAGCACTCCAAATGAAAGAAGAAAGTAAAAATTTAGACAAGTTCCAAGTCTCATGGATCCTAAAAGTCATGCAAATCTGCCATGCCACTGAAAGTGAAGCGTGTTTTGGGAGGGTAGGGGAGGTTGTTAGCTTAGTGCAAAAAAAAAAAAAGTATTAGGAAAACTTTCTTAAAATCTGTAATTCTTAGTTCATACACAACAGTATTATCAAGGTTGGCATTAAGTTACATGGAATGGAGAAATAAACATTTTACCAGTAAATATTGGTACTTGAGATTGACATAGTATTACTAAAAATCTTTTTAAGTTCTTAATTTGATCAAATTCAGAACTTTCACATTCATTTGAAACACCAAAAACAAAACATACTACACACCAAGCTCCATCTAATGATGAAAAATTTTATTCTGCATAAAGGTATCTGGAAAATGAAGCTGCATTGGGGGCACATTATAGATGAGGAATGATCCATACATGGTGAATACAAAACTCAATTACAGATTTATATCCTAGCTATTACCAGATACTCCAAATTACCAATGCTTAATTGAAAGTAAAACATGATTTGCCACATTAAAACGCCAGAAGTGAAATATGACAGAATTTAAACCAGCAGATATAAATGCAGCACCTATCTGTATTAAGAAAAATCAAATACTGGAGAAAATATTGAGGAAGAACTCTGGCATTAAACACATCTCACCTGAAATCCAACCAGAAAGTCGGTCCGTGTTTTTTTTTTTTTTGGCAATTTTAATTCATTGTATGAAAACAAATCATGAATGCTAGATGAATTCCGTGACAAAAAAGGGCACTTTTTGGCTAAAACTACAAAATAAACTGCTTTTCTGAAAACATTTCAAGCCATTTTCAAAATGTCTAATCAGTATACTGATCGTCAGAAAAACTTATCTAGTCCATGTAGAAATTTATCTTGAAATACAAATGAGAGAAAATGATTTTTTTAAAGGGTTATTATAAATGCCCTTCAGATCAGTGTAGCATGATGACTGTGATCATCTTATGAACAAAAAGCAACATCAAAACAACTCAGAGAGCAGCATGGCCTTGGAGACCACCCACACAACTGTCCTTACCGGGCTTTGCCATCAAATTAAGGATTGGGCAAACAAATTCATTTATCAAAGGGCAAATACCTTATCACAGTCATTCAAATTATATTCCAAAAGTTGTTTTTCTGTATTCTCTACCTTTTGACTTACTTTCAAACAGCTGGTTGTATAGTGTATAAGAAATCCCACTGCATTTTAGGTAATGTTTTAGGTGCCCTTTCATTTTTCTTGATTTTTTAATTTATCATTGTTTAAAAAATCTTCAAAATAGCTTAGTGAGGCCCACAGACAGTGCCTGGCACACGGAGATGTTGCGCCTTTAAACACTGTCATACCATCTCTGACCGCCCCAGTAGTCTTCACAAAGCATTTATTTTGATGTCCGCTCGAAGTATAGACCAATTAGGCTGAAATGTATTGGCAAACTAAGCATTCTGGAAGACAAGCTGAAGCTTCCTATTTGCCAATCAGTTTAAAGTCCACAGGGGCTGCATCTCTTCACTGGTGCACTTTCCTTAGGTAGTGATAGTCAAAAGCACAAAGCATTTATGCATTCAATCACGTAGCCAAACAAAAGACCCAAGTCTCCCAAAGCCATTTAAACTAGCCGTTCCCAAACCTCCTGCCACCACTTTGCTCTATTAGTACCATCAGAAACTTCTCCTACCATTAACAAGAAAATAAATGGTACTGCTGCTCTCCAAACATAGGCACTGCTCCGTTTCTCTGAATATTGGATTTTCCAGCTAATAACTGTCAAAAGCCTCAAAAAACCTTGAATTATTTTTCCAACTTTACTGTCACCAGCCAGAAGTAAAATTCGTTCCTCAGTTATTTGCCTGTTAGCTGGTAGCTGATTAAATTCATTTTTTAAAAAAGGTTGGACTTTCATCTTTATAAAGTATATAAAATTTTCAGAAAAAAAAAAAAATTTGCTTTTCATTGCATTACTGAATACCTGAGGTAGTTGAGTAAAAATGCACGTTTAATACCCCTGCCAACACCATTCAGCACTTCCCTTAGGTTATTCATGTTAGTGTTAGATACAAATAAAAAGTTTTTCTATGCTAGTGGCTTAACGTTTATGATAATTCTACTTAGGAGCAAACCGTTTTTATTTATTTGATGAATTTAGCAATTGCATCATTAAACCAATCTCTGGCGTTACTGGGGGAAACATTAATTCCTGGGGGAATATGTGTTACAAGGTGAGAATAGAACAAAAGGGAAGTGCAGAGCTCCTCTCTCTCCCTCCCCCACTAAATTCTTTTTAAAGCTGGGTGTCATACATTTTAGAGAGCATAAAGTATACATTCTCACAGAGACAGGAGTTCAAAAGTTGCCTGGTCCTCAAAGAAACGACTGGCTGGGTAAAAACTTGTGCATGTGATTCTGGATAGGGGTTCAGCGCCCATCTGTTGGTTAAGACATCTGTCTTTGGTTTGGCATCTCTGCCTCTGTGGTGGGCTGTTTCCTGAGCCTTTATTTTCGTCTTGACTGAGGTGGTCCACTTTGCAGAGCCTTCTGCTGTTGGTGTTGCTTTACCTGAGTCAGAATTGCCTGAATTTTTCTCTGGGCAACCTGCAAAGGGACAGAGCTTTGAAAAATTCTACCTGATTGAAAATTACTGTTATTTTACTCTCCCATTTTAACAGTTCTAAACAGAAATTCACTTGAGGATTAAGGATACACATCGGTTTGCTAGTAGAGTCTCTGAAAGCATCTGCTAAAAGGGGGACTAAAAGTGTTAAGCACCAAACAACCTTAAATACTTATATTGGGGGA
This sequence comes from Trichechus manatus latirostris, assembly GCF_000243295.1. Taxonomy (NCBI): domain Eukaryota; kingdom Metazoa; phylum Chordata; class Mammalia; order Sirenia; family Trichechidae; genus Trichechus; species Trichechus manatus. The sequence continues at coordinate 9,975,745 of NW_004443986.1, forward strand.
GGTGAGGTGGGGTGGGGGTACCCAGGGAGAACTGTTGTTTCCATTTGAGAAAAAAAGCAAAAAACTTGGTTATCACATTAGGAATTCTGAGCCCACTTGCCTGGCAAGCATAGAAGTGGCCAGTTATTTTGACAACCACTTGGTCATTCTCATCGGGTGTCTGGTCACGAGGGACAACAACTTCTGCACTTGACAAATTCTGGAGCTCATTCACCTGGAAAAGATAAACACAAATCATGTTAAGGGGAGTTTTTTAAAGCTGCTATTTCCTGAGCACTCACTCTGTGCCAGACTATGGCTTTACAAGTCTCATGTAATCCATTAATAATCCTACAAGCCTGTTAGGATTGTCCCCACTTCAAGATGATTAAAACCAAGGCTCGTGCAAAGAAATTGACTTGTCCAAAGTTACACGCCCAGTGAACGGCAGAACCAATTCAAGCCCAGAAATTGTAAGTAGCTTTGAAAACAACTGACTTAAAAGTTATGTTTTTGCAACTGGAAACAGTTTGCTTTGTTCAGTTATAGAGGTACAAGTGTAGATGAAATCTTCTAATTTTCATTTCATGATGTGTTTGTGCAATAAAAATAAACTGAAGTTATAGCAACAGAATGTTTAATGTCCCTTAGAAACATGGGACAGCCCTCTCACCCAAGTGGTCTCAAAGACATGCCTTATTTTCAGTAGTAGCTGACACCAACACTCAGGAGGTACAAAAGGCAATCTTCCAAACCTTGGCCAAGATGGTCCAGACTTTTATGAATTAGCCAAAATTCAGGGATTTGGAACTCCTAAGTACCTTTCAGTGCTTTCCCTTTCATACCACTGCACAGGTTTTGCTGAAGTACTTGCCGTTTTGCCTCCTTTTCCAATAACTCTGCCAGCAGCAAAGGATGGCACTCTGATATGAGCTTCAAGTTTCACTTCTTCTTTAGGACTAACGAAGTTTTCTTCTTTAATTTTTCCATAAATTCTTCCCTGAGCCTACAGATGAGAACGTATCCTGTAAGTGTCATTCATATCAGAAGCACAAAAGTCTTATGGTCTCACCTGATGTGATAACGGGCCACTGAGCATATTCACCTTTGGAAGACAGGTAAATCCAACAAATCTTATCAACAACCATTAAGGAACTCTCGAAATTAAAGGCTTTTGGTTTGTTTTGAAAAATAATTTTGGCTGTTTATACTCTGCTGTTAGTCACATAAATTTCCATTGAGATTCTTTCTACTGGTATTAGACATATTTAAGGGAGAAGTCAGGTAATGGAGTTCTTGAACAGAAGTCATTCACTCTCCACATCCATTTATTTTTTACCTTGAACTGAGCCTCTGGAGGCCCAGTAATAATCACCATCCTCACTTTTGCATCTGGTGCTTCAGCTGGAGCGATCTGTAACAGACCCATCAACAATGGGTTACTTCAGGTGCCACAAACAGAAACCCAGTGCAAATGAATCTGCACATGAATGACTAAACAGAAAAGAAAGCCTGGAAGAAAGTTACGGAGGGGCAGTGATTAAGGTGGGTTAGTCAATTATGGCTCCTGCCACAAACTGTATATTTACACTGTGCGAAACTCCACGTGCAATCTCCCAGTTAGTCCTCACCACATCCTGATAAGGTTATTACCTCCACTTTACAAATGGGGAAACTGAAGGCCAGAGAGGTTGAGTTACCTGGCCCATGATCACACAGCTAACAGAGCTGGAGGGAGAGCTGAGTCTGTCTCCCAAGCCCATGCTAATCCCTACACCAGTGGTGCTCACAGTGTGCTCCTTGGCCCACTTGTGTCAGACTCCCCTGGGCTTCCTGTCTGTGTAACAGATTCCTCCAGAGACTCTGCACCCTATGGTTTGAGGCTACTGCCTGGCACAACCTTTTCTGTTTTTATGAGAAGGACACTGCTTTTTAATTATATACTTCCAAATTTTATAGAATTTAAAACGAAAACTCGATTTCTTTCTTAAGCTGTTTTCGTAATTTTTTTGCTAAGTTTACTTACAAATCTAAGACTATTAGTAAATTCTTCAAAGTATGTCATTGGAGTAATATACGAAATAAACACTAATTTGACAAAAGGAAATTTAGGCTTTCTATTTTTGCATAGTATGCGAAATCATTTAGAAAGCCTGCACTGGGGGAAGGGTGTAGAGACTGTTGAAGAGAGAAGACACCAGCATTGCCCCAGGGTCATAGTAAGAAAAGATTTGGGGAACCCAGGACTCGGAAGGAGTCGTTTTGAAAGAAATACATTTATGCCAGACATATTCATTGTGCAAGAAGCACATTCTCATTATTTAAACATACATTACTACTGTGTAAGAATAGGAAGCAAAAATACAGTATCACCCCAAATTCCATCACTCGAGATGATCCCTGTCAATTGATAGTCTTTTAGACCTTTTTCTGCACATAAATGCTTAAAGTCAAAAGACTGTTTTTAATGGAATCATGCTGTCTTCCTCCCTCAAAATGAAACTGACATTTCTGTCACCTAGGGCCAAATTGATACTACTTCTACTTTATGCTGGGCAGTGATTAATTTTGAGTCTATAAAACAAGCAAATAATTACTTCCTTTTACTTCAAACTCTCAGGATTATTCACAGGAAACCCCTGGAGAGAAAATATCATTCTCACCTTTCCCGCTAGTTTTCTTTTTTCTTTTAAATAATACTTCACTGTGTTTTCGGTGAAGGTTTACACAGCAGTTTAGGTTCCCACTCAGTCAACAAGTTCTAGCCAGACTGTTCAGTGACACTGGTTTTATTCTTCACAATTCATGAACATTCTCAACATTTCAGTTCTGGCTGTTTCGTTTGCATTAATCTAGTTTTCCTGCTCCCTTACATTCTTATCTTTGTTTTAAAGTAATTGTTGACTCTTTGGTCTCATATAGATGATTTAAAAAAAAATACCTTTGTAAATACTAGTGATAGAGGGCTGGGGCTAAGGGGACTCACACATTGAGGTTAGGAGTGTAAACTGTTATACACTTTAAAAAGCCTGAAAAACGCACATACCCTCTGACCTACCAAGTCTGTTTCTGTAAACGTATTTATTACAGAAACAAGAATGGTACACAATCTTGCTCAAAGAATTTTGTTCATTACCATACTGTCAGAGACAAATTAAGAACAATATAAATGTCCATCAAGTGAATACAAATAATTATGACTTGGGGATACTAAATATTATGTGCCTACTAAAATGATGTATATATATGAATATTTACATACATATGGTATATGTAAATCTATATCAAAGTGTTGAGAGATGGTAAGTCTTTCAGATTATGCATGTTTTCAGACTTTTTGGATATAAAAACATTTTTCAACCTCATTAAAAAACCTCCACGGAAGTCAAAGAATAAGAACCGAGCCTCTTAATTCTTCTTGTGCATGAAATGTTCACTGCAGTTTTTCTAAAATGGATCTACTAAATTCTTTTTGTGAGCATGTGTCCAAGATTGATTTTTAACTCATTAATCAGGCAACTAGCAGGACAGTAAAGCTGGTTTACCACTTGATCATTTATTTTGGCTGGATTTCCTGTTCAAGTACTATTATTTTTGCTGCAAGAGAATATATGGGTTCTGTTACGTGTTTTCATTTTTAATTACTTTTTAAAAAAATTTACATACAGTAAAATTCACTCTTAGTCTACAGTTCTGAGCTGACAAATGTACAGGCATGTATGTAACAACCACCAAATTCAATACAGAACAGTTCCATCACTCCCCAACATTTCCTTGTGCTGCCTCTTTCTCTTCAACGCCCCCATCTCCAACTCCTAGCAACAATGATTTATTCTTTGTCCCTATAGTTCTGCCTTTTCCAGAATGTCATATAAATTGAAAAGTATGACTTCTTTCCCTTAACATAATGTATTTACGATTCATCTAAGTTGTTGCACGTTATCAATCGTTTGTTCCTTACAGATGAACCACAGTTGATCCATTTACCAGTTAAAGGACATCTGCTTTCTTTCCATTTGGGGGCAATTATGAATAAAGACGTTATAAACATTTTGTGTACAGATTTTTGTGTTAACCTAAGTTTTTATTTCTCTTGGATAAATACCCAGGAGTGGGATTAATGGGTTGAATGGTAAATGTATTATGTTCTTTTAAATACATTTTCAAATAAAAAGTTTATAAAACATAACCAAAGTCAGATCCCCAATAGATCAATGTTTTCCTGAAGAAAGCTACCGTCAGCTTATTGCTTAAAACAACTCATGTATTTGATATTCAAATTTGCAGCATATTAAAATGCAGAATTCAGAGCATGCAATTATCTATATGACAGACACTATTAGTTCTCCTCCAATATTTGTTAACCCACCTTCCATAGTAATAAAATGTTTAGCTGGCCACACATGGACTACACTTCCCAGCCGCCCTTCGCTATGTCAGCCTTGTGACCAAGTTCTGAGTGATGGAACATTTAGAAATATCCTACAGCAACTAACAGAACCTTCCTTTAAGAGAAGGTCTTCTTTGTTGTAGCCTCCTCTCCTACTGGCTGGACACAACAGACTGATTGCTAGAGCACTGACTGGTGCATGTGGGACCATGGGGACCAAGGTCAGACCTGCAGAAGAGCTAGAAGGAACCCAAGTCCAGGAATTTGGTGGGGAGGAGCCACCATACCAGCCCTCGATTACTTACCTCCAGACTGCCTTTTTCAGAGGCAAGTTAACTTTGTTTAAGCCACTATTGTTTGAGGTTTTCTGTCACATCCTTATATAACCCTAATATAGTCTGCCACTTCAGTTCAGATTATAAAATGACAACGTGAGTCGTGATTCTGTAACTTGCTGTACTTAAAGCACTAGGAGAGCTACAGTTGGCAGAATGGTACCTTAATAGAAGCTCCTGCAAAGCGAGAAAGCTGTTTGATATGCTGTCCCTGCTTGCCAATAATGGCGCCGACTGATAGGGCTGGGATGAACAGATGAACAGTCTCCGTTTCTGATTGCTGCTGGAAAAGAAGGACAGGATATGCATGCTTACTTGCTACAAGTCAGGCTTTTATTATGGTTGGCATACAGATGGGGGCCATGCTCATAGTAAGAATATTAGTAAAGTTTTAGGAAAAGTACAGTAAGTTGACATGAATTTATGAATTTACATGTCAAGATGACTTCATAGATTCATCCTCAAAGCATTTGCATTTAAAATTTCACTTTACACAATCTCCTTAAACATTAAAATGTCATTGAGTTAAAGATTTAAAAGATAGGTAGACTAATTATAAAGTTTAATAGAGGGACAAGATTGAGTTAAACGTTGAATAAGAAACACACACTATATCCAAAGTAGATTCTTGACAAGCAAATGAAATTCTGGGCTGAACTTCCAAGGACACCAACTCTGCAACTTACTCTAGTAGCCATGTAGGTTTCACCTCTTAAAGACACAGTGAACTAACACTTAGTGACACAGAGAACCAATTTATATTAGTGGCAAAATATCACAAGATACTCTTCCCATATAATTTTTTATTGCTTCTAACTCTACCTTTCCCCTTGCACATAGACAAACTGGAAAACCGTCTAAAGGATAACTAAATTATTCATGAATGAATTTTATCTCTATACCTCTTTCCTCCACTTCTTCCCATCCCAGACCAACTATGCCCTTCCTTAGACTCCCTTCAAATAGTCATTCTTGCAGAGCTAAAGGACACATTCACTTAAAAGAACAGTTCATAGTGACCAGGTTCCTAAAAGGGCCAATTCATGGTTCAGTAATGTTACTGTTAAGGGTTCCAAAACGCAAGAGCAGTGCACATATTCATTCACTTTCCACTTCGTTTACGTTCTAACAACAGTTAAGAAAAACATACTTCCAAGAATAAATTAATTCTAAGAAATATTTTAAGATTAAAAAAAATTCAACTCTAGAAATACTCTTGACTAAAATTACTCATCTCTAATCATTTGATTTTGTCTTATCAGCATTTGTGTAAATAGATGTACTAAGTTTGTATTAGATTCTTTACACATAGGTATTTTTTGGTATTCCTGTGCTTGCCAGGACAGTGTAACACACTGCAGGCATTAATACTGCTGTCAGCTGAAGAAGTCCCCCTGTAGCTCTACAAGCATTCTTAGAACAAACACACCAGTAGAAGACTGGCCTCCACACTAAACCCTTCACTGTGGAGGTTTTTGAGAGGGGCCTGTCCTGCACAACTTGGCCCAGTCATGCTGTTGCTATTCATCAGTCAAGGACACCAGATAAAATTATTTCATTCTTCACTATTTCCAAGAGTGCCTCTCTTTGAAAGTCACTATATCCTGTAGCCTGCCAGTGTTAAGCAAGCGCCATATACCATCGATCCCTGGGGGGGGACACTTTAAGGTCTTTGTTATTTTGTAACTGGATAGACCGACTGAATTACTGCTGACACTGACCATAAACTGTGGTCAACATTAGCACCGTTTTGTCTTTCTGGTTCTTACACTAAAACAACCAATGAGTTAGTCTTAACCACATTTAAAAAAAGAAATGTGAGAGTAGAATCCTAATATTTTATCTCACTGAGACCATCTGTATTATGCTGATTCTTATGAACAACATACAGTTTTGGTTTTGGTCTGGGAGTAATAAAGACCTTTTCAATGATCAGAATAAATCTAATGCGTAACTCACCAAAATCTACCCCATGATATTTGGCCATGACTGTATAATTGTTGTTTCCTGGACTTTGTAGCAGAAAGAATTTTATGCTACTTACAAAATGACACAATCTAGGATGATAAAACAAAGTAGGTGAAGAAATAAGAGCACAGGGATCTGAACAGAAAAGATGAAGCCAAAGGTGCTATTACACAAATTTGGCACTAAACTTCCTAACAGCTAATTACAAAAAAAAAAAAACCCAGTTGCATAATTTACCATACTAATAAGAGGAAAAAATACCTTGCTAAGCCAAAACTAACCTGTTGGAATTGAGGCCCAGAAAGAACTTCTTCTCAATGTCCTCAGAGGACACCTCTGTAACAGGCATCACCCTCAACATCCTTAGAGTCCCAAAGCCTTACAAGCACAGCCTGAGCATGTGTCTTAGCCTTGAAGATACTGAAGACTACTGCTACAAGGGACACGCAGAGGCAGAATTATGTTACAGTCTCAAAAGCTGAACAAAAGCAAAATAATCTTTCTGACAGGGATGGAAGGCTATTGCTGTTGTTTTGTTGATTTTTCGGGATGTAGAGGGGTGAGGAAGTACCTGAGTAGTGCAAACAGGTAATGCACTCAGCTGCTGACCAAAGGGCTGGAAGTTTGAGTCCACCCAGAGGTGCCTTGTAAGAAAGGCCTGGCAATCTACTTCTGAAAATCAGCCACTGAAAACCGTATGGAGCACAGTTCTACTCTGACACGCATGGGGTTGCCATGAGTCGGAACTGACTCAACGGCAACCGGCGGTGGTGGTGGTGGTGGTGGAGTGGGGTCGGAAATGATAAATCCAATATGAAGATTAAGAATACACTTAAAAGTTCTGTGAAGCTTTGGAAACGGAACAGCCGTCAGTGGAGAAGGGCCTAAAGAACCTTAATGTAACAGACGGAAGGGGCAAAGACATGAAGAATTAATAGGAAGACAGAAAAATGTCCTAAACTGAGATGAAAACAGAAACAACTTGTCAAAGAGAAAAAGAGTTAGAAGCAAACCAAGTGTTTCCCCACACCAGGAGACGGTGCTTTAGACTGCCAGCAGTGTGTGCTCCTGGCAGTAATGCCTAAATGAAAAGTTGACTCATAGCTGTTTAAAGCTTGATGAAAACATTTCTAAACATCACCCAATTCCCTTTGCTCCAATTCCATATCCACCAAGCATTTCCCCGACTATAAATTACTTTTCAAGGAAATTTTCCTCCTGGGAGTATAAGGCAGCTCACATAAACTCCTGTCTACTTGACAGTCATTAAATTGGCTCTCCTCTTCTTTAAATAGATTCTCTTCTTTTTGAGAGAACTTAAAAGCTTACCTCCTCCCTCCCAAGCTCTGTGGGATTCCTTTAACAGGTATTACTGCTAAATCCAGTGGGGGCAAAGTCAAACAGCTGTCCTCACAATCTGTTCTCCGTCCCTCTTAGTAATAGACCCTGCATGAAGCTGGGCACATGGCTGTCTCAAACACAGATGGCTTTCCAGCTTCTCTTGTAGCTATCTGTGGCCAAGTGTCTATGTTCTGGCCAACACCATACCAGTAGAAACACAGAAGAGCAATTTTCAGACAGTGCCCTTAAATGAGGAGGCTGCCAATTTTTGATACCTCATCAGACCCAATGGCTGGAGCTTGAGCAGTTCCCCTGGGCCAGGAGATAGCATGCTAAGCAGAAAGGAACACCAGTCCTAGGTAATGTACAAAACCACTACCAGTTCCAGATTGTCTACTCCTGAAATCATCTCATGGAAAACTCATTTAAGCCATTTCTTTTCTTATAACACACAGTCAGACCTAATCCTGATACACACAACATGCCAAAATAAATTTAGATAGCATGCCATGGAGGTTTTTGGTCTGGTATTTGTCTGTGAGTTGGGAAGTAGATATATGAGCTTTTTTCATCACTCTTTAAAAGAGGGACAGAGGTAGGTGATGTTTATGAAAACATTTATCCAAAATATTTTCTCCTATGCAGTAGTCTTTCCAGTATTTCAAGTCCACCCTTCACAGACTAGTAGACCTTTCTTACAGAATAGTGGTTCTTGAAAATGAATAACAAAAAAACTCCTGATGACCTTTATAAAACGTTTTTGAGCTTCCACCTGCCCCCACTGGAATTTTAATTCACTTAAATCCAAGGTGACCACAGATTCATAACCAGTTCAGAAACAGAGCAGCTGTTGTTAAGGTAGCCTACACACTGGAGTCATCCAAGTAGCTTTCAGAACTTTCAATACCTGGGCCTCATTCTCGCTGTACTCCTGGGGATTCTAATTCAAAAGGTCTGGGTAATTCTAATGTAAATACATTTTTTTTCTTTAAGGCCAAAACCAAACCTGTTGCTGTTGAGTTGATTCTGACTCATAGGGACCCTACAGGGAGAGCACGGTAGAGATGCCCCATAGGGTTTCCAAGGCTGTAATCTTTATGGAAGCCGACTGCCACATCTTTCTCCCACAGAGTAGATAGCGGGTTTGAACTGCTGACCTTTTGGTTAGCAGCCTAGTGCTTAGCCACTGTGCCACCAGGGCTCCTTTTCTTTAAGACAGCTTTCTTTAAAGCTGTACTTTACAGAAGATGCCAATTATAAATTTAGATGAAGGAAGAAAGAAAAACAGTAGTAACTGATTTGGGCAAAAGTCAGCAATGGATATCAAACCTATTGGGCAAAAAGACTGTTGGGGAGCAGTATACCCATCCAGTCTCAAAGTTCCACTCATTAACTGCAAACAGGCAAGGTATCTTTACAATGGCGAAATCTGGCAGACACAACCTTAATCACATGATCAAATTTCATATGACTAATAATACTGACATCATGACCAATAATGGTACAAACTGACACACTGAGAAGGTATTCTAATTCCTCCTCCCCCCAAAAAAGTATAACCTGAACCTAATTATGAAAAGGCAATCAGACAGATCCAAATTTAAGGACATGCTACAAAACTACTGACCTGGATTTTTCAAAAATGTCAATGACATGGAGAAAAAAAAAAAGGCTTGCGTACTGTTCTAAATTTTAAAAAGACACGGTAATGATTAACTCAATATAATGCATGATCCTTGTAGAATTGTTTACTGAAAACATACAGTTATAAGGGACATTACTGGGACAACTTGGGAACTTAAATATAGACTGCTAAATAATAGTATCGTGTCAATGTCACAGTTCCAGAGGGTGATGATAATATTGACACAGATGAATGTCCTTGAGGAGAAAAGTTCAAAAGAGTACAATATTCCCATTAGTAATCACTGTAATTATTACAAAATTTAAAAAAATATACACCAAACATCCAAGGGAGGTCTATACATCTCTCTATTTGTGGGAAGAAAAGGCAAATGTGAGCATGTATTTTTAAAACTCACAACAGCTAAGACTTCTTCTATGTTAGAGAAGGTTAGAGAAACAGTTCTCTTTTCCACTTTTAAGTTCTATGGATAATTCCTGACATGCTCCCTGAGGTCCAATGCTAATAGAAAGATGAAGTCAGCAGTAGATTCAACTCTCCAGAAAATCAAAGAGCACACTCATCTTCAGTAAACAGTAAACATATACAGAATTTATCAAACATTCCAGCAGATAAGAGATTTGCCTTTCTTCTTAGCACTTAGTATTTTGAGTGGATCATCTCCTACACTGATTTAGGGAAATTTCCAGCCTAATATATTGGGGACTCCATTCTTTCATTGCCTAGAATACGTGTAGAGTAAAATGCAGGTTGGAATTCTGCGAAGAACACAGATTGCTGAGATTGTCCACGTTTTATACCTTTCAGAATAAGAGCTTCCTTTACCCATCCTGAGACCACTAGACGGTTAGATGTTCTGTGCTCTCGTCCTCTTCTTGTGTGTGTGTTTCTGTCTGTACTGTTAGCAGCTCTGCATCTACTCCTGCTTCTAGTTGTACCTATTTAGTGTAAATACCTCAGGAGAAGCAACACCTAGCCCGGTGAGGTCTTCCTTTCCTCTTCTACCATTCTTCAAATAAAACTGGTATTTGTTTAAATTGTAAAATGTGCTTCAGATTGTAAAATGTGCTTCAGAAATGTAAGTTCTTAATATGCTCTCACTTCTCTTAAAACAATCTTAATTTTTCTAACAACATGGGAACCCAAAACATAGAACAGTAAGTAAAAAATTGACTAAATCCAGAAAAATTTATATTCTTTTATTTATATATATTTTTATATTACCTAGTGATTCACTTCAGGAATTTCTGCTGCTGAAGCATCCACATAAGCATAAAAGATGCATTCAAGAATATTCTGTTACACCACTGCTTGTAATGTGAGAGGCTTTAGTGACTGCAGCGTGACGCATAAACAGTAGGGAAAGAGAAAAGAGTTAAAATGACATCTCAGTTTACAAATTAGGAAAGTGAGGAAGGTTAAGCGACTTGCTCAGAGAGACAGCTGGGGCAGAAATTTAGGTTAGATGTGAACTTCTGTAACACAATTACTTTAAATAATTAGCTTTTTTTGGTGGCTTTTAAAAAGTTTCATTTTACACAGATTTATCAGGATACATCTGCCCAAAACTCAATCATGACAAACTCATTTGTAACAAAGAAACTAGTAGGTAAATTAGAAGTTAAAGGTCCATACACTGAAGCTCATACTGTCAGATTCCTATTGTATTCAATTCTGTAAAAACTATAAATGTTTTACCTGAAACAGTGCTTAGAGATAGATAGATAATTCATCTAGTTTAACTTCTTTATTGTGCAGATGAGGAAACAAACCCAGAGCAAAGAGGAATCTGACTTAAAGTGGCGCAAACTCCTGGCAGAGCTGGGGCTAGAACTGGGCTGTGACCCAGGGTGGCTCTTGCCACCAGTCCCCATTAACATCAAATTCAGGTCCATTATCAATGATAATTGGAGGTAGACAATCATGTGAAATATAATTAACAACATTCTAGGATTTTCCTTCACAAATTGTTTTTACATCTCTTCCTTCACCTATTTGGCTCTTTAGCCTTTAATGTACTGAGTGGTATCTTCTATACCAATTTAGGGAAATATCCAGGTGTGATAAGTTAGGGACTCTATTATATCACTGCCTATAAAACATGTAGAGTAAAATGTTGGAATTCTGCCAAGAACACAGACTGCTGAGATACAAGCACTTTAGCTGTACTGGGAAGCTTCAGATAATGCAAGATGAATTCAGTCACACTCGATATTTCATTGAAATTTTAAGGCCTGGGTTCACCTTAAATCACTGGGCTTTGTTTTATGGTTTCCAGGCCCAAACACATTAGATGAGGCAGATGAGACACAGGAAGATGCAGCAGCTGCCAACAGTAAAGGTAGAAACACACAAGCAAGAAAAGGGCAAGAACTCAGAACACCTAATAGTCTGGTGGTCTCAAGGCAGGCAAAGGAAACACATTCTGAAAGGGATGAAACATGGACAATCTCAGCAATCTGTGTTCTTTGTAGAATTCCAACCTACATGTGTTGTAGGCAGTGATATAATGGAGTCCCCAACTTACTACACCTGGGTATTTCCCTAAATTGTATAGAAGATACCACTCAATACATTAAATGCTAAGGAGAGAGCCAAATAGGTGAAGGAAGAGATGTAAAAACAAATTCACGAAGGAAGGTCCTAGAATGTTAATTATATTTCACATGATTGTCTACCTCAAATTATCATCTGGAAACCCTGGTGGCATAGTGGTTAATAGCTATGGCTGTTAACCAGAAGGTCAGCAGTTCGAATCCACCAGGTGCTCCTTGGAAACCCTATAGTTTTTGTCCTGCAGGGTCGCTATGAGTCAGAATTGAGTCAACAGCGGCGGGTTTTTTTGTTTTTTTTTTTTAATTATCATTGATAATGCACCTGAATTATGAATGACTTCCAAAATAATTTACTGTATCAAGTATCTACTGTGCTGAAATAGTCTCATACTATCATTGGTCTCCTTTTTCTAACCTCAGGGGAAATATTGTTCTTAAAAAATAAAGTGCTTAATATGATCTTGCTTCTCTTAAAAGCAATCCTCATTTTTTAGAAATAAATCTAAATAAAAATAAAATTTCTTACATCATCTACCTCTTTACCAAAAACTAAAAGCTGTTTAACATTTATACAAACACAAATACATTTGTGAGCAAAACTGTCAGAGCTCACTGGTTAAAAAGACACAAGCTTCCTCTCCTAACAAAAGTTAAAGATAATTCATTGTGAAAACTTCCTTTCCCTGGCAACCCTACTTTATCCCCAAAACCAAAAAAACCAAACCCATTGCTGGATTCTGACTCATAGCGACCCCATAGGACAGAGCAGAACTGCCCCACAGGGTTTCCAAGGAGCAGCTGGTGGATTTGAACTGCCAACCTTTAGTTAGCAGCTGAGCTCTTAACCACTGTGCCACCAGGGCTTCACTTTATCCCCAGATCCCTCAAAATGGAAAACATGTCAGGTCTTTCCTGATCTTTCAAAACAGTTAACTTTCAAGTGACAAATATGAAGGAATCCTTTTCTTCAACATTAAAACAAAACTAACCTCCTGCCCTCTCCCCCAATTAATATTAAGTCCCAAACTTTTCTTTTGATATTTAAAAGCACATGTGGACAACCCTACCATCCAGAAACTTTAGAAGAAATAACTCACACTGTGTTGTTCTCTACAAAGGGCAAATGAGAAGGTTCCATTGACAAGAACTGGAGAATGTGTGCTGGCTCTAAACAGATGACAGTTTACATGGGGACCAAGTTTTACTTTAGGATTTTCCCAAGTAGTAATGACACACTCCTTGAGGGCAGCAAAGCCTGATTGTGTCCCTTAAGCTGCATCCCCCTCAACCATAAAGAAAGCCAAGGCACATTATCTTACCTCAAACTGTGGGTAGGGAGGAGTCATGGCTGAAGGGGGCCCTGAGGTGGGAGGTGGCATCCCTGAAGTGGGTGGGAACAGACCCAAGGCATTCAGATTTAATCCAGGAATTAAATGTGCTTGAAGCTGCAATGGCAAAAAGGTCCCTTAATTCTACAATTAAAAAATCAAGTGTAAACGAGCATTTATAAGTTACAATAGTCTGATTGTAACCTCTTGTGCCTAATAATGACAAAAACTGTCTTATGACTCAAATTTTTAGAGCACAGCAGATGTTCAATGTGGCTGTACTTGAGTATACAGCTTACATTTACTTGTTTCTTTGTATTTTAAATCTGTGTGCTGGTTTGCCCTCTTTTCCTTGATTTGCAACTATACTGAAGTTTTCTCAAGGGCACAGAACAGAACTTTCCCTTCCCCTATGCCCAGCTCAAAGTGCTGAAACAAGTATGTACGCTACATACTGTGGGCACACGGTCAATATTGACTGACAAATCCTGTATTAGTCGAAGAGGTAAACAAACAAGATTTGTTCACTGAAAACAAACCAGGTACATTGCTGCTGCTGTTGTTAGGTGCCGTCGAGTCAGTTCCGACTCATAGCGACTCTATGTACAACAGAACGAAACATTGCCCGGTCCTGCGCCATCCCCACCGCGGAACCAGGTACACAGAACCAGCCATTAAGAGATCTTTGCTCCCTGGATAAGATCTGGCACTCAAGGTAGGGCTCAGAGGCCTAAAACAAAGTCAAGCCCTTTGGAAATTAGTTCTTTAACCCTATGCAACTGCTGCCACTAATGTATCTCTGGAGTGAGTACATGAGCCAGAAAGGAGATTTTTGGTTTTATTTCATTTTACCAGGTTTGAGGAAGTAGAGGTAGAAATTAAGAGTTGAGACTTGAGCATACTTGAGGCTACCTTAAAGGGGGGGGGGGGGAAGCCTGTGGAGTTCGATTTACACCCAAGTGACAAACATTTAAACAAGCAGTGATAATGTGAAGGTAGGCAGGCAGTCCTAGGGGGTAAAATGATTAGCATTCTAGGCTCTTCTCACAAAGGTAATATTCTCACATTTCCCTTCTCTTAGTGTTTCAGATGACAGACCCAACTGAAGTGGGTATTTTTTTCTCAATTATTTAAAATTCAAGATGAACTTCTGATGTGTTCCATTTTCAGCACCATTCCATCCATTAAGGAATGTCAGGAATTCACTTTAATAACCTTAATTGCACTACCCAGATTTTGTCATTTGAAATTCTTTTTATTTCCGAAGTTTATGTGAGTAACCAAGTAAGTTTTAAACTTGTATTCTTAACAGTGCCTTCTATATGCATTACTTCTGTTGTTATAAGATGCAAAGTACACGGAAGCCCCATTTTACAGGAGAGGAAACTGAGGCTCAGAGAGACCCAGTAAATTGTCCACGAGGATAGAGCTGCAGCTAATATATGGTTAAGCTGGGATTGAAACGCAGTTCACATACCTCTAAAGCCCACATTATTACTACACTAAGCTTCAAATTAACATTATAAAGGAAGTATCAACCTTTTGTAGGTAGGTATCAGCCTTACTTCACAGATAAGGATACCAAGGCTTGGAAATATTAAATAATTTGCTAAAATCACAGGACAGCCAAGCCTTATGACAAAGTCTATGTTTTCCTTACTACCCCATGTACCTTTAATGGTGCTAAAAACTAATTAGAAACTATTACTTATGATGATGCCGCTAAAGAAATCAACATTAATGCAACTGAAAACATCTTTTGACTACTCATGCAAAGAAAGATATGTCCTTCATATTAAAACTAACATTCATAGAAGCAATATCATTTTCATAAGACTCCCTGATTTTCTTCATTATCTCTTCCTCAGCTTTGGCACATGTTTCAACACTGCCTTTAACTGTTATGGTGCGTTCCGGATTATACAGCGTCAATTCCTGCAACCTGCAGAATTAAAAAGAGGGAAAAGAGAACAGAAATTATAGGAGGAAGACAGTTAATAATTATTCAGCCACAGATGGCAATTAAAACCCAACTGTGGAGGCTGGTCAAACATGCAATGAATAAGCCCCAAAGACATGAATCCAAGAAGTGTAAAGCTGCAAGAGAGAATACTTCCCTTTCTACGTTCCCCACAAAAAGTACTGGGTGTATATAGTTCAATTAAGTCCCTGTTTAAACACAATTTACATCTTGACCACATAAACCATTTTCACAACTTAACAGTGAAATGCAAAGGAAATGATTGGAGGGAATGACACTTTTAATGGAAACCAAGAAATCAGATATGCATCACCTTTAATAAGTACATTCCTACTCTGTACTGACCAATTCTAGGCATAATTGACATTCTCATGCAACTGCATTTTTTGAGTCACCAAGCAAAGAAGTAGCATGAAAAGATTCCAAAAAAGGCAAACCGCAATTCATGTGTGTAAAAACTTTTTTGTCGAAGTAGTCTAGAGGAAAGAATATAAATCAATCTTCCTTGACTGAATTAGAAAAATGGTCCACTCTTGACCAGTTAGACAACCAAAACTGCAGCAGCATTATTCAGAGCCCCCCTTGTCCTCCTGCTTGACCCAGTTCTGCTGAAGCTTCACAATCCACTAAGATTACATCTGAGACCAGGTAAGCCTGAGCTAATCAAAAGCCACTATAGGGAAAGCTTTAGGAGATACTTGGTATCGCTATCTTCCACATTCCCAGAGTCACAATTCTTTTTTTTAAAAAATTATTATTTTTTTATTGTGCTTTCAGTGAAAGTTTACAGCTCAATTTCTCATACAAAAATTTATACCCATAAAGCTTTAGGAGATACTTGGTATCGCTATCTTCCACATTCCCAGAGTCACAATTCTTTTTTTTTAAATTATTATTTTTTTATTGTGCTTTCAGTGAAAAGTTTACAGCTCAATTTCTCATACAAAAATTTATACCCATATTGTAACGTGACCCTAGTTGCAATCCCTACAATGTGACAACATACTCCCCTTTTCCACCCTGGGTTCCCATGTCCATTCAACCAGCTCCTATCCCTTTCTGCCTTCTCATCCCACCTCTGGACAGGAGCAGCCCATTTAGTCTCGTTTATCTGCTTGAACTAAGAATAAGAAGCACACTCCTCATGAATATTATTTTATGTTTTACAGTCCAGTCTAATCTTTGTCCGAAGAGTTGGCTTCAGGAATGGTTTCAGTTCTGGGTTAACAGGGTCTGGAAGCCGTGTCTTCTGGGGTTACAGAGTCACGATTCTTATTTTCACAACTAGCAAAATGTCTTAGGCTAAACTTGAGACAGATGTATGGGCTATTACTCCTTAACTTTCTCTCAACACTTACTAAAAATGTAAACATCTATACAATGAAGTTTATTTGTCTTAGGCTACTTAAATAAGAAATTTATAATTTGAATCACCAATCTCAACCCACCTTCACCAAGCATTTTGTATTAGTTTTAAGAATAGCTGCCTCTAGGATAGCTTTTCAGATTTTTTTCTTTTAAAACTCTCCCTTTCTGAGCATAAAATTCAAGACAGAGTATGATCACTTATGTGTAACATTTCATGTTTTTCTTCCTTCCTTTACAACCAAATAGGACTGTCCTACTTTCTTAGCATCTCCTTCTTTGAAAAGCCCTTGCTTCACAAACATTTTGCCTGTTTTTCCTTACCATTCTTCCCTTAGTTCATCAATCTCTTCCCACCTCATCTTTTTGGGCACTTTGATAGATAGTAACAATAGTCGCCCCCAGAAAAAGAAATGTTTCCATGTCATTTCAGAGCATTCGTGGGCCCTAGTTGTTAATAACCAACTTTCAAGATGGCCCCCAGTGATGTGTAGTCCCCTCCCACACTGAATATGGCTGACTTGTGTAAACAGTATCAGAAAAATGACAAAGTGTGACTTCTCAGGCTATGTCATAAAACACACTGCAGCTTCGGTCTTGCTCTCTCTTGGACCATTCACTCTGAAGGAAGTCAGCTGCCATGTCTTAAGGATACTCAAGCACTTCTGTGGATAAGCCCATGTGGTGAGGAACTGAGGCCACCCACCAGCAGCCAGCATTGACTTGTTAGCAACATTATGAGACCCCGAGCCAGAATCATCCAGCTAAGCTGCTCCTGAATTTTTTAAGTTTTACTGTGCTTCAGGTGAAAGTTTACAGTGCAAATTAGTTTCTCATTCAAAAATTTATACCCTAATTGTTTTGTGACATTGGTTGCAATCCCCACAATGTGTCAGCACTCTCCCCCTTTCCCTTTATTGATAGGTATGAGCTTAGTGCTGTCATTTTGATGTCTTTGTGTTGTTGACCGTTTCTTTGTTCCACTTAATTTTCTGTGATGAGTCATTTTTCTTTGTGTATTTTATCTTCTTCATTGTTGTTGATTTTGTATTTGCTGAGTCGTCTTCTTGTTTTTATTTTGATGTATAGGATTGTTAGTTTCCTTTGTGGGTACCTTAATATTTACCCCTATTTTTCTAAGTTTAAACCAGTCTTTTATTTCTTTATGTTGCCTTGACTTCCTCTCCATATGCAAAATCTATGTCTACATTTTTTAGTCCCTTTTTTGGTTTAATGTTGTCATGTTTTACATACTGACATTTCTATTTCCGTATTTTCAGTGTTTTAGCTTTGACTTATTTTTGTGACTTCTCTATCTGGGTTGATACCTGGTTGCTCTGTCCTGTGTTCTAGTCTTGTGTTGTTATCTGATACTATTGATTTTCTAATCAGAGGACTCCCTTTAGTACTTCTTGTAATTTTGGTTTGTTTTTGCAAATTCCCTAAACTTCTGTTGATCTGGAAATGTCCTAATTTTGCCACCATATTTGAGGGACAGTTTTGCTGGATATATAATTCTTGGCTGGCAATTTTTTTCCTTCAAGGCTTTATATGTATCATCCCATTGCCTTCTTGCCTGCATAGTTTCTGCTGAGTAGTCTGAGCTTAGTCTTACTGACTCTCCTTTATAAGGTGACTTTTTGTTTATCCCTAGCCACTCTTAAAATTCTCTCTTTATCTTTGCTTTTGGCAAATCTGATTATGTCTATTGGGATCTACCTTATGTGGGGTTCACTGAGTATCTTGGATAGCTATCTTCTCATCTCTCACCATATCAGGGAAGTTTTCTGCCAACAAATCTTCAACAATTCTCTCTGTATTTTCTGTTATCCCCCCGTTCTGGTACTCCAATCATTCGTAGGTTATTCCTCTTGATAGAGTCCCACATAATTCATAGTTTCTTCATTTTTTAAAAATTCTTTTATGTGATTTTTCCTCAAATAAGTTGGTGTCAAGTGCTTTATCTTCAATCTCACTAACTCTGATTTCTATTCTGCTCTAATTCCTCAATTCTGCTCCTGTGACTTTCTATTGAGTTGTCTAATTCTGAAATTTTATTGTTACTCTTCTGGATTTCTGATTCCTAACTCTCCATGGATTCTTGCAGCCTGTTAGATTTGTCATTGTGCTCGTGAATAACCTTCTTAAGATCCTCTACTGCTTTGTCTGTGTGTTCCTTAGCTTGGTCTGCATTTTGCCTCATCTCCTTCCTGATCTCTTGGAGAGTTCTGTATATTAATCTTTTGTATTCTGCCTCCAGTAATTCCAAGACATTCTCTTCCTCCAGAAAATTTCTTGATTCTCTTATTTTGGGAGCTTGCTGAAGCCATCATGGTCTGCCTGTTTATGTGATTTGATACTGACTGTTGTCTCTGAGCCATCAATAAGTTATTATATTTTGTTTGCTCACTGTGTCCTAGCTTCTTATTTTGTTTTGATATGCTCAAATAGGCTGTTCGTGTGAGCTAGTTTGATTACTGGCACCTGTGAAGCTCTAACGTTCTGTCACCAGGTAGTTAGATCTGTTACTAAGTATGTGAGCAAAGGATTCTGTGTACTTTTCTTGTACGGATTCAGCTCAGGTGTCCAGGCAGTTGCTCAATATGTGTGTGGTGCAGCTCTCACCTATCGTTCTAGACTGGCATGGGTGACTGGTGTAGGCTCAGGTATCTGGCTGCCATAGGGGATCATGCGCTGAGCAAGGCAGGGGGCCGACGGCTACCCCTAAGTGTCTGGGAGGAAAGCGTGTCCCTCTTCCTTAGAGTGTGTAGGGGGGTCGGTTCTGCAGCCAGACTATGAGCACCTAACGCTGTTGGCTGTTAAGGCCTGGGGGCACCTCTTATTCATGAGCCCACTGCAAGTGGCTAGGTGGCGTGGGTGGAGCCGCCAGTCCTCAGGCCCCTTACATGGGGAGGTGAAGACCCTGCTTAATGGGTAGAGCAGTGTCAAATGTCATGAACCTGCCACTTCACAGCTGCAACAGGTGAAGTTAGACGTCAGGTATATACCCTGTTGTACTGTGGTAATGAGGGCCTACACTGTTGAAATGGTCCCACACAAGTCTATGCAGGGGTGAAAGGCACTCAAAGTCCGTGACTCCTTAAGCCTGTGCCTAGGCAAAGGAGCTGTACCTAGCCTGAGTTCCTGGCTTAGGGGAGCCAGCAGATTATTTTTTCCCGTTTGTTAATCTGTTCCCTCTCCAAGTCCAGGAGAATGGCTCAGGGAGCCTAACGGGTCCTACTTCCGGCCCAGGCGACTTGGCAATCACTGAAGCCGTCGTGGACCTGGTCCCGAGCAGGGAGCGGGAGGTAAATGGGAGAGAGGTTTTTCCCAAAGGGGGTGTTTTGGATCCACGCAGTAGGCCAGATGCAAGTACTTATCTTTCGCCAATCAAGCGCTGCTTGTCACTGGTTCTGGATGGCCGAGTAGAACTCTACCACTGAGTCTCTCCCGACATGGAAAGTGCCTCCTGAGCACCACTACTTGCATCACTATGCTCACGAGCTGATCCAGCCTGAAGGGCTCCGGCTCCCACTGGGTCAGGTCAGATCTAGCAACTCCTTGCTGCTTCGGAACCATCTCTCCCTCCCCCTGCCACTCAGTCTGATTCCTCAACTTTGCCTTTGATGTTCAGGGCTACTAGATAGTCATATATAATGGATTCACTTGTTTTCCCAAGTCTTTGTTTTAAGAGGGACCACCAGAAGTGTCTGGCTACTCCACCATCTTGACCCCACCTCCTCCCCCTGTCCCTTTACACCCTGGGTTCCCCATGTCCATTCGTCCAGTTTTCCTGTCCTGTCCCGCCTTCTTGTCTTTGCTGCTTTTGGGCAGTACTTGCCCATCTGGTATACTTGATTGAACTAAGAAGCAGGTTCCTCATGTATGTTCTTCATGGTTTTATAGGACTGTCTAATCTTTGGCTGAAAGGTGGACTTCTGGGGTGGCTTCAGTTCTGAGTTAGCAGGGTGCCTGGTGGCTGTAGACTCAGGGGTTCCTTCAGTGTCTGGTCTTTTTTTTCTGAATTTGAATTTTGTTCTACATTTTATTCCGCTTCGTCCAGGACCTTCTCTTGTGATCCCTGTCAAAGTAGTCAGTGGTGGTAGCCAGGCACCATCTAGTTCTTCTGAGCTCAGGCTGGTGGAGGCTGTGTTCTAGAATTCCTGACCCACAGAAATTGGGTGAGACAATAAATGCTTGTTGTTGCTTTAAGCCATAAAATTTTAGGGGTAATATGTTATACAGTAATAGATAATAAACTGAGTTATATACTCCAACTCTGGGAAAGTCAGAGAACTTGCTGTCTCTTGGATTATGGCAATATGAATTAAACTAGGAAATACGAGTGCAAAACATTTAGCTCTCCCTGCCTCTTCAGTGGGAACAGATGATACTTTCAATATGGGTTAGAACAAGACAGTAGGCAGCAGACAGTTTGAGAAACTAAATACAAGTGTTGGGATACAAGCTAGGGGAAATAGCTATAAAGTGAAAGAAGTTACATCTGATATGTAGCACACAGCTTTAAAATAGTGTTTGAAAATTTCCTACCTCAAAAGAAAGCAAGGCAACACTTACGGAGATATTGTGATTTTAGTGTCTGTGTCTTGTTCGATTTTTTTAAGGTTTCTTCCTTCTTTACCAATAAGTCGGCCTACAAAGTTATTATGGGCTAAAATCTTCAAGGGAATTTCTTCTGTGCTGTAAACAGAAAAATGGTCATGAAATCAGAGTAAGTAAATCCACTCTTGGGTAAAAAGTTATTATTCATTCATTAAACATTTTACTTCCTACCTGCCATACAGAAAAGCATCACGCTTGATATAATTTAAAACTTGCTGACTGGTAGCCTATATTGTAGCAACCCATGAATGGAAAATGTGAAAAAAACATTAGCAAGTATTTGGATAGAAGTTAGTTTTTAAAATAGCTTTTCTTTCATTCACTTCAGGTAATATCTACCTTCAATGATGGATTCTGGTAGCTCTTTGAAAACACCTCTTACTCAAATCCATACTTCTAAACTTCCAGTATCAAAACACAATGTACAAATGCAAACCACTCTAAGTTTAGTATAAATTTTAAAATACATATCTAGAGATACATGCATAATTTACAGCAAGAAACTCAACAGTGGTTACACTTTTGGGGAAGAGTATAAGAGCAGGAAGTGGAGCTTTCACTTTTCATTTTGTACCTTTCTGAATTTCCAAGTCATCTACACATCACTTATAAAAAATGCCACTGGGGTTAAATGGATGGTGGGCTGTTTATTTTTCTCTATATTAAAAAACAATTGTAATCTTATATATTATCGTATATATTATAATTTTATAATACAGCACTATATATAATACCCTATAGCTAAAGTACATTTATCAAATTAAGTATTGGTGATTAGGTTCCCTGGCTAAATGAAGTGCCTTATTCTGGATTCTACATTTAGTGTAGCACTGTTCTGTACACTAAAAGTAGCACAGACTCCAGCCTCTACTCAGAGGTCCTGTGTAAAAAACATTTAGCTCCAACCAGGAACATCCAAATAAACCTCCAGTTAACCTTGGCACATGACTAGGGATTGCCCTTACCTCCATACTCTCTGTTCTTCCAGGGTAGGGCTGGGCAGACAAAACAGGAGCCCCAATCAGCTCTGAGTACAAGACAAGTGAGGACTTGGGGCCCCCGCCTCAGGTGAATCCCAGGGCTACTTCTTGTAGGTGGGCTTTGCATGTCCCCTAACCACCTTCTTCCACATCTGGACTCCTCCTCCCCATAATCACAACTCAGCCCATTCCTAAGCATGAATGAAAATAAAGTATCTAGATTTAAAAACTGAGGCTTCACAACCAAGTTGGTAATGCCAACCACTATAGCTCACCAGGAGCCCTGTGGCACAGTGGTTAAGAGCTCTGCTGCTAGCCAAAAGGTCAGCAGTTTGAATGCACCAGCCGCTCCTTGGAAATACTATGGGGCAATTCTGATCTGTCCTATAGGGTCACTATGAGTCGGAATTGACTCGACAGCCATGGGTTGTTGTTGCTGTAGCTCACCATTTCCCTTTATTTGTTGGCCATTCCCAAGAGCTGTTACAGAAATCCAAAATAAAACAGCATGAATATCAATGTCTTCACAGGTTAATCCTCTTTACTCACAATTTTATATCTTGAGCTTCCTTATGCATAATCTCCAGAATAGATTTACAAGCTGCAGAGGTGCCTTCAGGAGTAGAGAGGATAGTAATTGACTTCTCAGCAGCACCTGCGTTCTCTTTACGATGGACATCAATTCTTATGGTGGGCACATGGAGAGAGGAAAATGAGAGCTGTGAGCACGTATTCACAATGGAGACTGTAATTATCAACTGCAAAGTCACTGTGCTTCTGGGCCAGGAGTGGATGACTCACTTCCCTCAAGAGCATAAACTCTTGATAAGCTGTCAACACTGATGACTTAGAGACAAGTTTTAATTCCAAGAACAATCCCCTCTCTTTCCTCAATTCAGGAAAGCAGGGACATCTTTCCATTCTGCCCAACCTGTATGTGCTTAAAGCGTCCTTTATATGCACAGAACACACCTCTCACGTCAAAGAGCTCTGGTTCAGACAAAAAGCTTTTTTTCTGCACTAAAACAATAGGAACTGGAATGCATGCCAAGATAACTGGAACTGAAATCCCACAAGCCAGGTCAAACTCCTTATTCTGCACAGTATACCTACTATTACAATGTAAGAACAAATTTCTCGCATCTGCTTTCCTTTTCAAGGCTCTTTCTACATTGTGCCACCTTAACAGAAGAAAGTCTGTTACAAATAATTACAAGAATGGAACCCAAAGATATGGCAAATCTACTTCAAGGGAAAGCAAATGGCCAATAAACACAAATTCATGTCCAACTCACTAGTAATTACGTATGTGCCACTTAAAATATCATTTTCTTCCAGACATGCAAACATTTTAAGATAGACAGAATTAAGCATTGGTAAGTGGATGGATAAGTGGGCACATCCATGCTTTTGGTGGGAATGTAGAGCGAAGTGTCAGAACCTATCAAAAGATCAAATGTTCATTATCTTTTGACCCAACAATTCTACTCATTACATCTCCTACCGATATATCGTTATATATGGGTCAAGACTGGGGTATAGCAGGGTTTCTCGCTCTTGACACTATTACATTTTGGGCCAAATTGTTTGTTGTGAGAGCTGTCCTGAGCATTGTTGGATTTTTAGCAGCATCCCTGTTCTCTACCCACTATATGCCAGTAGCATACCCCCCTAGTTGTGACAACCAAAAATGTCTCTAAACATTGCCAAATATTCCCTGGGGGCAAAATCACCCCTGGTTTAGAACCACTAGTATAGAAATATTCACTGCAGCACTATTTATAATAGCTAGGAAAAAAAACTGGAATTACCTTTAAAATGCCCATAAGTAGGAGATGGCTAAATAATAGCATATCCAAACAATATGGCTCTTTAAAAATGTAAAATTACAGGTACCAACATCGTAAGAAATCTTTGATCTTAAGTGAAAAAAAAAATGCAATACATAACATGATTTCTTTTTTATTTTTAAGTTACACATTGTACTAAACACCAGAAATAAGTCCTATAAGGACACATCCCAAACTTAACAATGGCTACTCCAGAGGTGAAATGAGGTGTAACACTTTTTTTTTTCCTTCTAACTTTGTATACTTGTGCATTTTGAATTAAACACAAAATAAGTTTGTTGTTGTTAGGTAAGAAAACAGGCAGATGAAACGGACTCTCAAATATACAGATGAGATGATTCTCAAATATACAGATGAAATGATTCTCAAATATACAGATGAGATGATTCTCAATACAGATGAGATGATTCTCAAATAT
>NW_004443986.1:10000602-10039690 GCF_000243295.1 Trichechus manatus latirostris
GAGATGATTCTCAAATATACAGATGAAATGATTCTCAAATATACAGATGAGATGATTCTCAATACAGATGAGATGATTCTCAAATATACAGATGAGATGATTCTCAAATATACAGATGAGCAAATTGGCACCTTGAAAGACAGACACTGGACTCAACAGATGGAAGGACACTGGAAGAAACAGAACACTTAGCATATCCACAAGCAATACACTTGGAGGATGTAGGAGAGTACTGCATCCATAAAAGGATCAACTGGAGATTCTAAAACCCACGTGGAAGAGAAAAATGCCCAACAAGAGCCAAGGAGATTTTGAAAAAGAAGAACAATGAAGAGGTACCTTCTTCCCAGATATCAAAACAGGCTATAAAGCTATAGTGGTTAACAGTGAGGTATCAGTATGGGGACAGAAAAAAAAGATGAGTGGAAACACCATTGAGAGTCCCAAAACCATGTAAGTAGAAGAATTTATCATATGATAAAAATAGCCTTTTAAATATGTGGGGAATTTTGGTATATGTAATAAAGGATTTTGTGATACTTGGATATCCCTTTGGAAATAATTAGATCCCTCTCTCATATAATTAATTTTTTTGAATTTATTAAGAATTAAATATAAACAGCAAAACTATGATATGCATTTAACATTAATGTGAAAACAAAACCCACAGAAGTTATTATGGAAAAGACTGAAAGCTTTGAGTACATAAAAATTTTTTTTTTTTAAAAAAAAGCTTCTCTGATAAAAGACATCATAAGCAAAGTTAAGACATTTCAAAAAAACAGAGAAAAATGTTTGCAATACATATAAGGGTTTAATACCAGAATATAAGAAGAAGTTCTAAAAACACTTTAAAAGACAAACAACATAAAGTGCAGAGGGTATAACAGGTTATTCACAG
This sequence comes from Trichechus manatus latirostris, assembly GCF_000243295.1. Classification (NCBI taxonomy): domain Eukaryota; kingdom Metazoa; phylum Chordata; class Mammalia; order Sirenia; family Trichechidae; genus Trichechus; species Trichechus manatus. The sequence goes on from NW_004443986.1 coordinate 10,001,504, forward strand.
TAAAGGAAACACAGCAGCCAAAGTAAACATCACCAATATTCTGAGAAATCCAAACTAAAACAACCATTAGATAAGACTTTCCACCTATTAGGCTTGCAAACATGAAAATGCTTGATGGTCTCAAGTGTTAGCAGGTGTGAGAAAATGGCTATTTCAATTTTGGGAGAACAAATCAGTACGGCTATTTTGAGAGCAATTTGGCAGTTATTTATTAAAATTAAAAATACATATGTACTTTGACCCAGCAATCCCACTTCTCTGTGTTGACTCTAGAGAAACAGGTATGTGGCTGGAGGCTTGTATGAAGATGTTCACTGCAACATTGTTTACTACAGCACACACATGGAAATCACAGTCAGTAGGGGAATGGACAAGCGTGAGGGGTCATGAGGAAGGAGACTCCATTGTTTTTTTATTGTTTGAATCTTTTGCAATGTATTCAGGTATTGATTAAAAAATAAATTTCTGAGTAAGAAAGAAAAACAAAAAGTTTGTTGTTTAGGAAGTACAAGAAAGAAAATAACTACCCAAAAAAAGTCATGTTTTAGAAAAAAATTAAGTACTTATGAGTCCTTCTGGCCACTGAAACACTAGAAGATAAAGAGCTACACAACTTACAGACCACTTCTTCATGCCAATGAAACCAAGGTTTCTATTACATGTTCCTGAATGTTTGGTTGAATACTGAAGATTTACCTCAGAAGTAAAATCTACAACTAAAACTTAAGGTAATGTAGAAATGAAACAAGGGCTGCTTAGAATAAAAAACAGTGCCTGGTATAACAGTCCCAATCTTAAGAACCATCTTCCCAGCCACTGTTTCAATCCTAAATCACTGTTAAGTAATGCCTGTCTTCTGTAACATGTTTATCTCCCTTCTTCCAGTTTATTTTCACCCTTCCATTCTGTTAAGGACTACTATAAACTCTGATCCTGTGGAAGAAGGGAATGTTGCTTTGCAGATTAGGCAGCCCACTGAGGTCATTCTAGAAATGGAGGATCTAATAATGACTAGTTTTGATGGCAAGAGTTAATTAGAGCCACTGGCAGAGCTCTGCAAATGAATCGTCGGATATAACAAAAATCATTTCCCTTCCTTCTCCATCCCCCATCTTCCTGCCTTAAATAAAACAAACAGTACAACTTAAAGCACAGCAGCTCTTTCATCTGACAAGGAAATGAGTAGAGCTAAAAGGAACAACTCTAATCTGCCATGCGAGAAGGAAGGGAAACCATTTTAAAAGTTTCTGCAGGTAAAGGTGGATCAAGGGAAGCAAAAAAGCACTTAAATTTCAAGATTAAAATCAGGCACGCTGATTTAAGCTATGGTTTAATTGTCTTCCCCACCCCCTGCGTTATGAGGTCGGGGCCAGTGATTTTGTACACAGGTAACCAGCACCGACCATCTCCTGCTTCAAAGCAGGAAAAGGCAGAATTGGAAGTTGTTCTGCAGGTGGGGTGGGCATGCAACCACAAGATAGTTGTTTTTGGTTCTAGTTCAACAGAGGCATAGTTCCTATGATGAGTATGGATATCCTCTTAATCTGCTGGAACAAATCTATAAGCTACAGTACACAGCACTGTAGTTCCACTTTCAGAAAAAGACTATGCTTAATTTCTCAGACTACACATAAAGTGAAGCTTACTGAATTTTAAAAGAAAAATAATTCAGTCATCTCTGTAGCTGGCCGAAGGCCATGTCTCAACTCTTTTATACCAATTGACATTGATTATATGTACACAACCTCTTCTCCCTAGTACACTCACGGGGTCTTCAGAAAATATGCCAGCAACAGTCCCAGAGATGTGCCTGGTAGCACCTTACAGAATTAGGAGTGGAGAGACAGTTCATCACCAAGCTTTTTTGGGTTAAAACATCCAAGTACTGCACAACAGGATGATTTATAAAACCAAAACAACTAATATATAATAACTAATATGTAATGCATTGGAGTTTCTAAATTAAAAATATATTTAATATTCAATAGATATATTGAAAGGACATTAAACATAATTCACATAGGGTAATTTCACTCATTTGACAAATACCTTCTACACATATTGGGCAATGCACTTAGCACTGGGGCTACCAGAGTAAATAAAAACAATTTAATTCCTGCTTTCTACTCCTCAAGTTATTTCTAATGTTTGACCAAGAATTTTCTAATCCCTTAAAACCTGCCAATCAAAATGGTCCAACATCCTAAAGAAAAAGCCATTCTAACTACACAGCTTAATCACAGGATAAATTTGAACCATAAAATGAACAACTCTTTACTGAAGTAAAGCAAGTCTGAAAAATAATCTGTATATTAAGGCCACTAACAAAATGGACTGGACCTAGAAAATTACTTCTAAAGTGCTTAAGGCAGGTATCAAGGGGGTCAGGGGGACAGGGACAGAGAAAAACCTAGAATCTGCCCTCTGTTCATGAGGGGCTCCCCCATAAGAAGTGGATTAAGTAGTATTTGTTCTCCATTCATGTGTAAAAATTTGAGGTTCTCTTTGAGCTTAAGGTTTAGCCCCAGATTTATATAAAATGAACACTAAGATATCAAATCACAAGGTTTTTCCAGATTCCCAAGTATTGAACAAGAAAGGATCATAACCACATTCAGAAGGACACCAAGTACCAGAAAAACATACCCTGTTATTAAGATGCAAAGGAGAAAGCACGAAAACCCATCACACACTCGGGCATACTCACTTAGACTGGGTCTGTTTGGTGATGTTCCGAATGGTGGCACCTTCTTTTCCTATAATGGCTCCCACAAATTGGGTGGGAACCAGCAGTCGTAGAGGCAAGTCACACGTTTTCTGCTTGGACACTGATCCTGGAGACCCCTGCCTTGATGAGCCCCTCTGCCCAAACCCACGGCGACCTCGGGGCTGCTGGGAGGCATTCTGCTGAGCAGCCATTTCATCGGGGATGTAGGCCACTTTCAACGTGAAGTTCTCTAACTGGAATCCATTCAGTTTGTCTAACGCTCTGAAAGTTGATAAGGAGAAGGAGGTGAAAAGAGAAATCAAGCTACATAATAAATCTTTTAGCAAAGCAACACCCTCCTCACCCACTCAGTATTGTTGCCTCTAAAACCTCTGAATAAAGCCACTAAATAAGTGGCTATCCTGAACCTGAATTCATTGTGAAGCTTTAAAATACACATAACACACAAATAAAACACACACACGCATCTTTTAAGTACACACAGGGGAAAAAAGGCAGACTGGTTTCCAAAGGAACATGTTTGCTATCTAGCAAAGAAAAACAGAAAGTTTAAAAAAAATTATCAAACTCTTGATTAAGCTAATAGCCTTGAGGTTAGTTAACAACCTGGGAATACCCAAACAGCAAGAGAGAGAAATGAGTAGGTAGTCCCTGTCCTGGCTAGTCCTCCTAATGGAAAAGACATTAGAAATACATGCCCCATCATTTTACTCTCTAAAAAACCCAAATATTTTAAAAACATTTTCAGAATTGAAGGACATGTATCTCTAAACCACTCATAGGAGATAGACAGAATTTAATACCCAGGACAGTCAATCATTCAACAAATTCTCAATACCTATTATTGAACCAGGCCCGAGATAACAGTGGTGGTCCCAGACTTTGCAAGGTTTATGATCTGATTTGGGGCAGAGAGGCAGAAGTGGTAGTGAATCAAAAAAGAAAATAAAGCTATTTTCTATCTGTCCATCTCTCTTGAGGGGAGATTTCGTTTTTTTCCCCCACTTTTGAACTTTATTGACACATATATGGACAAATATCCAATTCTTAGGTATACAGCTCAATGAATTTCCACAAGGTAAACACCCATATAAACAACACCAGATCCAGAAACAGAACATACCAGCACTGCAAGAGCTCCACCAGTGCCTCCTTCCAGTAACTATCCCTCCTCCAGACTTCCACCACCACAGATTAATTCTGCCTGTTTTTGAATTTTATATAAAAAAGTATATATGAGTACATGTACTATATACCTCCTTAGGTCTGGTACCTTTTATTATGTTTTTAAGATTCATCCAAGTTGTTGTGTTCTATCTTACCTACATATTTTAAAACTGGAGAACACAAGAGTAAAAAGTTGGCAGAGATTTCAAAAGCACACATGAGCACACTCTTAATAATACACACCTTTCTAACTCCTCCATACACAACAAAATGAAACAAACACAACAAAACGAAAAACAAAAGAAAAAAAGATCCCACACTTTCCCTAGGGTTCCGCAGATTCTACTCCAGTGGGCCCTGAGGTCAGCCCAGGCAGAGAAAGAAAAACAGGCATGAAAATGGCCTCTCACTAGTTGCTCAGTGTGGTCATTTCTGGCTCACCCACAGCTTTCCTTATTTGGAGATCTACTCTCAATTCTTGCTTTAGATAGAAAGAAGGAAAAAAAAATTCATATTGACAAGACCCCAGTTGAAACACAAAAGTAACATGAAATTTGCTTTCACCATCACCAACCCTCCCTAGGCCCTTTCCAGAACCACTGTTAAACAGTGATGACTTCCACAAACGGGCTGGTCCTTTCCATATGTTAACACGTGTGTGTGCATGTTCACTACCTTCCTTAAAAGCATGACTGGGATCCTGATGTACATTGTTTTATGGCTTGTTTTCTTCAAATACAATATATCTTGGAGATAATGCCATGATTTCTACGTGAGAGGGCATTCTCTCTCTAATCTCCATTGGGTGATAGTTGGCATATACCGCAACTTATTCTACAAAATCCCTTTGTGATGGAACCTTAAGTTAACATATTGTTCCTTGCTTTCTTCCCACCTTTTTTTCCTGTGGGAATGTGGATCAAGGAGTCTAAGGTATTTTGGTTATTTGTGAAAGAAGATAACAACTGAAAACTTTTAATACTTATGGTGTATATTTATCATAGAAAAGGAGCCCTGGTGGCACAGTGGTTAAGCACTTGGCTGCTAACCGAAAGGTGGACAGTTCGAACCCAGTGGCCGCTCTGTGGGAGAAAGATGTGGCAAGTCTGCTTCCGGAAAGATTTACAGCCTTGGAAACCCTATGAGGCAATTCTACTCTGTCCTGTTGGGTGGCTAAGAGTCAGAATTCACTCAGTGGCAACAGGAATGGCTTTATTATAGAAAGTTGGAGCTACAAAAATTTCAACTAAATTAGCTGTTTATTCAAAGCAACTTTACACCTCAACAACAAAAAAGACAAATAACCCCGTTAAAAAATGGGCAAAAGATATGAACAGACACTTCACCAAAGAAGAAATTCAGGCGGCTGGCAGACATGAGAGGAAATGCTCGCAATCACTAGCCCTTAGAGAAATGCAAATCAAAACTACAATGAGATACCATTTCACCCTGACATTACTGGCGCTAATAAAAAACAAAAAACAAAAAATAACAAATGTTGGAGAGGTTGCAGGGAGATTTGAACTCTTATGCACTGCTGGTGGCTGTAAAATAGTATAACCACTCTGAAAAATGATATAGCATCTCCTTAAAAAGCTAGAAATAGAAATACCATACAATCTAGCAATCACACTCCTGAGGAATATATCCTAGACAGATAAGAGCCATCACACAAACAGACATATGCACACCCATGTTCACTGAAGCACTATTCACAATAGAAAGATGGAAACAACCTAAGCGTCCATCAACAAGTGAATGGGTAAACAAATTACGGTACATATACACAATGGAACACCACAAAACGATAAAGAACAATGATGAATCTGTGAAACATCTCACAACATGGATGAATCTAGAGGGCACTATGCTGAGTGAAATAAATCAATCACAAAAGGACAAATATTGTATGAGACCACTATTATAAAAACCCAAGAAAAGGTTTACACACAGAAAAAAACAATCTTTGATGGTTATGAGGGAGAGGAGGGATGAGAAGGGGAAGTCACTAAATAGAGAGTAGACAAGCGTTAACTGTGGTGAAGGGAAAGACAACACACAATATAGGATAAGTCAGCAAGCTTGACCAAGGCAAGTAATAGAAGCTTTCTAGACATATCCAAACACCCTGAGGGACTGAGTTACTGGGGCTGAGGGCTAGGGACCATGGTCTAGGTCTACTGGCATAATATAGTTCATAAAGAAAATGTTCTACATCCTACTTTGGTGAGTAGCATCTAGTATCCTAAAAGCTTGCGAGCGGCCACCTAAGATATCCACTGGTCCCATCACGTTTGGAGCAGAGGAGAATGAAAAAAAGCAAAGACACATGGAAAATTTTAGTCCAGAGGACTAATGGACCACATGAACCACAGCCTTCACCAGCCTGAGCCCAGAAGAACTAGATGGTACCTGGCTACCACCACCAGCTACTCTGACAGGGATCACAACAGAGTCCCAGATAGAGCTGGAGAAAAACATAGAAGAAAATTCAAATTCACACACAAAAAAAGACCAGACTTACTGGTCTGACAAAAGACTGGAGGAACCCCCGAGACTATGGCCCCTGGACACCCTGACTCAGAATTGAAGCCACTCCTAAAGTCCACCTTTTAGCCAAAGATTAAACAGGCCTATAAAACAAACAATAACACACGTGAGAAATGTGCCTCTCAGTTCAATTGAGTATACAAGACCAAACGGCAACACCTGCCCAAAAGCAAAGATGAGAAGGCAGGAAAAGACAGGAAAACTGGCCAAATGGACATGGGTGAAAAGTGAAAGGGGGATAGTGCTGACACACTGCAGGGACTGCAACCAATGTCACAAAACAATTTACGTATAAAATGCTTGAATGAAAAACTAATTTGTGCTGTAAAAAACAATTTAAAAAAACAACTTTAAACCTTTTCAAAAGCAGGAGAAAACAGATTATCGGAGGTTCTTTAAAAAAATAAGGAAAGCTGAATCCAATGAAAGATTCAACTATCTGTGGGCAAAAAAAACTGTAAAGTTCCCTATTATATCCTTTCCCACCATAAAACTGCATATTGCTAGCTTAAGAAGAGAATAAGTAAATTCTGACTTGGAATTAAAACAGGAACGTCACAATAAATACCTTCTTGCTTGAGAGACAGACACAGACCACATCCTTCTCCATGGGGATAAACAGGGGTAAACATGTATGTCACCAGATGCTTCTATGTATTCTGAGGCTATCTAAATAAAGTCACTCATGTCCCAAGAAACAACTCTCTCAACTTGACATAAACTATAACTGTCAAACTTCATTTTGCTGCTTTAAAGAGGTTTTCCCTTGAGGGAGAAAAATAAAAGAAGATTCTGCCACTCAGAAGACACAACGCTCTATTACAAAGTGCACTGTTCAGGCCCCAAAGGCTCCAACTCACGCTGCTCCTCTCGGAGAGGAGACAACCCACATTTGTATGTATTAGACAGTGTAACTGCCAACTAAGCCGAGTACCTGACTCCCCAGACCACGGCGCTCCAAACATAGACATAGCTGAAAAAATGTAACCGAACTATTGAGCAATGGCCTGCTCTTGACAGAAGAGCCAAAGTTTCTGAATTTTAAAACAATTGCTGAAACCTTTCCAATGTATAAAGTTTGATATTCAGCTATGTCATTTGGTGGTCTGTGAAGTTCACGGGGGAATAATTATAATATTTGCATCAACTCTACAGTATATATAAGATATTTACATAAAAAACTCTTCATCGTTCAGTATAATTATTCAAAACCTATGCAATCAGTTCCAACAGAACTCAAGGATGCTTATCCAACATGTATATTACTCGGGATATATTTTCATTACTTGACTCTTTGCTTTGATACTATCTTAAGAGTCATTCTAAAAAGGTGAGCAATTTTGCTAGCTAGTACCACTTAATTTTATTGATAAGAACTTTACTGGGGTGGATCACATTTTAGAGTTGAAAGGGACTTGAGAGAATAAGTAGTTTGATTCTCTCATTTTGAAGAGGACAGGGAGGGATGAAGGAAAGAACAAAGAAGGGAGAGGAAAAGAGGGTGGAGGAAGAGGAAGAAGAAATGAGACTGGGAGAATTCAAACTTATCCAAGGGTACACAGATGCAGATTGCAGTAGTAAAAAAAAGCACGGACTAGAGATCAGAATTCCAGCCCGGCTTAAACAATAAGTAGTTGTGTGACCTTGAAAAGATCATTTTCCTGTTGGTGTTAGCTTCTTGACCTATAAAACTAAGAAGATTAGACTTATGGTCCCTCCTTTCAATGCTAAAATTCCACATCTAAAATCTCCTTTTCCTTATTCCCAGATGTCATTGCTGTATCACAGGGGCCCTTAGGACATGAGGTTTAGCCATCACTGAAAAGTCATAGAATTCAATTTTCCCTTTGTACCAATAATAAGAGGTTAGTACATACAATTCAGCAATAATTATCAAAAGCCTGGTAATACCACTGCAAGGATTTTTCTTAAGAGAATAATTAAGGATAAAGCCCAAATATCTACCTACAAAGGGCTTCATTACTAAACTGGTTCTAAAAGCAAAACAACTGCAACAACCTAGATGAACCATAGAAAACTAGATACAGAAACTAAAGATGAACTACTGTGTAGAGATACAGGTAGTCCTCAACTCACAACAGGGCTCTGTTCTAACGACTCCCACATCAGTCAGTTCTGACATAAGTTGAATACCCACTTTCTTTTCTTTTCTTAAGTTTTCATTATTATTGCCTTTTATTATCAGTATCTTTATAAATCCGACCTTTGAACATCTGCAAGTAAACGTCTGAGAATAACATCAGCAAATTACGAGCTGCAACACTGTATGTAGTACCTATTACTAACGACAAGATGTACAAAAACAAAACCAAACCAAAACCAGACTTAAGTCATACAGGAAACTACCTGTATTAAAAAAACTATGCACAAAACTATGTAGAATGATCTTTGTCTTTTTAAAACTTATGACGCATGGGACACGGCCTAGATAGCTCTACAATAAACTTTACGGGGGTTACATCTGAAGGGCAAAATGGCAAGAGATTCCATTGTCTGGCTGCTTTATATGTTATTTCTTTTTCTATAATAAATCTTCTATTTACACAATTTTTTAAAGCTTAAGTTTGAATTCCCTCCTCTCGCCATTAACAAGTTACTTCATCAAACACTTCTAACCGTAACTACATATACCTGATAGAGGTCTTCAAACTGATATAGAAAGGATCTGCAATAATACCAGTAAAATAGTTCCAAAATAATGAATAAACATTCCTGTTCTCTAACAAATACAAACATCAGAAAAACACGAACTAAACATCTACAAATTTTAAGGGGTTATTTCTTAGTGACACGTACAAATTTTCAATGAGTAATGTCTCTCCTTGACTACTCATCTGAGCATCACTGAACAGGGCAGGAAAACAGGCATTCCAGAGTCCTCAGCCTCTCTTGCCCCGAGGAAAAAGAAAAGATGCATCCACTAAACACATACTTCAGGGTATAAATTCAAGGCTTAAAGTTAAAACAAATGTATGATATTTTCCTTATGTGTGCTATTAATCATTGATTTTTCTTAGCCACAAGGTGGCAGGAACTTCCAAGTTAAATTTTGTCTTAGAGGCATAGCCATATTGAGGAATCCTCTTAAAGCGGCATTCACAGAGCTCTAACTAAAAAAAGGCAAAACTTTTTAAACTAGGTTCTCTAACTTATCAGTATCAGTGCTCGTTCCTCATCTGAAATGGACAGTACATATTGAACAATAGCAGAGTATTATCAACAGCAATGAAAAATGCTTACTTTGTGCTCCGGGTACAGTCAGGGAGGTTGGAAGGTGGCCCTGAACTTTCAAAAGGAGCCAATTTCTATGGCGGGAAATGAAGACACTGATCTTTATATATTAAAGTTTCCCTTTAAAAAAATCATTATAGCTGTTAACATTTGAGCTCTTACTACCTTCAAGGTATTATAAGTATTTAAGGGGCATTATTTTATTTCTTCTCAACAGCCTCATGAACTGAGGGCCATAAATATTCTCATATTACAAATGGCAGTGAACCAAGGCCAATTAATTGACTTGACCGAAGTCACAGCTAGAAAAATGGTGACACAGAATCCATTCCATGGGCCTCTGGAATGAATCCTCTTAATCTTTATTCTCTACTCTCACCTTCACAAGCACATCTCAGTCACACACACTCCAGTAACAGACGCTAAGAAGGATGGTTTAGGCAGCAGGTGGTCATGCTGGAGCAGGGCTCTGTGGAGCAAGTCCTGAAGGGTCCAGCCTCCCCCAGCTCAAGCCACTCCAAGCTGCTGCAGAAGAGCCCAGAACCAGCACGCTAAGAGTTACTACTTTTTGTAAGACTATTTTCTATAAATATATGCATGTATGCATGAATAAATATATCAGTTTCTTCTCAGTCTTCATTTTGTAGCTGAGAAAAGTCTAGCTCAGAGAGGTGAAGGCTACAGTCAGGACTGCCGGATTCCAAAGTCCATGCTTTCTCCGCTTTCTCCACTCCATCCAATGCTTCCAATGTAAAATTAATTTTCCTCACAGAATAAAAATGCACTCTACTTTTTTAAAAAAGAATTATTAGAAAACTTTGTCAGTACATACCAACTTTCCTAACATTGTATCATGAAACTGACTTTTCCATTCTTTTCATTTATTAACTTTCGCTGAATATACAATCTTCTTAATTTTTTAAATTCTTGTCGGGGGGATCAATATTCTTATAAAGTAACAACTTGGGCAGGAACTGAAATCCAGTGGTCGATCTCCTACTACTCTCTTTCACCTCTGGGAGGCACGTCCTGGAGGACAGGGACTTTACCTTCAGTCACTGGCAACTTTCACTCAATAGTACTCAAGAAATACTAACTGACTGAATATTAGAATAAAGGTTATAATGACTATTTCTCTAATTGAAATACCCAATTTATTTGTTTAGGTTACCTGATTATCTAAATTGCACAATTCCTAACAGCCTTTTCCCCCTCCTTGGGATCAACAGTGTCTTGTCAATCTCTAACAACCACCACAAAGTATTTTTAGAAGTGTCTCCACATTCAGCTTGCCATCATGTTAGGATTATTTTCAGCAGTAATTCTGTCTTGACTAGCCAGTATTACTCTTCCTGTGCTTCAAGCACGGGCGGATTAACCAGTAAGCATGGTGTGCACTGGCTTACAGTAAGCAAAGTACGCACAAAGACGTGGTGAAACTGTGCACTACAGATTAGTAAGTAAGTACAAGTAAACCTGTACATACCTTGCTTACTGGATAATCCGTCCCTGTGTACTTGTACTCTTAATGCTTTAGATAGACAGACTATAAATAAAGGATAAATGTGAGTTAACTTGTCCCTAATAAATTTCACCTTATGCCTCTTCAAAGCTAAATAAGTTGCTTCTCCAACATATGTTCTCTCACTCAACTATGTAACTTTTAAATTAAGCATTGTTTTTACTCCTTAACAAAACCAGATTCACATAAGTTTTCAAACAGGGGAACTAAAGTATCCTCTAACCATCTCCAGTATTCTTGGGTTTATCATATTTTCCATCCAATCTGGACTGGGCTCTACCAAATATTCACTACAGATCTTTGTAAAGACTGAAACGTGTAAGCTAAATGGAACCCCTGCTTTCTCACTCTCTTCACTTTTATCCCCCAATCTACCGGGGATTTCAGATGTGAAATTTTCCTGTTCTTCCTATTACTTGATATGGTTGAAAAGCAAGGTCTGTTAAAAACAGAAATCCATTTGTTTTACAGCTCATAGCACAACTGGCTAATTTCTATAATGCCCAAAGACCTCCTATAACCTGTTAAATTTTTTTTTAATGGACAAAGGACCAAACAGAAGGAAAAATAGAATGTTTCTGTACTTATTAAAAGATGTTTAGCCTCACTTATGAGAGAAACAAAATTAACAGGATGAGATACTGGTCTTCACCTACCAGACTAGCAAAGTTTGCTAAAGCAATGTGTTGAAGAGAGTATGGAGAAACAGACTCATACAGAGCTGGTGGAATTTAAACTACTTCAAAAGCTCTACGAAGGACAACTTGCCAATATCTAACAAAATTTAAAATGAACATATATTTCAACTCAGTAATTCTACTTCTGGGAATTTATCCTATAGATATACTGACACAGATGCAAATGACATATGTAAAAGGAGATTCATTGTACCACTGTTCATAAACTGTAGGAGTCTGGAAACAACCTAAATACCCAATTTGGGATATTCATATAATCAAATTCTATGCAACTATAAAAAAGATAGTTATATGTACAAAACACGTGAATATTATGGCATTATTTGTGTAAAAAGAAGGAAAAATACCCACATGTATTGGTCTTCCACATGGTCATCTCTGAGGAAGGGGACAGAGTAGTTGGGGAATGAAACTTGGAGGAAGATTTGCATTGTGTACATCTTCGGATCTTTTAAATTTTGAACAATGTGATTATTACCAATTTAAAAATAAAGCTCCATCTATGTTATGCAAATTTCCATCTCCTTCTTAGCCCTATCTTTCCTCTCCTAGTCCCTCCATGAGTGGGCACTGCCTTTGGTAACCTAGCTCAATTCCCACTCAAGGAGTTCATTTCACCCTTTCCCTTTACTACTCAAGCTCAGCCAGCATGGTCTTTCCTCTCCGTCTTTCCCATACAAAGGGGTAAAGGGTCTGTTTCCCCCTGTACTATGATGAAGAGGTCATTAAGTCTTCCTTGGTCTGTTGATACTCAGGGCTGTGATGCTGGGAAGCTTGTGTGCCATCCCTCCATGACCCTGTTCTGAGAAGCAATGTACATGGGACCCATTTTGTCTCTCTAGTGTTCTTCAGTCAGTTCATCAGACCACTCCCAAGGCTACAGAATTGTTTCTTCCTGTGGGAGACAGTTTGATCTGTGAAGTTTTGCCTGTCAATAACATCGGAACATACTTTTTCTGTAAATCTAGAAGCAAATTACATTAGCCCAATATCTGCACACGCCTACATGACAATAGTAATCATTAGAAAAATTAGTAAACAAGATGACTAAATTTAACATTACTGTTAACAACTTACCAGCTTTGGAAAAAAATAGCAATAATGTATGTGTCATACCATAAGAAAAAAGTCTTCATGTAATTTGGCAACATTATCCAGGCCCAGAATTTTTTGCAAATAGTATGTAATTCAACTTCATACCCTATCACTACATTACTGGCATTAAGAATATATTGAAATGTAGCAAAACTTTAAGGAATGCAGATTCTCACTAAGCATTCAAACTTTTAAAAGATACGATTCGGGGGTCAAACTTTGTAGAATAAAGTTTCTGCTACCCACCAGCCCTTCCCCTAAAGTATAAAATCCACAAAATTATTATACTTAACCTAGTTGTTACATATAGACAAAAAGTTTCCAACTGCTTACTGTCTAGCTTGGTCCTTACTGGAATAGGTTACATTTACAACTGCAGTCTCCGAGTCAGTGTTCACTACAAGAAGAGAAAAACGAAAAAGAAAAACAAAAAGTTAGTTTTCTTTCTACTTCCTTCCTTTTACAAATTTGAAAGCAATTTAGAAGACATGTACCTTGCTCACAGCTCTCCACCACTCCATACTGGACTAGTAAACTATCCAGCACCTATCAGGAGGGGGAGAAAAAAATGATAAATTTTGCATTTCCCAAGTTATTAGCAAGGGCAAGAATATGTTTTAAAATCACAAAGTGATTGTGATGAAAAAGAGCCAAAAGATTAACTGGAGCTTTGGTGTACAGAACTAAGGACGCCACAGAGAGGACACGTGGTGGTATTTCTCTCCTGCACACCCCTGGATCCTTGACTTTGAATCCCATTTCCTATGGCTAAACGAAGAAGTCACAATAAACAGCTCAGGAAAGTGTTCAAAGCCACAGCAGCCTGGTTTCTGAGGCGGAAGAAGAATGGAGCATATGTTTTTCATACATACATGAAACACTTACCATACTTCCTCCTTGTATATACAAAGTCATATGAGACAAGGGCCCCCAATTAAGAAACTAAAGTTTTATCTGTGAAGACGTTCCTTTTCAAATAACATCTTTTTAGAGCTATAAACGGATATAAGAGAAAAGAGTGCCCAAGGCAGGCTACCAAATGAAGGAAGAGCATAGTTGATATTCTACCTGGAGTAGCGAATTAAAAAATAATGTAGTATTATATAAATACGTAGACGGTTTAAGTGTAAAAAGAAGTAAACATTTCCAAACCTACGTTACGCTGGAAAATGTACAATTTGAAACTATGTTTTCAGCATCTTTCCTGTAGTTGTACTATTATACTTTATATGTCATTCTAATTGAGAGGCTGTTAAAACAGTAACTACTATTTTGATAGTATAAACTACAGGTGTACCTCTCATCTCTGTATAAACCAAACCCAACTGTCCCTAGTTTCTGAGAAATTAACAAATTTTTCTTAAAAAATAAAAACAAGTTTCTATAAATTTACAGCAAACTACATACTCACCAACTTAACAGCAAAATTTGAAGGACAGTCCCCTGAAAATGTTTTCTGGCCCCCAGAACATATTAAACCATTAAGAACACACTAAATAAATTTTTATGATAATTTTTTACTAAACTTTAAGAAATTTCATCTATATCTCATGTGCTATTTTCTAATGGTTTAGGCTTTTATTTTGTCTACTGGTTCCAGTTGAAATCTTTAACAGTTTGTTTTGGAATGAACTTTTTATTTTTTTTAAACAGGTTACCATGTATTTTGTGAGCTGAATTGCCCTATCATAGTTAATTTTTTGGCATGGTAAATTTCCTTTGAGTAGGGTAGTAGCACACTGATCTTTGTTTTTATTGCAACCGTTAAATCATTAAGCTTAATATTTAATTTTTCTTCATAACACTTAACTGACACTACATTCAATATTCATTCTTATTTCTTAAAACATCATTCTTAATTCTTTCAAAAGGCAATTTGTTAAGCAATTAAATACATTAGTCTCCACATAGTTTAGCTTATACCACCTTAATTTGTATTATTCTAGGGATAACACAAGTTAAATACTTGTGATCTATATTCAATGTTGACTAAACCTGCAATAACAATGTTAACAGAAACTAATATTCCACAAAAGCCCACTGTTGAAAAGATGGTGTATGTGTGTATTTTACATGAAAATTTTTATGTCTCAATTTTATGTGTCATATATAAAAGCCAAACAAAAACCAAACCAATTGCCGTTGAAGTCGATTCTGACTCATAGCAACCCTATACAACCGCCCCATTAGGTTTCCAAGGCTGTGATCTGGAAGCAGACTACCACATCTTTCTCCCGCAGAGTGGCTGGTGGTTTTGAACAGCCAATTTCAGTTACACAGCCAAGCACTTAACCATTGTTATCACACATGTGATAAAATGTTTTAACATTAAAAATATCAAGGACAGAAATAGAAAAACCAATCCTCAACTTTATATGGAATGGCAAGAGGCCCCAAATAGCTAAAAACAACGTTGAAAGAGAAGAACAAAGTAGGACTCACACTTCCTGATTTTAAAACATACTATACAGCCACCATGGTGGTGTGGTGATTAAGCGTTCGGCTGCTAATCAAAAGGTCAGCAGTTCAAATTCACCATCCACTCCTTGGAAACCCTATGGGGCAGTTCTACTCTGTTCTATTAGGTCGCTATGAGTTGGAATTGACTCAATGGCAAGCGGTTTGGTTTAGTTTTTGGTATACAGCCACAGTAATCAAAACAGCCTAGTACTGGCATAACAAAAGACACATAGACCAATGGAACAGAATTCAGAGTCCAGAAATAAACCCACACATCTGTGGTCAACTGATTTTTGACAAGGGTGCTAAGTCCATTTGATGGGGAAAGAAGAGTATCTTCAGTAAATAGTGCTGGGAAAATTAGATTTCAACAAGGAAAAACATGAAAAAGGATCCATGCCTCACCCCATACACAAAAACAAATTCAAAATGGATTAAGAACCAAAATGTGGAAACTAAAACCACAAAATTCTTAGAAGAAGCAGGGGGTAAGCTGTCAGGTCTGGCTTTCAACAATTGATTATGTAATATAATAACAAAAGCACAAATATCAAGAGACAAAATAAGTAAATGGAACCTCATAAAAAAAAACTTCTGTTCATCAAAACACTTTACCAAAAGGGGAAAAGACAAGCTACCGACTAGGAGAATATCTTTGGAAACCATGTCTGCAAAAATCTCAAAACCAAAATATACATAAAACTCTGACAACTTAACAACAAAAAGACATAACCCAATCATAAAATGGGCAAAGGACTTGAAGAGACATTTCACCAGAGAGGACATTCGAATGGCCACCAAACACATGAAAAGATACTCAGTGTCATTAGCCATTCCCACTCACTGCTGTCAAGTCCATTCTGACTCATAGCCACCCCACAGGGTTTCCAAGGCTGTAAATCTCTACGAAAGCAGACTGCCGTATCTTTCTCGCATGCGGGGCCGTGACGGTTTTGAAACACCGACCTTTTGGTTAGCATTCGCCATTGGAGAGATGCAAATCATAACCTCAATGATACACCATTTCACTACCACTAGGATGGCTAAGATAAAAAAAAAACAGAAAATAACAAATGGTGAAGATGTGGGGAAACTGGAACCCTTATTCATTGCTAGCGTGAATGCAAAATGGTACTGACATTGTGGAAAACAATATGGCAGTTCCTCAAAAAAACCAAAAATGTAACTACCATATGACCCAGCAATTCCACTCCTAAGTGTACACACAAAAGACCTGAAAGCAGAGACTCCAAAAAGACTTGTATACCAATGTTCACTGCAGCACTATTCACAATAGCCAAAAGGTGGAAACAACCTAAATGTCCATCAACAGATGAACGGATCAACAAAAGGTGGTACATACATACAATGAAACACTACTCAGCCAGTAGGAGAAATGAAGTCTTGATATATGCCACAGTATGGATGGAGCTTGAAGACATTATTCTGAGCGAAATAAGCCAATCACAAAAGGACAAATATTGTATGACCTCACTTATATAAAAAGTCAAGAAAAGGCAAATGTATAGAGACCAAAGTTTATCAGTGGTTACCAGGGATGGCAGGGAGGAGGAAAGGGAGGGTTAACGGTGATGGAAAAACAGCATTGATCAAGGGTAGAGTTACACAGCTGATTACTGTAATTGCTGTCAATAAGTTATACACCTGTAAAAAGTTGAATTGGCAAAAGTTGTCTGATAGATATATTAACAACATGGGGCGGGGGGGAGAGTAGCTGCTAAGGCTGCTTATGTACAACCAAACACCTTGTAGGATTTGGTTCCTTGGTTTGGAGGTTCAGGGTCATGGTATCATAGGACCTCCCAGTTAATTGGCCTAATAATGTGTTTAGCACTTCTGTTCCACCTTCTAGTTCACTGCGTAGGGTCGTAAAAGCTTGCAAGTGACCATCCAAGGCACACTAATTGGTCTCTATTCACCAGGAGCAACAGAGGAAAAAGGAGAGTCAGGAATAGGAGGAGGACACAGAATGTGTGGCTAATTACCTCCATGAACAAATGCCTCCTTTACCATGAGACCAGAACTGGATAGTGAATGGCTACCATTACTGAACATTATGATCAAAGATTCCATACAAGAATCCTGATCAAGAAGGGGGAAATGCATAACAGAATTCCAAATTCGTATGGACTCTAGACTTTCTGGAGGCACGGAGGATGGATGAACCCCTGAAACTACTGCCCTGAGATAATCTTTAAACCTTAAACCAGAAATATCCCCTCAAGTCATCTTAAAAACCAACAGTAGAAAAGGTCTGCCTTGAGCATTATGCTGTTTTAAAAGAATTACTTACATGGGATCAACTGACAATAGTGAGTCGAAGTATTAGATAGGAACATTAGGGGGCAGTGAGTTTATGTTAGCGAGGGAAGAAGAACTCAGAAAAGGATGACGAGAATGGTTGCAAAACTCAAATAATGTAATCAGTGTCACTAAATCGTACGTGTAGAAACTGTTGAGTTGGTGTCTGTTCTGCTGTGCATATTCTCAACAACACAATAAAATTTAGAAAAAAATACTGAGGAAATGTACATCAAAATTTTCATGACAAATATAACGTTTAACATGTACAAAACAAAATTGCTTGTATAATTAAAACACTCTATTCCTAAAATATAATAAATGCTACTGGCTGCCAACTATCCAACAGGTAAAATCTCTAGAAAGGTAACTAAAAACTATAATCATGCACACTAAAAAGGGTAAATTTTATTGCATGTAAATTATGCTTTAATAAATCTGACTCTAAGCTGGTTGAATGGACACACGAAATCAGGGTGGAAAGGAGGAGTGTGCTGACATGTTATGGGGACGGCGACTAGGGTCACATAAAAATGTGTATAAATTTTTGTATGATAAACTAACTTGAGCTGTAAACTTTCACTTAACGCAAAAATAAAATAAAATAAATAAATCTGACTCTAAAGAAAGAAACAAACAAAACTATAATCCTTAAGAACAATATAGTCCTAGCATCAGTCTTGGAACCTGCTTGAGAACAAATTAACAACACATGCTAAGGAGGTTTATCTAGGCACCAAAGATGGATTTTAGTGGGTCCTTGATGGCTCACTCAAAGTTTATGCACAAGTTTTAGGGCTAATCACTACGGAGATAATTGGGGGAGGGGATTCAACAGGCTAATCAGATTCCCAAAGGGTTTCCAATCCCAAACAACACCACTGCCATAGTGACCAGCTTTCCTTTGATCTGTTAGGTAAGAGTTTGTAGGGATGTGCTATTTTATGCCAAGGAGGGCTACCAAATAATACCACTTGCTACTCAGCCCACTGAACCATCAAACCACAACTTCTTCTTGACAAGGTTTTGATGTTTTGCCTCATCTTCCATTGGGTAGGAAAATAAGATGAACATTCGTGTTATCTGTCACATAAACCACCCAGCCTCTAGGTTTTGTCTTCTTTCAGTTCCTAGAACGTCTATATTTTCTACCTCTCCCAAAAATGTTTCTTTTAAACAGTCTTATTTAAAGGTTAAACAAACAAAAGACCTTCCACTGCACATTTCCAACACTTCCACAAATCTCTAACAAACCAAAATTATCACACATAAATGAATTTATTTTACAAAAACAATTTTCTATGCTTATATAAGTTTAAATCTCAGCTGGTGCCCCACAATAGAATATTATTGTGCCATAAAAAGGAATAAAGATGGAATGCTACAACACAGGTGAACCTTGGAAACATTATGCTAAATGAAAGAAGGCGGACACAAAAGACCACATGTGTGATTCCATTTATATGACAAGATCAAAATAAGCAAATCTAGAGAGACAGAAAGTAGTAGATTAGTGGTTGCTTAGGGATTGGAAACCCTGGTGGCATAGTGGTTAAGAGCTATGGCTGCTAACCAGAAGGTCAGCAGTTTGAATCCACCAGGCACTCCTTGGAAACCCTATGGGGCAGTTCTACTCTGTCCTACAGGGTCACTATGAGTTGGAATTGACTCGACGGCAATGGGTTTGGTTTTTTGGTTTTAGGGATGGAGGGGTGGCAGAAGGACAGGGAGGTGATAGCTAATGGGTTTGGGTTTCTTTGTGAAGTAATGCAAATATTCTAAAATTGACTGTGGTGATGGTTGCACAACTCTGTGAATACTAAAAACCACTGAACTGTACAATTTAAACTGATGAATTCTATTTCAGTAAAGCTGTGGAAAATAAGCAAACAACAACAAAAATCCCAACTGGAGGGAAAAGGGGTATTAAAAGCCTTAGAGGAATGTCTTGGTGGAATTCCCCTCTTTTATATATTTAGAAATTTATATCCTCAAGAGTTCATCTTTTTTTGTTTACCCAAATTTTCCTTACAACTGTATTTTTGTACATCTTTTTCCCCTAAATTTTATTTTGTTGTTGTTGAGAATATACACAGCAAAACATACAGCAATTCAACAGTTTCTACGTGTACAATGTAGTGACACTAACTACATTATTCAAGTTCTGCAACCATTCTCATCCTCCTTTTTCTGAGTTGTTCCTCCCTTGCTAACATAAACTCATGGCCCCCTAAGGTTCCTATCTAATATTTCTAGTTGCTGTTCTCAGTTTCATCCCATATAAGTAATTCTTAAAACAGCATGATGGTCAAGGTAGACCTTTACTAGCTAAGCTAAACTACTGTTTGGTTTTAAGATGACTTGAGGGGATATTTTTGGTTTAAGGTTTAAAGATTATCTCAGGGCAATAGTTTCAGAGGTTCATCTATCCTCCATGGCTCCAGAAAGTCTAGAGTCCATACGAATTTGGAATTCTGTTCTGCATTTCCCACATTTTGATCAGGATTCTTCTACGGAATCTTTGATCAAAATATTCAGTAATGGTAGCCGGGCACCATCCAGTTCTTCTGGTCTCATGGCAAAGGAGGCATTTGTTCACGGAGATAATTAGCCACATATTCCATGTCCTCCTATTCTTGACTCTCCTTTTTCCTCTGTTGCTCCAGGTGAATAGAGACTAATGTACATTTTTTTGTACAAGAGATCACATAAGATAAATGCAAAGACTATCACTTTCATGAACCACAGTGGTAACATCAACATTACTAGGTTAATTGCCTACTTATTTTTTAAACTTTGAAATATAATTGAAGTATAGTAAACTATACAAACTTTAATCAGTTTTGACATTATATATATATACACTCATGAAACCATTACTATAATCAAGATAATAAATGTTTCCCACAACCCCAAAAGTTTCCTTTTGTCCCTTCACAACTTAATTGCCTAATTTGTTCATCCACAGACGACAGAAATGAAGACAGCTGAAAAGCTATCTCTGTACCTCACATGATCAGATTTCCTCTGTGAGGCCAGCTGCAATCCCTAACCCCCCCCCCGCCACATCTCCACAACAACACACAACTTAGATTTTAGCTGATACTACTACAGGCATGAAGTAATGCATGCTCTGCAGATAAACCTTCCGCTGATTACTTATTCTTTATATCCACTGCTCAGGTCCCATCTCCTCTGAATTATCAGAACGAACAGTAATTGGCATCCTTGCCTCCAGACCAACACCCCATGTTTATCATCCTGACAAAAGTGACTACCCTTCAGAATACCCTGAGGTCTTAAAACCTTGTGAGCAGCCTTCTAAGACACAACTATTGGTCTCTACTCATCCAGAGCAAAAGAGAAAGAAGGAAACCAAAAACTCAAAGAAGAAACTGGTCTACAGGAGAAATAGTCTACACGAACCACGGCTTCATCTACCCTGAGACCAGAAGAACTAGATGGTGCCCGGCCACTGCTACTGACTCTTCTTATCAGGGCCACACAGATGGACCCTGATATGATAGGAGAAAAATGTGGAACAGAACCTCAAATTCCTTAAAAACAAACAAACAAACAGTCTTACTGGACTGGTTTAGACTGGAAACTATTGCCCTGAGATACTTTTCAAACCTTGAACCGCAACAAATCCCTGAGGTCACCTTGTAGCTAACTAAATAACAGATCAGCTCACAAAATGAGTATCACCTGTAAGTACTGTGCTCCTTTAAAAAAAAAAAAAAAAATCACCTATATGAGACCAAACGGCCAATAATTACTTTAAAACAAAGATGAGAATGTAAGGGGGCAGGAAAACTAGAGTAATGAAAATGGAACAATCAGTATGGAAATAATGAGAATGTTCATGGCATTGTGAAGAATGTAACCAATGTCACTGAACAATTTGTGTAGAAATTTTTGAATCGGAACCTAAACTGGTATGTAAACCTCCACTGAAAACACAATAAATTATTATTTAAAAAATATGACTATCAAGGGAAGGACAGCACACACTACAGGGGAAGTCAGCACAACTGGACTAAACCAAAGCTAAGAAGTTTCCTGAATACAATCAAACACTTTGAGGAACAGAGTAGCAGGGGTAGAGGTCTGGGGACCGTGCTTTCAGGGGACATCTAGGTCAATTGGCATAACAAAGCTTATTAAGAAAATGTTCTGCATCCTACTTTGGTGAGTGGCATCTGGGGTCTTAAAAGCTTGCAAGCGGCCATCAAAGATGCATCAATTGGTCCCAACCACCTGGAGTAAAGGAGAATGAAGAACACCAAAGACACAAGGAAAGTAGCAGCACAAGAGACAGAAAGGGCCACATAAACCAGAGACTTCATCAGCCTGAGACCGGAACAACTAGATGGTGCCTGGCTACCACCAATGACTGCCCTGACAGGGAACACAACAGAGAGTCCAGGATGGAGCCGGAGAAAGGTGGGGTGCAAAACTCAAATTCTAATAACAAGACCAGACTTAATGGTCTGACTGAGACTGGGGGTACCCCAGAAAGCATGGCCCCTGGATTCTCTATCAGCCCAAAACTTTAACAACTTCCACGGCCAACTCTTCAGACAGGGATTGGACTGGACTGTGGGACATAAAATGATACTCGTGAGTAGTGTGCCTCTTAGCTTAAGTAGATACAAGAGACTAAACGGGCAGCTTCTGTCCAGAGGTGAGATGGGAAGGTAGAGAGGATTAGGAGCTGGCTGAATGGACATGGGGAATCAGGGGTGGAAAGGAGGAGTGTGCTGTCACAGTATGGGGACAGCAATTAGAGTCACATAACAATGTATGTATAAATTTTTGTATGGGGAAAAAATAAAATAATTTAAAAAAAAAGTATGACTACCCTTCAGTGGCTTCAAACTGCCTACAGAAATTGTTCAAACTTAAACACAGCTTATGAGGTAGTCAGTGATCTAGTACCTGCCTACCTTTTCCATCATCTTTAATATGCTTGCCCTACACCTGTGCTCCAGCCACATGGAACTAAGCTTCCCTTTCACCCCTGGGTTTGGGTAAAGAGCC
Source organism: Trichechus manatus latirostris (assembly GCF_000243295.1). Taxonomy (NCBI): domain Eukaryota; kingdom Metazoa; phylum Chordata; class Mammalia; order Sirenia; family Trichechidae; genus Trichechus; species Trichechus manatus. The sequence continues at coordinate 10,024,341 of NW_004443986.1, forward strand.
TGCCACTTCCTCCTTCCACAGCACCTGAATTTACCTGATTTTAGAATTTAAGGCTATGTCGTCATATAATCACTTCACTGATCTTTATCCTCCCACTAGACTAGTGATTATTATCCATAGTGATACGATTATTTGTCAGTTGTGTCACAAGTAATCTGTCCTTAATAGTTACATTACCTTTAATGCTTAAGCTGGCAGATAATTAATAATACATATACTATCATGGAAACCCTGGTGGCACAGTGGTTAAGTGTTATTGCTGCTAACCAAAAGGTCAGCAGTTTGAATCCACCAGGCGCTCCTTGGAAACTCTATGGGGCAGTTCTACTCTGTCCTGTGGGGTCACTATGAGTTGGAATCAAATCAATGGCAACAGGTTTTTTTAATACTATCACGGCAGATTCCAAGTCATCCTTATTTGCCTCATGTGTTTTGGAAACAAGAGAACATTGCTGGGCATTACAGTCTGTGTGCCAATCTATAATCTGAAAGTGCCCCTGGAAATGGGTCACCCCTTCAGAGTAGCTCCTCCAAACAGAGCTGTACTAGACTGCCAACTCCTGAAGGCAGGAACTGTATCTTAAGTTATACTGGAACAAGGCAAGAGGTAAAAAAGAAGTCACAAAATAGTTTTTGTCCTAAGGGCAAAGGAGGCTAATTCCAAGATCCTTTAAAAGTCTATAGTAATATAAAAAAAAAGATATTTATCAAGAATTCATATAAAAAGATTCGAAGTGGAAAAGTCACAAGCATTACAAAGCCACAGTGAAATTAAAGTAAAATTCCAAGCAGGATATTTAACACACTCTTTGCCCCGACAAATACCTTGCCAAAACACACACACACACACACGTATAATCTTCCAAATACAAAAAAACTAATCTCAGACTTTGAGGAAGATTTACCAGAATAAAGTCATTTTAACTATTCCTCATTTCAACATGAGCTGCCTCATTTCCCAACACAATTTAAAGTAAATAAAATATAAAGATACAGACTGGACAAACGGCGGAGGGGGGCCAGCAGCATCTGGCCTCTCTATTCACAAGGGAGGAGAAACAAGATCAACAACCCAAGGCTGATTCCTAAGAGGCAGAGGTCTGACACACCTCCTCTCTCTACCATCTTTACCAATTCTGACACCAACTGTCTCTCCCACGGCACTCTACTACTCTGCTGGGTTTGATAATTCATTGCAATGGCCACAAAGAACTCACAGACAATACTCACAATTATGGGGTTTATTAGGGAATTAACAGGTTACAATTCAGGTTACAGAAGACTCAGGATACAATTCTTCCATCAGGACAGCCTCTTCCCAGCCATGCTGCAAGCATGCCTCTCTCTGGCCCCTTGGCCTCTGCCCTGCTTGGGCAAGTGTTACAAAGCTCTCTTAGCTCTCCTGATAACTGCCCAGAGGCACCCCACTCTGCCAGTAAGCCTCAGCCCAAAGGTACTCAGCTTTCTCGCTCTGCGGGCCTGGAAGCCCGCTGTGTGGTCTCCTGCTGTCATTTATCTGCCAAAGCTTGTCTAGCTCTCCTCCTTGGTGGTGGTGGGATCCCCTCTTTCCTGCCTCCAGGATGGCTCACCTCAAGTCCAGCAGAACGGCAAAACTGACAAATCCCTTTGGTGGGCCACAATCAGCCTATCTGATTGGGTGGGAGTTACAAGACCACGGCAAGCAAGGCCACACAAAAGCGATCCGTCTCACCGCACAGGCTGAAACCAGTTCAATCTTCACTTGTCTAGAAAACCAAAACCGTCCTCCAGTGGGCAAAAAGCTTTACCAACCCCTGGGGTCAATGGGCTTCCTGAGCCCATGTTCTAAGAACAGATTACTACACTTCTATACACTTCAATCAGATAAAGATATTAAACAGCATTAACTTTTCTATATTTTACTAACAGAAATACTTGCAAAACTAGTCTAAATAATATTAAAATTAGGATCCCTTTTGACCACCTGCTTCCAAACCAGATACTTTCTCCATCCCAAGAAGAAACCACTATCAGTTTGGTGGGTCTCTCCAGACCACTTTTAAAAAAAAGAATACCAGACTATGAAAATGCATACCTTGGTAAAACTGACATTTTAAAAGCATACAAATAGTTTAGAAAACACAGCAACTCCAATAGCAAAAAGGTAAGGAACAGAAACAGGCCCAAATGAATCACAGTTTTAAAATGCTAATACCAATACTCAGCACAAACAAACAAATAAAAAACCAAACCCGCTGCCGTTATAGCAACCCTATAGGGCAGAGCAGAACTGCTCCATAGGGTTTCCAAGGAGTGGTTGGTGGATTCGAACTGCTGACCTTTTGGTTAGCAGCTGAGCTCACAAAGGAGAGGCATTAAAAAGTCTTATACGAGGTGTCTTGTACTTCCCTGGTGGGAATGGTACTTGATACAATTCTAGAAAGCAATTTCACAGTATCTAAAATAGGTCATAAAATATTCCTACCCTTTGACCTGCTAATTTCATTTCTGTTTAATCATCGCTAAAGAAATCATGAGGAATTTGGGTAAAAAAAAATATGGACAGACATGTTCACAGCTACATTAAATTGTTGGGCTGAAATGAAAATAACCTACATAGCTAACAATGGAATACTGTACAGCCATTAAAAAACACTAAAGAGCCCAACTGCATAAACATGGTTAAAACAAAATTTTACAGTCTTGTGCTTCAAAGGATTCTATCAAAAAAGAAAACCCACAGAATGGACGATAGTTTCAGGGGTGCATCCAGCCTGCACGAAGAGGCCCAAATAAATTACAGTTTAAAAATGTTAATACCAACACCCAGCACTAAGGAGGGAGGCATTAAAAAGTTCTGTTGTTGTTTTTATTTTAGAATAGTTGTAATTTTGGACTTTATAATAATCTGTCAATATTGATTGATTAGTTGTAATTAATGTACATACTAAATATAAGATGTTGGTAACAGGGAAAGCTGGTTGTGGGGTATATGGGAACTCTCTACTAACCTTGCAATTTTTATGTAAATCTACGACTATTCTAAAATAAAAAGGTTTAAAAAAAAAAAAAAAAAAGGAATGCAGCATTGATACATGCTACAACATGGATAAACTTTGAAAACATTCTGCTAAGTGAAAGAATCCAGTCACAAAAGGTCACAATATTGTATGATTCCATATATATGAAATGTCCAGAATAGATAAATCCACAGACAGAAATTAGATTAGTGGTTGCCTGGGGCGGAGGAGGGGGGAAATAGGGAGTGACTGTAATGGGCAAGGGGGCAGGGGTTGCTTTATGGGGTAATAAAAATGTGCTAAAATTAAATAGAGGTGATGGTTCCACAACTGGATAAATATACTATAAACCACTGAATTATACACTTTAAAATAGAAAATTTTATGATATGTGAATTATATCTCAATAAGGCTATTATTTAAAAAAAAAATACACATACGCATTGAGATATCCCTATACACCTATTAGAATAAAATTAAAAAGAGTGACCATACCAAGTGTTGGTGAGAAACAGTGCAACAGTAACTCTCATACCCTGCTGGTGGTAACATACAATGGTACAACCACTTGGAAAACAGTTTGGCAGTTTCCTAAAAAGCTAAACATGTATTCACCTTATGACATAGCCATTTAACCCTTAGATATTAACTTAAGAAAAATGAGAGCATACATACATACAGAGACCTGTACATAAATGTTCATAGCACCTTCATCTGTAATAGTCAGCTGGAAACAACCCAAATATCCATCAACAGATGAAAAAACAAACTGTGGTATATCCACGAAATGGCATATACTACTGAGCCACACATACACACAGATTAACTATTTATACACACAACAACATAGGTGAATCTCAAAATAATTACGCTGAATGAAAGAAGCCACATCTAAGGGGGGGGGGTGGGAACCAAGTATAACTCTACTCATATAAAAATTCTAGAAAATGCAAACTAATTTATAGTGACAGAAAAGAAAGCAGTGGTTGCTGGGGGGTGGGGGCAGGAGGATTACCAAGGGGCTCACTTTTGTACTTTACAAATTTTATTCAATGAGCCTATATTAACTGCTTATAACCAATGGACCGGGGAAAGCATTTATAAGTCATTTCTTTACCTGGGGGCTTTCGGAAGAAGCAGCTCAAAACCAAAATATCAACTAAACAAAAGTCTAATTGTCTCTTGACTGACCAGGACACGAAGGATATAAACCAAGGCAACTGGGCTTGAAGCAGTTAAGAGTACCATGAGACTGAGATAAACCACCATGACTACAGTGTAGCTAGTTGGAAGATTCAGGTAGCAGGCAACCCCCTTAGTCCCTTTTAAGGTTCCTCCTCCATGATATTCCAGAGGCTTACTTACATATGAAAGACATTCTTCAAATGCCTGCTAGAACTAAACACAGAATCTATAAGGGGACAACCCCTTTCCTCCCTCCTCATGGGCTGTGTAGGCAGCACACCAATGCCAAAGCCATAATTATACAGGGCACAAGGTTCCCTCATTTTGGAAAGAAGCATAAAAGCTCCACAGCTGTTTCTGTCACCTTGGGTTTGTCATTGCCATTTTTCATTCTCAATATTACAGCTATTGACATAAGCTCAGCTCCTCTTCTCTCACTTTCCAAGGGTGCAAGGGCAGCTAGGACAGCCGTCATGGACTTTTAAAGACTCTCAGACATTGTGACCGATTACCAGAAGCCTGTGCGGATCCATTTAAAACTCCTTCAGAACTGAGCCCCAAACAAAAAAACAGAGATTGTATTATAATGACTAAGATACTACAGTCACCTTCCTTACAATTAAGTGTCACCAAAGCAAGACAAAATAACTTCCAAGATATGTTTCATCCAAAAGACGTAGGAAGGGAGACAGGGAGGGAGGAAAATAGAAAGCACTGACAGTTATCTGTAGAAGAGTACAGTATAAACCCTGGTTGAATAAACTGTAAGTTATAGAACACAGAGCAATAAAATCAACAGGAATAAGAAGTTGAGGTAAAGAGAGGGAACGTTACCGTTTTTTAGATTTCAATGTTCATGATCCCCCACCACTTCTAGCCCTAAACTTTCACCATGTGTTTGGTTTAAGAAACAGTAAGTACATTGTTAATCATCTGAAAACAAAACTAAAAAACAAACCCAGCAAATTTCATTAACAGCCATCCTAGGATATTAATGACACAAAATATAGTGAACCCAGATTAAAATGCACAACACTGGTGTCATCCATTGCACACCCTGACCAATTTAGCTGTTGTTGTTGTGTGCCATCGAGTTGATCCTGACTCACAGTGACCCGATATGACAGGGTAGAACTGCCCCATAGGTTTTCCTAGGCTGTAATCTTTAAGGGAGCAGACCACCAGGTCTTTTCTCCTGCGAAGTGGTGGGTGGGTTCCAACCACCAGCCTTTTGGTTAGCAGCCAAGCACTCAACCATTGCATGACCAGAGCTCCAACTTAGCTAGCCTTACAAAAAACAAAGACAGGATATTTGAGTCCAGAAATGATTTAACGGAAACAACAAATAGGAAAAAAAAAAAAAAAAAATGAAAAGATTGCTCCTGTCTGAAAACATGGTTGTTGCTTAGTTGTGAATTGCTGGCTGACACAGGCCAAGGTATGGCAGGTATGGCCAAAAAGAAGACAGAGCCAGCAGTCCCTCCACACTGACCCTGTAAAGAACTCCCACTGCCTGGCTAAGCTGCAAACGAGAAAGGCAACATTTTCTGTGAACATGTCAGAGTCCTCATAGCAAAGGCTGATGAGCTCAAGAAAGGGCCAATTGAGTAAAGTGGGGCTACAAAAACTGGAAAATCATTTTAGAAGAAAAATACAAAAAACAGTTAATTAGCTCACCTTATATGTGGAACAACAAAAATACACATATATTGATGATGGCTACCTCTGGATGGCAGGATTATGGGTGAATTTATTTATGCTAATTTTTTCTACAATGAACAGCAAAAAAATGTCTAAGTTTAAAAAATTAAAAAGAACTCATTATAAAGCCTCATTGTTATAAGATGGTCAATTCTTAGGAGCTCATATAATGACTTCCCTGGGGGCACCCAGCAAGTCCTATAGCCTTGCTTAGCATTAACACAGCATCCTGACCCTGGGCTTTGAACTGGTACATTTCAAATGAGAATCTGCATTTCCCCCTCAGATATACTGAATCGGAATCTACATTTTAAAAAGATCCTCAAGTGATTCTTATGTATAACACATTTTGAGAATCACAGCTCTACTAGGGGTTCTCAGAATTGGTCCCTAACCAGCAGCATTGGCATGGCCTGGGAACTTGTTAAAAATGCAAATTCTCACCCATCAACAGATGAAAGGATAGATAAATTATCACACACACAATGGAATACTATGCAATGATAAAAAAAAAAAAAAACGATGAATTCGCAAAATCATCTCACAACATGGATGAACCTGGAGAGCATTATGCTGAGTGAAGTAAGTCTATCATAGAAGGACAAATACTGTATGTAACCCGCTATTATAAAAACTCAAGAAAAGGTTTACACACAGAAAGAAACAATCTTTGATGGTTAAGAGGGAGGGGAGGAAAGGGGTGGGGAGAAGAAATCACTAACTAGATAGTAGACAAGCATTAACTTTGGTGAAGGCAAAGACAATACACAATATAGGGGAAGTCAGCACAACTTGACCAAGGCAAAGGAATGTGACCCTAATACTCCACAGCATGTTTTCTCCTTTTTTTTTTTTTGAAATCATGATTGAGAGCTTGACATAACGCACACCATGATGAACCTATAAGTTTTTTTCCGCCTGCCTTCTCCATTCCGCATACTTTTGTTAATGACTTTGTTTTGTTCTGTCCAGCTACATGTGACTTACTACCCCCCACATAAAGATTAGAGCCCAGGTGTCCAATCTGTAAATCTTTAGCCTGATAAGGAGATGTTGAGCATGTATATCTTTAGCCTGATAAAGAGTCTCCTGTAGTTATCTTGTAAAGTGTAACTCATCAGGCCATCTGTGGCCGATGTGCCAAAAGACACTTCTAACTCTTGTAAAAATCATACATAAGCTCTAATGTAAAAACGCCCTTTGGGACTCCACAGAGACAGCCTGCGTTGCTGTCGGACTCCCCATTGGTGGACAGTATCTAAATAAACTTTCTGAGTCTTTCTGACTTGGAGTACGTTTCATTGGCTCAACTGCTCCAGTGCACGGACCCTAATCGGGCAACAGGAAGACACTTAGAGGAACACAAGGGAAAAAAAAAAGAGGCAACCACAGTAAATATTATAACATCTACAACCTACAACAATAGTAAAAACAAACAGTAACTAATAGGCAGATGTGTATGCTGAATAGGAGGAGGGCATATAGAAGTATACCCACAAACATATACAGGTTAGACTGTGGATATTTTTACATACAAATTTGTATGTACAGCATGTATATTCATATATGTAATAGAACACTAGACATACCCAAACACCTTGAGGGACCAAGATACTGGGGCTGAGGGCTGGGGACCATGGTCTCGGAGGACATCTACGTCAACCTGCATAACATAGTTCATAAAGAAAATGTTCTACATTCTACTTTGGTGAGTGGCGTCTGGGGTCTTAAAAGCTTGTGAGCAGCCATCTAAGATACACTTATCGGTCTCACCCCATCCGGAGCAAAGGAGAATGAAGAAAACCAAAGACACAAGGAAAATAGTAGTCCTGAGAACTAATGGACCACATGAACCACAGCCTCCACCAGCCTTGGCCCAGAAGAACTAGATGGTATCTGGCTACCACTGTCAACCACTCTGACAGGGATCACAATAGAGGGTCCCGGACAGAGTAGAAGAAAAATGTAGAAAAAAATTCAAATTAACAAGAAAAGACCAGACTTACTGGTCTGACAGAGACTGGAGGAACCCCTGAGACTACAGCCACCGGATCCCCTGCTAACTCAGAACTAAAGCCACTCTCAAAGTTCACCTTTCAGCCAAAGATTAGACATGCCCTATAAAACAAACAATAACCACATGAGGGAAGTGCTCCTTAGATCAATCAAGTATAGGAGACCAAATGGGCAACACCTGTCCAAAAGCAAATATGAGAAGGCAGGAAGGGACAGGAAAACTGGACGAATGGACACGGGAACCGGGGGTGGAAAGAGGAAGAGTGCTGACACATTGCAGGGATTGCAACCAATGTCACAAAACAATTTGTGTATAAGTTTTTGAATGAGAAACTAATTTGCTCTGTAAACTTTCCCTAAGGCACAATAAAATTTAAAAAAGAAAAAAGAAATGCAAATTCTCAGCAGGGGTTCAAACCGGAAGAAACTGGTTAGAAGCCCTGTCCCAACAAGGAGAACTGGTCATCACCCATTCTCAGCACATCTGCCCACAGGTGTGGCCTTCCAGACCTCCTACCCCACAGAAAGGCAGTCTGTGCCCATCATCTTGGCATGTACTTCATATTAGTGCCAGGCAATGAGGTTAGAAGTCAAAATGTCACTCTCAGAAGTCCAACACCCCACCACCTTTTAACATGTAAATTAATATTCCTCCAAAACTCTTAATACTAGTTCAACTCTTAAAGCTAGTTCAACTGTAATCAGTGATGGTGTCATGTCCAGGGAATGTGGGCACATAATCTTTCATCCACTGAACAAATACCAACAAATGTCAAGGAGAGTAAAAGCCCTAGCCAGCAATCAGCACAGTTCAAATCCATTTACAACACTGTACTCAGTTCCGAATCCTACTTTCAGAGACAGAAACAGTGCCCCGAGAGAAACAAGCTGTGAGGCGCCAGGGAAGTAGAAACAGGAGGGATACATGAGTGATCTGGGTATGTTTAGAGATAAATAATGCTCCCACCACCATCACCACCACCAAAATACGCTCTCCTCATATACTGGGAGGATCTTTATATGTGAAAGAGATAGCAAACAATTCTCAAAACCAGTTGCCATCAATTCTGACTCATGGTGACCCCATGTGTGTCAGAGTATAACTGTGCTTTCAGTGGCTGATTTTTCAGAAGTAGACTGCCAGGCGTTTCTTCCCAGGCACCTCTGGGTGGATTAGAATTGCCAACCTTTTGGTTAACAGCTGAGCGTTAGTTAACTGTTTGCACTAACCAGGGACTCCAAACGGTCTCAAGAAAGAACTAAACATAAGAGATTCATGGAATGTGAGATGGACAGGTCCTTAAAAGATCAGCTAGCCCAAGCAAGCAAATAATTCTCATCTTGTACACCAGCTCCAAACAATTGGTTGTGATTATCTGGAGTACTGTGTGAGAAGGACTCAGAGACTGATGGGTCTAGGCTCAGTGGGAAAAGATTCTCTCCTTGAGGGCATTCCTCCTGATGTGGAAGGAAGGAGGCATGGCAACATAAGTACCACGGACTGCCCATCACTGATCGTTGATCAAGGGACTGGATCCTTGAGAGGCCACAGACTTATTGCAAGGGTTACACAAATCCATACATGCTTTTAAGAATTTTTGGTAAACTGAATAAACAATAAAACCAAACCATACCAGCTGACACTGAGTTGATTTTGACTCATGGTAACCCCATGTTCTCTCAGAGGACAGCTGTGCTCCAGAGAGTTTCCTGTGGCTGTGACCTTTTGGAAGTAAACTGCCAGGACTTTCTTCCAAGGTGCAGCTGGGTAGATTCAAATTGCCAACCTTTCAGTTAGTAGCCAAGCGCTTAACTCAACTCTCTGCACCACGCAGGGACTCTGAATAAATAACACATCCTACATATGGGTATGCCACAATTATTCCAATGTATATGTGGGCTAGTCTGATTTTTAAAAACTAATTCGTTATTGATGTTCTCATCCTCTAAAGGTAGGAAACCATCGATCTAGTTCACATACCCAGGTCTTTTAGCTACAGAAAAACCTGCACAACGTAAAAATTACTTCCCAAAAGGATGAAGCAACTTACAAGAGACACTCTACACAAGATTTTTAAAAATACTGCACCCATGAGAGAAAAATAAAGCTAGCAGAAATCAAGGGTTAAAAAATTAATATGGAAGGCAGTCCAAGACAGCAGCGTAGTCAGATGTCTCATAAAGCCCCTTTTACAACAAAGACCCAAGAAAACAAGTGAATTAGATAGAGCAGACAACTTTGGAAGCCTAAGCACTAAAGGCAAGACTGAAGAATCGGACCAAGTGCAAAATGGAAATAGAGAATGTACAAAAACAGTGGACACGGAGAAATACAGAATGCCAGGGCCCTGCCAGCTGAATCTGCACAGTGCAGCCATATTCAGAAAATGTAAGCACTTATTCCCAGCTCAAGCTCCCATCACCTGGTGCAGCCAAGCAGAAGTGACTCTGCACCCACGTCCAGAGCCAGGCAGGTGTGCTCCCACCCTGTGAAAGTTAAGTGTGCTCGCCTCATCCACCGTGCCTTTTGCAGCCCCCCATGCCAGAGGCCTGTGGACCTGTGGTACCCCCACACTCCCCTCGTGCATCCTTCCCCCCTGCACACGATTGCGGTGTGGCAGCACCTACCACCCACCCCCCGCCCCCTGAACTGGGGGTCCACAGACTGGCAGTGCCTGCCCTTTGGCTCAGCTACTCATGCCAGGGACCTGTGGGTCAGTGCCACCTTCTTCTCCACCCAGCCACTGGTGCCGGGGACCCATGGAACGGCAGCACCCGCTTCTCTGCCTAGCCACCTGTGCCGGGGGCCTGTGGACCGGCAGTGTCCTCTGTTCCACCCACCCAAATGCACCAGGGGTCCGTGATCTGGAGGCGCCCACTTCTCCACCCAGCCACTTGCACTGGGAGCCCGTGGATGGGCAGCACCCTTCTTCCACCGGCCCACCCACGCTGGGACCCTGTGGTCCAGTGTTGCCCCTCTTCCACATACCCACCCATGCCGAGGCCCGCAGACCAGTGGCGCCCGCTCCTAAGTCCAGCCACACCCGCTTCTCTGCCTGGCTGCTGGGCAAGAAGCCCAGAGAACAGCAGCACCCCCTCTTCCACCCAGCCAACTGTGCCAGAGCCCTGAGGAACGGTGGCGCCTGCTCCTCCACCCAGCTGCCTGCACTGGATGCCCATGGACCTGTGGTGCCCACTGCTCCACCAAGCCACTGGCACTGGGAACCCACAAACCACAAGTGCCTGCTCCTATGCCCAGTCACACACACTGAGGGCTCAGAGGCCAGCGGCACCTTCTACTCCCTTCAGCCGCCTGCACCGGGGGCCCAAGGACTGGAGGCACACCCTCCCCTGCATCACACTCTAGCTGACAGGGGCATGCCCTCCCCTAGTTGGCACCTGTGAACTGGTGGTCATTTTCCCTGCTTCGCCCTCCACACTGCCCCCAAAACCAGAGGCTTGTGCCTGCTCTGACCACCCCCACACAGCCATGCTCACCTGGGACCATCGGTGAGAGTTTATGTACAACCCACCCAGTGACGGATGACTCAGGCACCCTTGCCCCAACCACTCAGCCACCAGCAATGAGCACACACAACACCAAACCCAGCAACCAGTGAGAATGCTTCCTGTTCCCACACCCAGATGACTAGCCACACAGACACATCACCTCACCAACAACGCCAGCTACATCCTCAGCCACCCTGCAAGACCAGTGAACAGAGACCCGCAATCACACACCCAGCTGCTGCCCCATCCACCTGGAGAAGAGGTGGTTGAGAGCTCCAGTGCGGCCAGACTACTGACCAGAGCAGCACAGATACATCTAAGAATATGCCCCACCTACTTGGATATATCAAAACAAAACAAAAAATCAGGATGCAGCAAACAAGCACACATTAAATAAGTAAATATAATAACACCTTAATGCCTCAAAGCCAACAGACAATATCAAATCACATAAAGAAGGACAAGATGGCTCCAGCAAGAGACCAAAATATAGAACCAGAAAACCTTCTGGAAGAAGAAATGGTAATGGAACTACCTGATGAGGTATTCAAAACACTAACACATAAGGTTCTCCAAGAGATCAAGAAAGAGATGAAAACACAGACAAAACCAAGGAAAACACAGATAAAGCAATAGAAGAATTCAGGAAAACAAAATATGAAAAAAAAAGACAAAATAGACAATTAGAAACCATATAAAAACCGACAACTAGAAATCCAAAAGGTTAACAATAAAATTTCAGAAATAGACAATTCAATAGAAGGACACAGGAGCAGAATTGAGACAATGGAAGACAGAATTAGTGAGATTGAAGACAAATCCCTTGACACTAATCTGTCTGAGGAAAAATCAGAAAAAAGTATGAAGAAAACCTAAGAGTTGTGTGGGACATAAGCAAGAGGAAAAATTTACGCATGATCGGAATTCTAGAACAGGAGAGGGCAAAAAGAAAAAACCCACAGAAAAAGATTTGCTGGAAGAAAACTTCCCCAATAACATGAAAGACAAGAAGCTATCCATCCAAGAAGCTTGATGTACCCCATACAGGATAGACTCCAAAATAAAGCCACCAAAGACAAAATCAAACTTGCCAAAACTAAAGACAAAAAAAGAACCCTGAAAGCAGCTTGGTTAAAACAAAAAATCACCTACAAAGGTGAACCAATAAAACTAAGCCTGATTACCTGGCAGAAGCCATGCAGGTAAGATGGCAATGGGACGACATATATAAAACCTGGGAAGGAAAACACTGCCAAACAAAAATTATACACCCAGTAAAACTGTCTCTCAAATATGATGGTGAAATTAGGATGCTTCCAGAGAAACAGAAATTAAAGAGAATTTGTAAAAACCAGATCAACCTTGCAAAAACTATTAAAGGAATCCTTCGGACAGAGAACCAACAATATCAGACAATAACCTGAGATTAGAACACAGGACAGTATCAGCCAGATACCAACCCAGATAAAGAAGTCTGAAAACCAAAACAAAGCTAAAAGACTGAAAACAGGGAACCAGAGATGTGAGCCTATAAATGACGACAACGTCAAAAAACAAAACGTGGGAATGGTGCTGTTACAGAATTTTCCCATGGAGAAGAAGTCAAGGCAATACTGAGAAATAAAAGACTGCTTTAAACTTAGGAAAATAAAGATAAATTTCAATGTAACCATGAAGAAAGCTAACAAACCTACTTATCAAAATAAAAAAGAAAACAAAGATTCAGTAAACACAAAATCGACGAAAGAAATTTAAAAAAAAATCCACAAACAAAAAGAACTCAGCACAGAAAATTAAGTGGAACAAAGAAATCATCAACACTACAAAAAAAGGAAGAAGCAGCACAACAAAACTGACAACAGTAAACTCATATCATACCTATTGATAATCACACTGAATATAAATGGCTTACATGTACCAGTAAAGAGACAGAAAGTAGCAAAATGGGTTAAAACACACACACACACAACACATCAGGCTGTCTACAAGAGACACATCTTAGACACAAAGACATAAATAAACTAAAACTCATATTGAAAAAATATATGAAGCAAACAACCAAAAAAGAACAAGAGTGGCAATATTAATCTCTGATAAAATAGACATTATGGTGAAATCCACCATAAAAGATAAGGAAGGACATTATATAGTGATTAAAGGGTTAATCCACCAAGAGGACATAACATAACCATACTAAACATAAATCCACCCAATGACAGGGCTCCAGAAGACATAAACTCTAACAGCATTAAAAACAGAGATGACAGTTCCACAATAATAAGAGACTTCAACACACCACTTTCAGTGAAGGACAGAACAACTAGAAGAAACTCAACAAAGATACAGAAGATCTAAATGCCACAACCCACCAACTCGACCTCATAGACATATACAGAACACTCTACCCAACAGCAACAAAGTACATTCTTTACCAACGCACTTGGATCATTCTCCAGCATAATCACGTTTTAGGCCACAGAACAAGCCTCAGTGAAATCCAAAACATCAAACTAATACAAAACATCTTCTCTAATCACAATGCCATAAAGAGTAGAAATCAGTACAAGAAAGAGCAAGGAAAAAAAATCAAAATACATGGAAACCAAATAACACCTTGCTTAAAAACCACTGGGTAATAGAAGAAATCAAAGAGGGAATCAAAAAATTCCTAGAGCCTAATGAGAATGAAAACACAAAATACCAAAACCTTTGGGACACAGCAAAAAACTGCTCAGAGGTAAATTTATAGTAATAAACACACACACCAAAAAAGGGCCAAAATTGAAAAAACTTAACCCTACAACTCGAACAAATAGAAAGCAACAAAAGAAGCCCAAAGTCACCAGAAGAAAGGTAATAATAAAGATTAGAGCAGAAATAAATGAAACAGAGAACAGAAAACCAATAGAAACAATAAGGTCAGAAGTTGGTTCTTTGAAAGGATCAATAAAATCAACAAACTACTGACCAAACTGACAAAAGAGAAGCAGGAGAAGAAGCAAATAACTCAAATAAGAAATAAGATGGGTGACATTACAACAGAACCAACTGGAAAAAAAAAAAAAAAGGATAACAATACAATGAAAAATTGTACTCCAACAAATCTGAAAACCTAGAGGAAATGGATAAATTTCTAGACAAACACTACGTACCCAAATTAACACAAACTGTGGTAGAAAAACTGAACAGATTCGTAACAAAGAGATTGAAGAGGTAATTAAAAAAAACTTCCAACAACAACAACAAAAAAAGCCCTGGCCTGGATGGCTTCACTGGAGAATTTTACCAAACATTCAGAGAAAAGCTCACACGAATATTAACTCAAATTATTTCAAAGCATAGAAAAAAAAGGAATACTCCCGAATTCATTCCATGAAGCCAGCATAATCCTGATACCAAAGTCAAACAAAGACACCAAAAAAAAAAAAAAAAGAAAATTACAGACCAATATCCTTCATGAATATAGACATAAAAATTCTCAACAAAATTCTAGCCAATAGCATTCAACAGCACATAAAAAAAATAATACATCCTGACCAAGTGGGATTCAGACCAGGTATGCAAGGGTGGTTCAATATCAGAAAATCAATCAACATAATCCACAACATAAATAAAATAATCACATGATCATCTCAACCACTACAGAAAGGCATTTAATAAAGTCCAATACCCATTCTTGATTAAAAAGCACTCAGCGAAAGAGGAAAAGAAGGGAAATTCCTCAATATAATAAAGGGCATTTATATGAAACCAATAGCCAAATTTTTCTTAACAGAGAGAAACTGAAAGCATTCCCCTTGAGAACAGGAACCAGACAAGGATGCCTTAATCACCACTCTTATTCAATATTGTGCTGGAAGTCCTAATTAGAGAAATAAGCCAAGAAAATGAAATAAAGGGCATTAAAATTGGTAAGGAAGAAGTGAAGCTATCCCTATT